>NC_143259.1:29133612-29436642 GCF_984573655.1 Nuphar pumila | reverse complement strand
AACCGAGTTTTGAAAAACTCGAATCTTCAAGGGTACGATCGGTTCCAACACGAGCGTTGAATCCGATAGGAAGTCCGAGTCGGAACTCAAAACTTCAAACGATATATAAAAGGGAAAACCCGAGTCGGAACCCGGATCTTTAAAAATAATGATAAAAAAAATGGAAGAACCCGAGTTTTGAAAAACTCGAATCTTCAAGGGTACGATCGGTTCCAACACGAGCGTTGAATCCGATAGGAAGTCCGAGTCGGAACTCGAAACTTCAAACGATATATAAAAGGGAAAACCCGAGTCGGAACCCGGATCTTTAAAAATAATGATAAAAAAAATGGAAGAAACCGAGTTTTGAAAAACTCGAATCTTCAAGGGTACGATCGGTTCCAACACGAGCGTTGAATCCGATAGGAAGTTCGAGTCGGAACTCGAAACTTCAAACGATATATAAAAGGGAAAACCCGAGTCGGAACCCGGATCTTTAAAAATAATGATAAAAAAAATGGAAGAACCCGAGTCGGAACCCGGATCTTTAAAAATAATGATAAAAAAAATGGAAGAACCCGAGTTTTGAAAATCTCGAATCTTCAAGGGTACGATCGGTTCCGACACGAGCGTTGAATCCGATAGGAAGTTCGAGTCGGAACTCGAAACTTCCAACGATATATAAAAGGGAAAACCCGAGTCGGAACCCGGATCTTTAAAAATAATAATAAAAAAATGGAAGAACCTGAGTTTTGAAAAACTCGAATCTTCAAGGGTACGATCGGTTCCAACACGAGCGTTGAATCCGATAGGAAGTTCAAGTCGGAACTCGAAACTTCAAACGATATAT
Organism: Nuphar pumila; assembly: GCF_984573655.1. Classification (NCBI taxonomy): domain Eukaryota; kingdom Viridiplantae; phylum Streptophyta; class Magnoliopsida; order Nymphaeales; family Nymphaeaceae; genus Nuphar; species Nuphar pumila. The sequence continues at coordinate 29,435,813 of NC_143259.1, read as the reverse complement.
AAAAGGGAAAACTCGAGTCGGAACCCGGATCTTTAAAAATAATGATAAAAAAAATGGAAGAACCCGAGTTTTGAAAAACTCGAATCTTCAAGGGTACGATCGGTTCCGACACGAGCGTTGAATCCGATAGGAAGTCCGAGTCGAAACTCGAAACTTCCAACGATATATAAAAGGGAAAACCCGAGTCGGAACCCGGATCTTTAAAAATAATAATAAAAAAATGGAAGAACCCGAGTTTTGAAAAACTCGAATCTTCAAGGGTACGATCGATTCCAACACGAGCGTTGAATCCGATAGGAAGTCCGAGTCGGAATTCGGGACTTCAAACGATATATAAAAGGGAAAACCCGAGTCGGAACCTGAATCTTTAAAAAAAATGATAAAAAAAATGGAAGAACCCGGTTTTTGAAAAACTCGAATCTTCAAGGGTACGATCGGTTCCAAAACGAGCGTTGAATCCGATAGGAAGTCCTAATCGGAATTCGGGACTTCAAACGATATATAAAAGGGAAAACCCGAGTCTGAACCCGGATCTTTAAAAATAATGATAAAAAAATGGAAGAACCCGAGTTTTGAAAAACTCGAATCTTCAAGGGTACGATCGGTTCCAACACGAGCGTTGAATCCGATAGGAAGTCCTAGTCGGAACTCGGGGCTTCAAACGATATATAAAAGGGAAAACCCGAGTCGGAACCCGGATCTTTAAAAATAATGATAAAAAAAAAATGGAAGAACCCGAGTTTTGAAAAACTCGAATCTTCAAGGGTACGATCGGTTCCAACACGAGCGTTGAATCCGATAGGAAGTCCGAGTCGGAACTCGGGACTTCAAACGATATATAAAAGGGAAAACCCGAGTCGGAACCCGGATCTTTAAAAATAATGATAAAAAATGGAAGAACCCGAGTTTTGAAAAACTTGAATCTTCAAGGGTACGATCGGTTCCAACACGAGCGTTGAACCTGATAGGAAGTTTGAGTCGGAACTCGAAACTTCAAACGATATATAAAAGGGAAAACCCGAGTCGGAATACGGATCTTTAAAAATAATGATAAAAAAATGGAAGAACCCGAGTTTTGAAAAACTCGAATCTTCAAGGGTACGATCGGTTCCAACACGAGCGTTGAATCCGATAGGAAGTCTGAGTCGGAATTCGGGACTTCAAACGATATATAAAAGGGAAAACCCGAGTCAGAACCCGGATCTTTAAAAATAATGCTAAAAAAATGGAAGAACCCGAGTTTTGAAAAACTCGAATCTTCAAGGGTACGATTGGTTCCAACACGAGCGTTGAATCCGCAAGGAAGTACGAGTCGGAACTCGGGACTTCAAACGATATATAAAAGGGAAAACCCGAGTCGGAACCCGGATCTTTAAAAATAATGCTAAAAAAAATGGAAGAACCCGAGTTTTGAAAAACTCGAATCTTCAAGGGTACGATTGGTTCCAACACGAGCGTTGAATCCGCAAGGAAGTACGAGTCGGAACTCGGGACTTCAAACGATATATAAAAGGGAAAACCCGAGTCGGAACCCGGATCTTTAAAAATAATGATAAAAAAAATGGAAGAACCCGAGTTTTGAAAAACTCGAATCTTCAAGGGTACGATCGGTTCCAACACGAGCGTTGAATCCGATAGGAAGTTCGAGTCGGAACTCGAAACTTCAAACGATATATAAAAGGGAAAACCCGAGTCGGAATACGGATCTTTAAAAATAATGATAAAAAAATGGAAGAACCCGAGTTTTGAAAAACTCGAATCTTCAAGGGTACGATCGGTTCCAACACGAGCGTTGAATCCGATAGGAAGTCTGAGTCGGAATTCGGGACTTCAACGATATATAAAAGGGAAAACCCGAGCCGAACCCGGATCTTTAAAAATAATGATAAAAAAAATGGAAGAACCCGAGTTTTGAAAAACTCGAATCTTCAAGGGTACGATCGGTTCCGACACGAGCGTTGAATCCGATAGGAAGTCCGAGTGGGAACTCGGGACTTCAGAACAATATATAAAAGGGAAAATCCGAGTCGGAACCCGGATATTTAAAAATAATGATAAAAAATGGAAGAACCCGAGTTTGAAAAACACGTATCTTCAAGGGTACGATCGGTTTCAACACGAGCGTTGAATCCGATAGGAAGTTCGAGTCAGAACTCGAAACTTCAAACGATATATAAAAGGGAAAACCCGAGTCGGAACCCGGATCTTTAAAAATAATGATAAAAAAAATGGAAGAACCCGAGTTTTGAAAAACTCGAATCTTCAAGGGTACGATCGGTTCCAACACGAGCGTTGAATCCGATAGGAAGTCCGAGTTGGAACTCGAAACTTCAAACGATATATAAAAGGGAAAACCCGAGTCGGAACCCGGATCTTTAAAAATAATGATAAAAAAAATGGAAGAACCCGAGTTTTGAAAAACTCGAATCTTCAAGGGTACCATCGGTTCCAACACGAGCGTTGAATTCGATAGGAAGTTCGAGTCGGAACTCAAAACTTCAAACGATAAATAAAAGGGAAAACCCGAGTCGGAACCCGGATCTTTAAAAATAATGATAAAAAAATGGAAGAACCCGAGTTTTGAAAAACTCGAATCTTCAAGGGTACGATCGGTTCCAACACGAGCGTTGAATCCGATAGGAAGTTCGAGTCGGAACTCGAAACTTCAAACGATATATAAAAGGGAAAACCCGAGTCGGAACCTGGATCTTTAAAAATAATGATAAAAAAAATTGAAGAATTCGAGTTTTGAAAAACTCGAATCTTCAAGGGTACGATCGGTTCCAACACTAGCGTTGAATCCGATAGGAAGTCCGAGTCAAAACTCGAAACTTCAAACGATATATAAAAGGGAAAACCCGAGTCGGAACCCGGATCTTTAAAAATAATGATAAAAAAAATGGAAGAACCCGAGTTTTGAAAAACTCGAATCTTCAAGGGTACGATCGGTTCCAACACGAGCGTTGAATCCGATAGGAAGTTTGTCGGAACTCGAAACTTCAAACGAATATAAAAGGAAAACCCGAGTCGGAACCCGGATCTTTAAAAATAATGATAAAAAAAATGGAAGAACCCGAGTTTTGAAAAACTCGTATCTTCAAGGGTACGATCGGTTCCAACACGAGCGTTGAATCCGATAGGAAGTTCGAGTCGAAACTCGAAACTTCAAACGATATATAAAAGGGAAAACCCGAGTCGGAACCCGGATCTTTAAAAATGATGATAAAAAAAATGGAAGAACCCGAGTTTTGAAAAACTCGAATCTTCAAGGGTACGATCGGTTCCAACACGAGCGTTGAATCTGATAGGAAGTTCGAGTCGGAACTCGAAACTTTAAACGATATATAAAAGGGAAAATCCGAGTCGGAACCCGGATCTTTAAAAATAATGATAAAAAAATGGAAGAACCCGAGTTTTGAAAAACTCGAATCTTCAAGGGTACGATCGGTTCCAACACGAGCGTTGAATCCGATAGGAAGTCCAAGTCGGAACTCGAAACTTCAAACGATATATAAAAGGGAAAACCCGAGTCGGAACCCGGATCTTTAAAAATACTGATAAAAAAAATGGAAGAACCCGAGTTTTGAAAAACTCGAATCTTCAAGGGTACGATCGGTTCCGACACGAGCGTTCAATCCGATAGGAAGTCCGAGTCGGAATTCGGGACTTCAAACGATATATAAAAGGGAAAACCCGAGTCAGAACCCGGATCTTTAAAAATAATGATAAAAAAAATGGAAGAACCCGAGTTTTGAAAAACTCGAATCTTCAAGGGTACGATCGATTCCAACACGAGCGTTGAATCCGATAGGAAGTTCGAGTCGGAACTCAAAACTTCAAACGATATATAAAAGGGAAAACCCGAGTCGGAACCCGGATCTTTAAAAATAATGATAAAAAAAATGGAAGAACCCGAGTTTTGAAAAACTCGAATCTTCAAGGGTACGATCGGTTCCAACACGAGCGTTGAATCCGATAGGAAGTCCGAGTCGGAACTCGGGACTTCAAACGATATATAAAAGGGAAAACCTGAGTCGGAACCCGGATCTTTAAAAATAATGATAAAAAATGGAAGAACCCGAGTTTGAAAAACTCGAATCTTCAAGGGTACGATCGGTTCCTACACGAGCGTTGAATCCGATAGGAAGTTCGAGTCGAAACTCGAAACTTCAAACGATATATAAAAGGGAAAACCCGAGTCGGAACCCGGATCTTTAAAAATAATGATAAAAAAAATGGAAGAACCCGAGTTTTGAAAAACTCGAATCTTCAAGGGTACGATCGGTTCCAACACGAGCGTTGAATCCGATAGGAAGTCCTAGTCGGAATTCGGGACTTCAAACGATATATAAAAGGGAAAACCCGAGTCGGAACCCGGATCTTTAAAAATAATGATAAAAAAAATGGAAGAACCCGAGTTTTGAAAAACTCGAATCTTCAAGGGTATGATCGGTTCCAACACGAGCGTTGAATCCGATAGGAAGTCCTAGTCGGAACTCGGGGCTTCAAACGATATATAAAAGGGAAAACCCGAGTCGGAACCCGTATCTTTAAAACTAATGATAAAAAAAAATGGAAGAACCCGAGTTTTGAAAAACTCGAATCTTCAAGGGTACGATCGGTTCCAACACGAGCGTTGAATCCGATAGGAAGTCCGAGTCGGAACTCGGGACTTCAAACGATATATAAAAGGGAAAGCCCGAGTCGGAACCCGGATCTTTAAAAATAATGATAAAAAAAATGGAAGAACCTGAGTTTTGAAAAACTCGAATCTTCAAGGGTACGATCGGTTCCAACACGAGCGTTGAATCCGATAGGAAGTTCGAGTCGGAACTCGAAACTTCAAACGATATATAAAAGGAAAACCCGAGTCGGAACCCGGATCTTTAAAAATAATGATAAAAAAAATGGAAGAACCCGAGTTTTGAAAAACTCGTATCTTCAAGGGTACGATCGGTTCCAACACGAGCGTTGAATCCGATAGGAAGTTCGAGTCGGAACTCGAAACTTCAAACGATATATAAAAGGGAAAACCCGAGTCGGAACCTGGATCTTTAAAAATAATGATAAAAAAAATGGAAGAACCCGAGTTTTGAAAAACTCGAATCTTCATGGGTACGATCGGTTTCAACACGAGCGTTGAATCCGATAGGAAGTCTGAGTCGGAACTCGGGACTTCAAACGATATATAAAAGGGAAAACCCGAGTCGGAACCCGAATCTTTAAAAATGATGATAAAAAAAATGGAAGAACCCGAGTTTTGAAAAACTCGAATCTTCAAGGGTACGATCGGTTCCAACACGAGCGTTGAATCTGATAGGAAGTTCGAGTCGGAACTCGAAACTTCAAACGAATATAAAAGGAAAACCCGAGTCGGAACCCGGATCTTTAAAAATAATGATAAAAAAAATGGAAGAACCCGAGTTTTGAAAAACTCGTATCTTCAAGGGTACGATCGGTTCCAACACGAGCGTTGAATCCGATAGGAAGTTCGAGTCGAAACTCGAAACTTCAAACGATATATAAAAGGGAAAACCCGAGTCGGAACCCGGATCTTTAAAAATGATGATAAAAAAAATGGAAGAACCCGAGTTTTGAAAAACTCGAATCTTCAAGGGTACGATCGGTTCCAACACGAGCGTTGAATCTGATAGGAAGTTCGAGTCGGAACTCGAAACTTTAAACGATATATAAAAGGGAAAATCCGAGTCGGAACCCGGATCTTTAAAAATAATGATAAAAAAATGGAAGAACCCGAGTTTTGAAAAACTCGAATCTTCAAGGGTACGATCGGTTCCAACACGAGCGTTGAATCCGATAGGAAGTCCAAGTCGGAACTCGAAACTTCAAACGATATATAAAAGGGAAAACCCGAGTCGGAACCCGGATCTTTAAAAATACTGATAAAAAAAATGGAAGAACCCGAGTTTTGAAAAACTCGAATCTTCAAGGGTACGATCGGTTCCGACACGAGCGTTCAATCCGATAGGAAGTCCGAGTCGGAATTCGGGACTTCAAACGATATATAAAAGGGAAAACCCGAGTCAGAACCCGGATCTTTAAAAATAATGATAAAAAAAATGGAAGAACCCGAGTTTTGAAAAACTCGAATCTTCAAGGGTACGATCGATTCCAACACGAGCGTTGAATCCGATAGGAAGTTCGAGTCGGAACTCAAAACTTCAAACGATATATAAAAGGGAAAACCCGAGTCGGAACCCGGATCTTTAAAAATAATGATAAAAAAAATGGAAGAACCCGAGTTTTGAAAAACTCGAATCTTCAAGGGTACGATCGGTTCCAACACGAGCGTTGAATCCGATAGGAAGTCCGAGTCGGAACTCGGGACTTCAAACGATATATAAAAGGGAAAACCTGAGTCGGAACCCGGATCTTTAAAAATAATGATAAAAAATGGAAGAACCCGAGTTTGAAAAACTCGAATCTTCAAGGGTACGATCGGTTCCTACACGAGCGTTGAATCCGATAGGAAGTTCGAGTCGAAACTCGAAACTTCAAACGATATATAAAAGGGAAAACCCGAGTCGGAACCCGGATCTTTAAAAATAATGATAAAAAAAATGGAAGAACCCGAGTTTTGAAAAACTCGAATCTTCAAGGGTACGATCGGTTCCAACACGAGCGTTGAATCCGATAGGAAGTCCTAGTCGGAATTCGGGACTTCAAACGATATATAAAAGGGAAAACCCGAGTCGGAACCCGGATCTTTAAAAATAATGATAAAAAAAATGGAAGAACCCGAGTTTTGAAAAACTCGAATCTTCAAGGGTATGATCGGTTCCAACACGAGCGTTGAATCCGATAGGAAGTCCTAGTCGGAACTCGGGGCTTCAAACGATATATAAAAGGGAAAACCCGAGTCGGAACCCGTATCTTTAAAACTAATGATAAAAAAAAATGGAAGAACCCGAGTTTTGAAAAACTCGAATCTTCAAGGGTACGATCGGTTCCAACACGAGCGTTGAATCCGATAGGAAGTCCGAGTCGGAACTCGGGACTTCAAACGATATATAAAAGGGAAAGCCCGAGTCGGAACCCGGATCTTTAAAAATAATGATAAAAAAAATGGAAGAACCTGAGTTTTGAAAAACTCGAATCTTCAAGGGTACGATCGGTTCCAACACGAGCGTTGAATCCGATAGGAAGTTCGAGTCGGAACTCGAAACTTCAAACGATATATAAAAGGAAAACCCGAGTCGGAACCCGGATCTTTAAAAATAATGATAAAAAAAATGGAAGAACCCGAGTTTTGAAAAACTCGTATCTTCAAGGGTACGATCGGTTCCAACACGAGCGTTGAATCCGATAGGAAGTTCGAGTCGGAACTCGAAACTTCAAACGATATATAAAAGGGAAAACCCGAGTCGGAACCCGGATCTTTAAAAATAATGATAAAAAATGGAAGAACCCGAGTTTTGAAAAACTTGAATCTTCAAGGGTACGATCGGTTCCAACACGAGCGTTGAATCTGATAGGAAGTTTGAGTCGGAACTCGAAACTTCAAACGATATATAAAAGGGAAAACCCGAGTCGGAATACGGATCTTTAAAAATAATGATAAAAAAATGGAAGAACCCGAGTTTTGAAAAACTCGAATCTTCAAGGGTACGATCGATTCCAACACGAGCGTTGAATCCGATAGGAAGTCTGAGTCGGAATTCGGGACTTCAAACGATATATAAAAGGGAAAACCCGAGTCGGAACCCGGATCTTTAAAAATAATGCTAAAAAAAATGGAAGAACCCGAGTTTTGAAAAACTCGAATCTTCAAGGGTACGATTGGTTCCAACACGAGCGTTGAATCCGCAAGGAAGTACGAGTCGGAACTCGGGACTTCAAACGATATATAAAAGGGAAAACCCGAGTCGGAACCCGGATCTTTAAAAATAATGATAAAAAAAATGGAAGAACCCGAGTTTTGAAAAACTCGAATCTTCAAGGGTACGATTGGTTCCAACACGAGCGTTGAATCCCATAGGAAGTTCGAGTCGGAACTCGGGACTTCAAACAATATATAAAAGGGAAAACCCGAGTCGGAACCCGGATCTTTAAAAATAATGATAAAAAAATGGAAGAACCCGAGTTTTGAAAAACTCGAATCTTCAAGGGTATGATCGGTTCCAACACGACCGTTCAATCCGATAGGAAGTCCTAGTCGGAACTCGGGAACTCAAACGATATATAAAAGGGAAAACCCGAGCCGAACCCGGATCTTTAAAAATAATGATAAAAAAAATGGAAGAACCCGAGTTTTGAAAAACTCGAATCTTCAAGGGTACGATCGGTTCCAACACGAGCGTTGAATCCGATAGGAAGTCCGAGTCGGAACTCGGGACTTCAAACGATATATAAAAGGGAAAGCCCGAGTCGGAACCCGGATCTTTAAAAATAATGATAAAAAATGGAAGAACCCGAGTTTTGAAAAACTTGAATCTTCAAGGGTACGATCGGTTCCAACACGAGCGTTGAATCTGATAGGAAGTTTGAGTCGGAACTCGAAACTTCAAACGATATATAAAAGGGAAAACCCGAGTCGGAATACGGATCTTTAAAAATAATGATAAAAAAATGGAAGAACCCGAGTTTTGAAAAACTCGAATCTTCAAGTGTACGATCGGTTCCAACACGAGCGTTGAATCCGATAGGAAGTCTGAGTCGGAATTCGGGACTTCAAACGATATATAAAAGGGAAAACCCGAGTCGGAACCCGGATCTTTAAAAATAATGCTAAAAAAAATGGAAGAACCCGCGTTTTGAAAAACTCGAATCTTCAAGGGCACGATTGGTTCCAACACGAGCGTTGAATCCGCAAGGAAGTACGAGTCGGAACTCGGGACTTCAAACGATATATAAAAGGGAAAACCCGAGTCGGAACCCGGATCTTTAAAAATAATGATAAAAAAAATGGAAGAACCCGAGTTTTGAAAAACTCGAATCTTCAAGGGTACGATCGGTTCCAACACGAGCGTTGAATCCCATAGGAAGTTCGAGTCGGAACTCGGGACTTCAAACAATATATAAAAGGGAAAACCCGAGTCGGAACCCGGATCTTTAAAAATAATGATAAAAAAATGGAAGAACCCGAGTTTTGAAAAACTCGAATCTTCAAGGGTACGATCGGTTCCAACACGACCGTTCAATCCGATAGGAAGTCCTAGTCGGAACTCGGGAACTCAAACGATATATAAAAGGGAAAACCCGAGCCGAACCCGGATCTTTAAAAATAATGATAAAAAAAATGGAAGAACCCGAGTTTTGAAAAACTCGAATCTTCAAGGGTACGATCGGTTCCAACACGAGCGTTGAATCCGATAGGAAGTCCTAGTCGGAACTCGGGGCTTCAAACGATATATAAAAGGGAAAACCCTAGTCGGAACCCGGATCTTTAAAAATAATGATAAAAAAAAAATGGAAGAACCCGAGTTTTGAAAAACTCGAATCTTTAAGGGTACGATCGGTTCCAACACGAGCGTTGAATCCGATAGGAAGTCCGAGTCGGAACTCGGGACTTCAAACGATATATAAAAGGGAAAACCCGAGTAGGAACCCGGATCTTTAAAAATAATGATAAAAAAAATGGAAGAACCCGAGTTTTGAAAAACTCGAATCTTCAAGGGTACGATCGGTTCCAACACGAGCGTTGAATCCGATAGGAAGTCCGAGTCGGAACTCGGGACTTCAAACGATATATAAAAGGGAAAACCCGAGTCGGAACCCGGATCTTTAAAAATAATGATAAAAAATGGAAGAACCCGAGTTTTGAAAAACTTGAATCTTCAAGGGTACGATCGGTTCCAACACGAGCGTTGAATCTGATAGGAAGTTTGAGTCGGAACTCGAAACTTCAAACGATATATAAAAGGGAAAACCCGAGTCGGAATACGGATCTTTAAAAATAATGATAAAAAAATGGAAGAACCCGAGTTTTGAAAAACTCGAATCTTCAAGGGTACGATCGGTTCCAACACGAGCGTTGAATCCGATAGGAAGTCTGAGTCGGAATTCGGGACTTCAAACGATATATAAAAGGGAAAACCCGAGTCGGAACCCGGATCTTTAAAAATAATGCTAAAAAAAATGGAAGAACCCGAGTTTTGAAAAACTCGAATCTTCAAGGATACGATTGGTTCCAACACGAGCGTTGAATCCGCAAGGAAGTACGAGTCGAAACTCGGGACTTCAAACGATATATAAAAGGGAAAACCCGAGTCGGAACCCGGATCTTTAAAAATAATGATAAAAAAAATAGAAGAACCCGAGTTTTGAAAAACTCGAATCTTCAAGGGTACGATCGGTTCCAACACGAGCGTTGAATCCCATAGGAAGTTCGAGTCGGAACTCGGGACTTCAAACAATATATAAAAGGGAAAACCCGAGTCGGAACCCGGATCTTTAAAAATAATGATAAAAAAATGGAAGAACCCGAGTTTTGAAAAACTCGAATCTTCAAGGGTACGATCGGTTCCAACACGACCGTTCAATCCGATAGGAAGTCCTAGTCGGAACTCGGGAACTCAAATGATATATAAAAGGGAAAACCCGAGCCGAACCCGGATCTTTAAAAATAATGATAAAAAAAATGGAAGAACCCGAGTTTTGAAAAACTCGAATCTTCAAGGGTACGATCGGTTCCGACACGAGCGTTGAATCCGATAGGAAGTCCGAGTGGGAACTCGGGACTTCAGACGATATATAAAAGGGAAAATCCGAGTCGGAACCCGGATATTTAAAAATAATGATAAAAAATGGAAGAACCCGAGTTTGAAAAACACGTATCTTCAAGGGTACGATCGGTTTCAACACGAGCGTTGAATCCGATAGGAAGTTCGAGTCAGAACTCGAAACTTCAAACGATATATAAAAGGGAAAACCCGAGTCGGAACCCGGATCTTTAAAAATAATGATAAAAAAAATGGAAGAACCCGAGTTTTGAAAAACTCGAATCTTCAAGGGTACGATCGGTTCCAACACGAGCGTTGAATCCGATAGGAAGTCCGAGTTGGAACTCGAAACTTCAAACGATATATAAAAGGGAAAACCCGAGTCGGAACCCGGATCTTTAAAAATAATGATAAAAAAAATGGAAGAACCCGAGTTTTGAAAAACTCGAATCTTCAAGGGTACCATCGGTTCCAACACGAGCGTTGAATCCGATAGGAAGTTCGAGTCGGAAGTCGAAACTTCAAACGATATATAAAAGGGAAAACCCGAGTCGGAACCCGGATCTTTAAAAATAATGATAAAAAAATGGAAGAACCAAAGTTTTGAAAAACTCGAATCTTCAAGGGTACGATCGGTTCCAACACGAGCGTTGAATCCGATAGGAAGTTCGAGTCGGAACTCAAAACTTCAAACGATATATAAAAGGGAAAACCCGAGTCGGAACCCGGATCTTTAAAAATAATGATAAAAAAATGGAAGAACCCGAGTTTTGAAAAACTCGAATCTTCAAGGGTACGATCGGTTCCAACACGAGCGTTGAATCCGATAGGAAGTCTGAGTCGGAACTCTAGACTTCAAACGATATATAAAAGGGAAAACCCGAGTCGGAACCCGGATCTTTAAAAATAATGATAAAAAATGGAAGAACCCGAGTTTGAAAAACTCGAATCTTCAAGGGTACGATCGGTTCCTACATGAGCGTTAAATCCGATAGGAAGTTCGAGTCGAAACTCGAAACTTCAAACGATATATAAAAGGGAAAACCCGAGTCGGAACCCGGATCTTTAAAAATAATGATAAAAAAAATGGAAGAACCCGAGTTTTGAAAAACTCGAATCTTCAAGGGTACGATCGGTTCCAACACGAGCGTTGAATCCGATAGGAAGTCCAAGTCGGAATTCGGGACTTCAAACGATATATAAAAGGGAAAACCCGAGTCGGAACCCGGATCTTTAAAAATAATGATAAAAAAAATGGAAGAACCCGAGTTTTGAAAAACTCGAATCTTCAAGGGTACGATCGGTTCCAACACGAGCGTTGAATCCGATAGGAAGTCCTAGTCGGAACTCCGGGCTTCAAACGATATATAAAAGGGAAAACCCGAGTCGGAACCCGTATCTTTAAAAATAATGATAAAAAAAATGGAAGAACCCGAGTTTTGAAAAACTCGAATCTTCAAGGGTACGATCGGTTCCAACACGAGCGTTGAATCCGATAGGAAGTCCGAGTCGGAACTCGGGACTTCAAACGATATATAAAAGGGAAAGCCCGAGTCGGAACCCGGATCTTTAAAAATAATGATAAAAAAAATGGAAGAACCTGAGTTTTGAAAAACTCGAATCTTCAAGGGTACGATCGGTTCCAACACGAGCGTTGAATCCGATAGGAAGTTCGATTCGGAACTCGAAACTTCAAACGATATATAAAAGGAAAACCCGAGTCGGAACCCGGATCTTTAAAAATAATGATAAAAAAAATGGAAGAACCCGAGTTTTGAAAAACTCGTATCTTCAAGGGTACGATCGGTTCCAACACGAGCGTTGAATCCGATAGGAAGTTCGAGTCGGAACTCGAAACTTCAAACGATATATAAAAGGGAAAACCCGAGTCGGAACCTGGATCTTTAAAAATAATGATAAAAAAAATGGAAGAACCCGAGTTTTGAAAAACTCGAATCTTCAAGGGTACGATCGGTTCCAACACGAGCGTTGAATCCGATAGGAAGTCTGAGGCGGAACTCGGGACTTCAAACGATATATAAAAGGGAAAACCCGAGTCGGAACCCGGATCTTTAAAAATGATGATAAAAAAAATGGAAGAACCCGAGTTTTGAAAAACTCGAATCTTCAAGGGTACGATCGGTTCCAACACGAGCGTTGAATCTGATAGGAAGTTCGAGTCGGAACTCGAAACTTTAAACGATATATAAAAGGGAAAACCCGAGTCGGAACCCGGATCTTTAAAAATAATGATAAAAAAATGGAAGAACCCGAGTTTTGAAAAACTCGAATCTTCAAGGGTACGATCGGTTCCAACACGAGCGTTGAATCCGATAGGAAGTCCAAGTCGGAACTCGAAACTTCAAACGATATATAAAAGGGAAAACCCGAGTCGGAACCCGGATCTTTAAAAATACTGATAAAAAAAATGGAAGAACCCGAGTTTTGAAAAACTCGAATCTTCAAGGGTACGATCGGTTCCGACACGAGCGTTCAATCCGATAGGAAGTCCGAGTCAGAATTCGGGACTTCAAACGATATATAAAAGGGAAAACCCGAGTCGGAACCCGGATCTTTAAAAATAATGATAAAAAAAATGGAAGAACCCGAGTTTTGAAAAACTCGAATCTTCAAGGGTACGATCGATTCCAACACGAGCGTTGAATCCGATAGGAAGTTCGAGTCGGAACTCAAAACTTCAAACGATATATAAAAGGGAAAACCCGAGTCGGAACCCGGATCTTTAAAAATAATGATAAAAAAAATGGAAGAACCCGAGTTTTGAAAAACTCGAATCTTCAAGGGTACGATCGGTTCCAACACGAGCGTTGAATCCGATAGGAAGTCTGAGTCGGAACTGTAGACTTCAAACGATATATAAAAGGGAAAACCCGAGTCGGAACCCGGATCTTTAAAAATAATGATAAAAAATGGAAGAACCCGAGTTTGAAAAACTCGAATCTTCAAGGGTACGATCGGTTCCTACACGAGCGTTGAATCCGATAGGAAGTTCGAGTCGAAACTCGAAACTTCAAACGATATATAAAAGGGAAAACCCGAGTCGGAACCCGGATCTTTAAAAATAATGATAAAAAAAATGGAAGAACCCGAGTTTTGAAAAACTCGAATCTTCAAGGGTACGATCGGTTCCAACACGAGCGTTGAATCCGATAGGAAGTCTGAGTCGGAATTCGGGACTTCAAACGATATATAAAAGGGAAAACCCGAGTCGGAACCCGGATCTTTAAAAATAATGATAAAAAAAATGGAAGAACCCGAGTTTTGAAAAACTCGAATCTTCAAGGGTACGATCGGTTCCAACACGAGCGTTGAATCCGATAGGAAGTCCTAGTCGGAATTCGGGACTTCAAACGATATATAAAAGGGAAAACCCGAGTCGGAACCCGGATCTTTAAAAATAATGATAAAAAAAATGGAAGAACCCGAGTTTTGAAAAACTCGAATCTTCAAGGGTACGATCGGTTCCAACACGAGCGTTGAATCCGATAGGAAGTCCTAGTCGGAACTCGGGGCTTCAAACGATATATAAAAGGGAAAACCCGAGTCGGAACCCGTATCTTTAAAAATAATGATAAAAAAAATGGAAGAACCCGAGTTTTGAAAAACTCGAATCTTCAAGGGTACGATCGGTTCCAACACGAGCGTTGAATCCGATAGGAAGTCCGAGTCGGAACTCGGGACTTCAAACGATGTATAAAAGGGAAAGCCCGAGTCGGAACCCGGATCTTTAAAAATAATGATAAAAAAAATGGAAGAACCTGAGTTTTGAAAAACTCGAATCTTCAAGGGTACGATCGGTTCCAACACGAGCGTTGAATCCGATAGGAAGTTCGATTCGGAACTCGAAACTTCAAACGATATATAAAAGGAAAACCCGAGTCGGAACCCGGATCTTTAAAAATAATGATAAAAAAAATGGAAGAACCCGAGTTTTGAAAAACTCGTATCTTCAAGGGTACGATCGGTTCCAACACGAGCGTTGAATCCGATAGGAAGTTCGAGTCGGAACTCGAAACTTCAAACGATATATAAAAGGGAAAACCCGAGTCGGAACCTGGATCTTTAAAAATAATGATAAAAAAATGGAAGAACCCGAGTTTTGAAAAACTCGAATCTTCAAGGGTACGATCGGTTCCAACACGAGCGTTGAATCCGATAGGAAGTCTGAGTCGGAACTCGGGACTTCAAACGATATATAAAAGGGCAAACCCGAGTCGGAACCCGGATCTTTAAAAATGATGATAAAAAAAATGGAACCCGAGTTTTGAAAAACTCGAATCTTCAAGGGTACGATCGGTTCCAACACGAGCGTTGAATCTGATAGGAAGTTCGAGTCGGAACTCGAAACTTTAAACGATATATAAAAGGGAAAACCCGAGTCGGAACCCGGATCTTTAAAAATAATGATAAAAAAATGGAAGAACCCGAGTTTTGAAAAACTCGAATCTTCAAGGGTACGATCGGTTCCAACACGAGCGTTGAATCCGATAGGAAGTCCAAGTCGGAACTCGAAACTTCAAACGATATATAAAAGGGAAAACCCGAGTCGGAACCCGGATCTTTAAAAATACTGATAAAAAAAATGGAAGAACCCGAGTTTTGAAAAACTCGAATCTTCAAGGGTACGATCGGTTCCGACACGAGCGTTCAATCCGATAGGAAGTCCGAGTCAGAATTCGGGACTTCAAACGATATATAAAAGGGAAAACCCGAGTCGGAACCCGGATCTTTAAAAATAATGATAAAAAAAATGGAAGAACCCGAGTTTTGAAAAACTCGAATCTTCAAGGGTACGATCGATTCCAACACGAGCGTTGAATCCGATAGGAAGTTCGAGTCGGAACTCAAAACTTCAAACGATATATAAAAGGGAAAACCCGAGTCGGAACCCGGATCTTTAAAAATAATGATAAAAAAAATGGAAGAACCCGAGTTTTGAAAAACTCGAATCTTCAAGGGTACGATCGGTTCCAACACGAGCGTTGAATCCGATAGGAAGTCCTAGTCGGAACTCGGGGCTTCAAACGATATATAAAAGGGAAAACCCGAGTCGGAACCCGTATCTTTAAAAATAATGATAAAAAAAATGGAAGAACCCGAGTTTTGAAAAACTCGAATCTTCAAGGGTACGATCGGTTCCAACACGAGCGTTGAATCCGATAGGAAGTCCGAGTCGGAACTCGGGACTTCAAACGATATATAAAAGGGAAAGCCCGAGTCGGAACCCGGATCTTTAAAAATAATGATAAAAAAAATGGAAGAACCTGAGTTTTGAAAAACTCGAATCTTCAAGGGTACGATCGGTTC
Source organism: Nuphar pumila (assembly GCF_984573655.1). Taxonomy (NCBI): domain Eukaryota; kingdom Viridiplantae; phylum Streptophyta; class Magnoliopsida; order Nymphaeales; family Nymphaeaceae; genus Nuphar; species Nuphar pumila. The sequence continues at coordinate 29,419,803 of NC_143259.1, read as the reverse complement.
CAACACGAGCGTTGAATCCGATAGGAAGTTCGATTCGGAACTCGAAACTTCAAACGATATATAAAAGGAAAACCCGAGTCGGAACCCGGATCTTTAAAAATAATGATAAAAAAAATGGAAGAACCCGAGTTTTGAAAAACTCGTATCTTCAAGGGTACGATCGGTTCCAACACGAGCGTTGAATCCGATAGGAAGTTCGAGTCGAAACTCGAAACTTCAAACGATATATAAAAGGGAAAACCCGAGTCGGAACCTGGATCTTTAAAAATAATGATAAAAAAAATGGAAGAACCCGAGTTTTGAAAAACTCGAATCTTCAAGGGTACGATCGGTTCCAACACGAGCGTTGAATCCGATAGGAAGTCTGAGTCGGAACTCGGGACTTCAAACGATATATAAAAGGGAAAACCCGAGTCGGAACCCGGATCTTTAAAAATGATGATAAAAAAAATGGAAGAACCCGAGTTTTGAAAAACTCGAATCTTCAAGGGTACGATCGGTTCCAACACGAGCGTTGAATCTGATAGGAAGTTCGAGTCGGAACTCGAAACTTTAAACGATATATAAAAGGGAAAAACCGAGTCGGAACCCGGATCTTTAAAAATAATGATAAAAAAATGGAAGAACCTGAGTTTTGAAAAACTCGAATCTTCAAGGGTACGATCGGTTCCAACACGAGCGTTGAATCCGATAGGAAGTCCAAGTCGGAACTCGAAACTTCAAACGATATATAAAAGGGAAAACCCGAGTCGGAACCCGGATCTTTAAAAATACTGATAAAAAAAATGGAAGAACCCGAGTTTTGAAAAACTCGAATCTTCAAGGGTACGATCGGTTCCGACACGAGCGTTCAATCCGATAGGAAGTCCGAGTCAGAATTCGGGACTTCAAACGATATATAAAAGGGAAAACCCGAGTCGGAACCCGGATCTTTAAAAATAATGATAAAAAAAATGGAAGAACCCGAGTTTTGAAAAACTCGAATCTTCAAGGGTACGATCGATTCCAACACGAGCGTTGAATCCGATAGGAAGTTCGAGTCGGAACTCAAAACTTCAAACGATATATAAAAGGGAAAACCCGAGTCGGAACCCGGATCTTTAAAAATAATGATAAAAAAAATGGAAGAACCCGAGTTTTGAAAAACTCGAATCTTCAAGGGTACGATCGGTTCCAACACGAGCGTTGAATCCGATAGGAAGTCCTAGTCGGAACTCGGGGCTTCAAACGATATATAAAAGGGAAAACCCGAGTCGGAACCCGTATCTTTAAAAATAATGATAAAAAAAATGGAAGAACCCGAGTTTTGAAAAACTCGAATCTTCAAGGGTACGATCGGTTCCAACACGAGCGTTGAATCCGATAGGAAGTCCGAGTCGGAACTCGGGACTTCAAACGATATATAAAAGGGAAAGCCCGAGTCGGAACCCGGATCTTTAAAAATAATGATAAAAAAAATGGAAGAACCTGAGTTTTGAAAAACTCGAATCTTCAAGGGTACGATCGGTTCCAACACGAGCGTTGAATCCGATAGGAAGTTCGATTCGGAACTCGAAACTTCAAACGATATATAAAAGGAAAACCCGAGTCGGAACCCGGATCTTTAAAAATAATGATAAAAAAAATGGAAGAACCCGAGTTTTGAAAAACTCGTATCTTCAAGGGTACGATCGGTTCCAACACGAGCGTTGAATCCGATAGGAAGTTCGAGTCGAAACTCGAAACTTCAAACGATATATAAAAGGGAAAACCCGAGTCGGAACCTGGATCTTTAAAAATAATGATAAAAACAATGGAAGAACCCGAGTTTTGAAAAACTCGAATCTTCAAGGGTACGATCGGTTCCAACACGAGCGTTGAATCCGATAGGAAGTCTGAGTCGGAACTCGGGACTTCAAACGATATATAAAAGGGAAAACCCGAGTCGGAACCCGGATCTTTAAAAATGATGATAAAAAAAATGGAAGAACCCGAGTTTTGAAAAACTCGAATCTTCAAGGGTACGATCGGTTCCAACACGAGCGTTGAATCTGATAGGAAGTTCGAGTCGGAACTCGAAACTTTAAACGATATATAAAAGGGAAAACCCGAGTCGGAACCCGGATCTTTAAAAATAATGATAAAAAAATGGAAGAACCTGAGTTTTGAAAAACTCGAATCTTCAAGGGTACGATCGGTTCCAACACGAGCGTTGAATCCGATAGGAAGTCCAAGTCGGAACTCGAAACTTCAAACGATATATAAAAGGGAAAACCCGAGTCGGAACCCGGATCTTTAAAAATACTGATAAAAAAAATGGAAGAACCCGAGTTTTGAAAAACTCGAATCTTCAAGGGTACGATCGGTTCCGACACGAGCGTTCAATCCGATAGGAAGTCCGAGTCAGAATTCGGGACTTCAAACGATATATAAAAGGGAAAACCCGAGTCGGAACCCGGATCTTTAAAAATAATGATAAAAAAAATGGAAGAACCCGAGTTTTGAAAAACTCGAATCTTCAAGGGTACGATCGATTCCAACACGAGCGTTGAATCCGATAGGAAGTTCGAGTCGGAACTCAAAACTTCAAACGATATATAAAAGGGAAAACCCGAGTCGGAACCCGGATCTTTAAAAATAATGATAAAAAAAATGGAAGAACCCGAGTTTTGAAAAACTCGAATCTTCAAGGGTACGATCGGTTCCAACACGAGCGTTGAATCCGATAGGAAGTCTGAGTCGGAACTGTAGACTTCAAACGATATATAAAAGGGAAAACCCGAGTCGGAACCCGGATCTTTAAAAATAATGATAAAAAATGGAAGAACCCGAGTTTGAAAAACTCGAATCTTCAAGGGTACGATCGGTTCCTACACGAGCGTTGAATCCGATAGGAAGTTCGAGTCGAAACTCGAAACTTCAAACGATATATAAAAGGGAAAACCCGAGTCGGAACCCGGATCTTTAAAAATAATGATAAAAAAAATGGAAGAACCCGAGTTTTGAAAAACTCGAATCTTCAAGGGTACGATCGGTTCCAACACGAGCGTTGAATCCGATAGGAAGTCTGAGTCGGAATTCGGGACTTCAAACGATATATAAAAGGGAAAACCCGAGTCGGAACCCGGATCTTTAAAAATAATGATAAAAAAAATGGAAGAACCCGAGTTTTGAAAAACTCGAATCTTCAAGGGTACGATCGGTTCCAACACGAGCGTTGAATCCGATAGGAAGTCCTAGTCGGAATTCGGGACTTCAAACGATATATAAAAGGGAAAACCCGAGTCGGAACCCGGATCTTTAAAAATAATGATAAAAAAAATGGAAGAACCCGAGTTTTGAAAAACTCGAATCTTCAAGGGTACGATCGGTTCCAACACGAGCGTTGAATCCGATAGGAAGTCCTAGTCGGAACTCGGGGCTTCAAACGATATATAAAAGGGAAAACCCGAGTCGGAACCCGTATCTTTAAAAATAATGATAAAAAAAATGGAAGAACCCGAGTTTTGAAAAACTCGAATCTTCAAGGGTACGATCGGTTCCAACACGAGCGTTGAATCCGATAGGAAGTCCGAGTCGGAACTCGGGACTTCAAACGATATATAAAAGGGAAAGCCCGAGTCGGAACCCGGATCTTTAAAAATAATGATAAAAAAAATGGAAGAACCTGAGTTTTGAAAAACTCGAATCTTCAAGGGTACGATCGGTTCCAACACGAGCGTTGAATCCGATAGGAAGTTCGATTCGGAACTCGAAACTTCAAACGATATATAAAAGGAAAACCCGAGTCGGAACCCGGATCTTTAAAAATAATGATAAAAAAAATGGAAGAACCCGAGTTTTGAAAAACTCGTATCTTCAAGGGTACGATCGGTTCCAACACGAGCGTTGAATCCGATAGGAGGTTCGAGTCGGAACTCGAAACTTCAAACGATATATAAAAGGGAAAACCCGAGTCGGAACCTGGATCTTTAAAAATAATGATAAAAAAATGGAAGAACCCGAGTTTTGAAAAACTCGAATCTTCAAGGGTACGATCGGTTCCAACACGAGCGTTGAATCCGATAGGAAGTCTGAGTCGGAACTCGGGACTTCAAACGATATATAAAAGGGAAAACCCGAGTCGGAACCCGGATCTTTAAAAATGATGATAAAAAAAATGGAAGAACCCGAGTTTTGAAAAACTCGAATCTTCAAGGGTACGATCGGTTCCAACACGAGCGTTGAATCTGATAGGAAGTTCGAGTCGGAACTCGAAACTTTAAACGATATATAAAAGGGAAAACCCGAGTCGGAACCCGGATCTTTAAAAATAATGATAAAAAAATGGAAGAACCCGAGTTTTGAAAAACTCGAATCTTCAAGGGTACGATCGGTTCCAACACGAGCGTTGAATCCGATAGGAAGTCCAAGTCGGAACTCGAAACTTCAAACGATATATAAAAGGGAAAACCCGAGTCGGAACCCGGATCTTTAAAAATACTGATAAAAAAAATGGAAGAACCCGAGTTTTGAAAAACTCGAATCTTCAAGGGTACGATCGGTTCCGACACGAGCGTTCAATCCGATAGGAAGTCCGAGTCAGAATTCGGGACTTCAAACGATATATAAAAGGGAAAACCCGAGTCGGAACCCGGATCTTTAAAAATAATGATAAAAAAAATGGAAGAACCCGAGTTTTGAAAAACTCGAATCTTCAAGGGTACGATCGATTCCAACACGAGCGTTGAATCCGATAGGAAGTTCGAGTCGGAACTCAAAACTTCAAACGATATATAAAAGGGAAAACCCGAGTCGGAACCCGGATCTTTAAAAATAATGATAAAAAAAATGGAAGAACCCGAGTTTTGAAAAACTCGAATCTTCAAGGGTACGATCGGTTCCAACACGAGCGTTGAATCCGATAGGAAGTCCTAGTCGGAACTCGGGGCTTCAAACGATATATAAAAGGGAAAACCCGAGTCGGAACCCGTATCTTTAAAAATAATGATAAAAAAAATGGAAGAACCCGAGTTTTGAAAAACTCGAATCTTCAAGGGTACGATCGGTTCCAACACGAGCGTTGAATCCGATAGGAAGTCCGAGTCGGAACTCGGGACTTCAAACGATATATAAAAGGGAAAGCCCGAGTCGGAACCCGGATCTTTAAAAATAATGATAAAAAAAATGGAAGAACCTGAGTTTTGAAAAACTCGAATCTTCAAGGGTACGATCGGTTCCAACACGAGCGTTGAATCCGATAGGAAGTTCGATTCGGAACTCGAAACTTCAAACGATATATAAAAGGAAAACCCGAGTCGGAACCCGGATCTTTAAAAATAATGATAAAAAAAATGGAAGAACCCGAGTTTTGAAAAACTCGTATCTTCAAGGGTACGATCGGTTCCAACACGAGCGTTGAATCCGATAGGAAGTTCGAGTCGAAACTCGAAACTTCAAACGATATATAAAAGGGAAAACCCGAGTCGGAACCTGGATCTTTAAAAATAATGATAAAAACAATGGAAGAACCCGAGTTTTGAAAAACTCGAATCTTCAAGGGTACGATCGGTTCCAACACGAGCGTTGAATCCGATAGGAAGTCTGAGTCGGAACTCGGGACTTCAAACGATATATAAAAGGGAAAACCCGAGTCGGAACCCGGATCTTTAAAAATGATGATAAAAAAAATGGAAGAACCCGAGTTTTGAAAAACTCGAATCTTCAAGGGTACGATCGGTTCCAACACGAGCGTTGAATCTGATAGGAAGTTCGAGTCGGAACTCGAAACTTTAAACGATATATAAAAGGGAAAACCCGAGTCGGAACCCGGATCTTTAAAAATAATGATAAAAAAATGGAAGAACCTGAGTTTTGAAAAACTCGAATCTTCAAGGGTACGATCGGTTCCAACACGAGCGTTGAATCCGATAGGAAGTCCAAGTCGGAACTCGAAACTTCAAACGATATATAAAAGGGAAAACCCGAGTCGGAACCCGGATCTTTAAAAATACTGATAAAAAAAATGGAAGAACCCGAGTTTTGAAAAACTCGAATCTTCAAGGGTACGATCGGTTCCGACACGAGCGTTCAATCCGATAGGAAGTCCGAGTCAGAATTCGGGACTTCAAACGATATATAAAAGGGAAAACCCGAGTCGGAACCCGGATCTTTAAAAATAATGATAAAAAAAATGGAAGAACCCGAGTTTTGAAAAACTCGAATCTTCAAGGGTACGATCGATTCCAACACGAGCGTTGAATCCGATAGGAAGTTCGAGTCGGAACTCAAAACTTCAAACGATATATAAAAGGGAAAACCCGAGTCGGAACCCGGATCTTTAAAAATAATGATAAAAAAAATGGAAGAACCCGAGTTTTGAAAAACTCGAATCTTCAAGGGTACGATCGGTTCCAACACGAGCGTTGAATCCGATAGGAAGTCTGAGTCGGAACTGTAGACTTCAAACGATATATAAAAGGGAAAACCCGAGTCGGAACCCGGATCTTTAAAAATAATGATAAAAAATGGAAGAACCCGAGTTTGAAAAACTCGAATCTTCAAGGGTACGATCGGTTCCTACACGAGCGTTGAATCCGATAGGAAGTTCGAGTCGAAACTCGAAACTTCAAACGATATATAAAAGGGAAAACCCGAGTCGGAACCCGGATCTTTAAAAATAATGATAAAAAAAATGGAAGAACCCGAGTTTTGAAAAACTCGAATCTTCAAGGGTACGATCGGTTCCAACACGAGCGTTGAATCCGATAGGAAGTCTGAGTCGGAATTCGGGACTTCAAACGATATATAAAAGGGAAAACCCGAGTCGGAACCCGGATCTTTAAAAATAATGATAAAAAAAATGGAAGAACCCGAGTTTTGAAAAACTCGAATCTTCAAGGGTACGATCGGTTCCAACACGAGCGTTGAATCCGATAGGAAGTCCTAGTCGGAATTCGGGACTTCAAACGATATATAAAAGGGAAAACCCGAGTCGGAACCCGGATCTTTAAAAATAATGATAAAAAAAATGGAAGAACCCGAGTTTTGAAAAACTCGAATCTTCAAGGGTACGATCGGTTCCAACACGAGCGTTGAATCCGATAGGAAGTCCTAGTCGGAACTCGGGGCTTCAAACGATATATAAAAGGGAAAACCCGAGTCGGAACCCGTATCTTTAAAAATAATGATAAAAAAAATGGAAGAACCCGAGTTTTGAAAAACTCGAATCTTCAAGGGTACGATCGGTTCCAACACGAGCGTTGAATCCGATAGGAAGTCCGAGTCGGAACTCGGGACTTCAAACGATATATAAAAGGGAAAGCCCGAGTCGGAACCCGGATCTTTAAAAATAATGATAAAAAAAATGGAAGAACCTGAGTTTTGAAAAACTCGAATCTTCAAGGGTACGATCGGTTCCAACACGAGCGTTGAATCCGATAGGAAGTTCGATTCGGAACTCGAAACTTCAAACGATATATAAAAGGAAAACCCGAGTCGGAACCCGGATCTTTAAAAATAATGATAAAAAAAATGGAAGAACCCGAGTTTTGAAAAACTCGTATCTTCAAGGGTACGATCGGTTCCAACACGAGCGTTGAATCCGATAGGAAGTTCGAGTCGGAACTCGAAACTTCAAACGATATATAAAAGGGAAAACCCGAGTCGGAACCTGGATCTTTAAAAATAATGATAAAAAAATGGAAGAACCCGAGTTTTGAAAAACTCGAATCTTCAAGGGTACGATCGGTTCCAACACGAGCGTTGAATCCGATAGGAAGTTCGAGTCGGGACTCAAAACTTCAAACGATATATAAAAGGGAAAACCCGAGTCGGAACCCGGATCTTTAAAAATAATGATAAAAAAAATGGAAGAACCCGAGTTTTGAAAAACTCGAATCTTCAAGGGTACGATCGGTTCCAACACGAGCGTTGAATCCGATAGGAAGTCCTAGTCGGAACTCGGGGCTTCAAACGATATATAAAAGGGAAAACCCGAGTCGGAACCCGTATCTTTAAAAATAATGATAAAAAAAATGGAAGAACCCGAGTTTTGAAAAACTCGAATCTTCAAGGGTACGATCGGTTCCAACACGAGCGTTGAATCCGATAGGAAGTCCAAGTCGGAACTCGGGACTTCAAACGATATATAAAAGGGAAAGCCCGAGTCGGAACCCGGATCTTTAAAAATAATGATAAAAAAAATGGAAGAACCTGAGTTTTGAAAAACTCGAATCTTCAAGGGTACGATCGGTTCCAACACGAGCGTTGAATCCGATAGGAAGTTCGATTCGGAACTCGAAACTTCAAACGATATATAAAAGGAAAACCCGAGTCGGAACCCGGATCTTTAAAAATAATGATAAAAAAAATGGAAGAACCCGAGTTTTGAAAAACTCGTATCTTCAAGGGTACGATCGGTTCCAACACGAGCGTTGAATCCGATAGGAAGTTCGAGTCGGAACTCGAAACTTCAAACGATATATAAAAGGGAAAACCCGAGTCGGAACCTGGATCTTTAAAAATAATGATAAAAAAATGGAAGAACCCGAGTTTTGAAAAACTCGAATCTTCAAGGGTACGATCGGTTCCAACACGAGCGTTGAATCCGATAGGAAGTCTGAGTCGGAACTCGGGACTTCAAACGATATATAAAAGGGCAAACCCGAGTCGGAACCCGGATCTTTAAAAATGATGATAAAAAAAATGGAACCCGAGTTTTGAAAAACTCGAATCTTCAAGGGTACGATCGGTTCCAACACGAGCGTTGAATCTGATAGGAAGTTCGAGTCGGAACTCGAAACTTTAAACGATATATAAAAGGGAAAACCCGAGTCGGAACCCGGATCTTTAAAAATAATGATAAAAAAATGGAAGAACCCGAGTTTTGAAAAACTCGAATCTTCAAGGGTACGATCGGTTCCAACACGAGCGTTGAATCCGATAGGAAGTCCAAGTCGGAACTCGAAACTTCAAACGATATATAAAAGGGAAAACCCGAGTCGGAACCCGGATCTTTAAAAATACTGATAAAAAAAATGGAAGAACCCGAGTTTTGAAAAACTCGAATCTTCAAGGGTACGATCGGTTCCGACACGAGCGTTCAATCCGATAGGAAGTCCGAGTCAGAATTCGGGACTTCAAACGATATATAAAAGGGAAAACCCGAGTCGGAACCCGGATCTTTAAAAATAATGATAAAAAAAATGGAAGAACCCGAGTTTTGAAAAACTCGAATCTTCAAGGGTACGATCGATTCCAACACGAGCGTTGAATCCGATAGGAAGTTCGAGTCGGAACTCAAAACTTCAAACGATATATAAAAGGGAAAACCCGAGTCGGAACCCGGATCTTTAAAAATAATGATAAAAAAAATGGAAGAACCCGAGTTTTGAAAAACTCGAATCTTCAAGGGTACGATCGGTTCCAACACGAGCGTTGAATCCGATAGGAAGTCCTAGTCGGAACTCGGGGCTTCAAACGATATATAAAAGGGAAAATCCGAGTCGGAACCCGTATCTTTAAAAATAATGATAAAAAAAATGGAAGAACCCGAGTTTTGAAAAACTCGAATCTTCAAGGGTACGATCGGTTCCAACACGAGCGTTGAATCCGATAGGAAGTCCGAGTCGGAACTCGGGACTTCAAACGATATATAAAAGGGAAAGCCCGAGTCGGAACCCGGATCTTTAAAAATAATGATAAAAAAAATGGAAGAACCTGAGTTTTGAAAAACTCGAATCTTCAAGGGTACGATCGGTTCCAACACGAGCGTTGAATCCGATAGGAAGTTCGATTCGGAACTCGAAACTTCAAACGATATATAAAAGGAAAACCCGAGTCGGAACCCGGATCTTTAAAAATAATGATAAAAAAAATGGAAGAACCCGAGTTTTGAAAAACTCGTATCTTCAAGGGTACGATCGGTTCCAACACGAGCGTTGAATCCGATAGGAAGTTCGAGTCGAAACTCGAAACTTCAAACGATATATAAAAGGGAAAACCCGAGTCGGAACCTGGATCTTTAAAAATAATGATAAAAAAAATGGAAGAACCCGAGTTTTGAAAAACTCGAATCTTCAAGGGTACGATCGGTTCCAACACGAGCGTTGAATCCGATAGGAAGTCTGAGTCGGAACTCGGGACTTCAAACGATATATAAAAGGGAAAACCCGAGTCGGAACCCGGATCTTTAAAAATGATGATAAAAAAAATGGAAGAACCCGAGTTTTGAAAAACTCGAATCTTCAAGGGTACGATCGGTTCCAACACGAGCGTTGAATCTGATAGGAAGTTCGAGTCGGAACTCGAAACTTTAAACGATATATAAAAGGGAAAACCCGAGTCGGAACCCGGATCTTTTAAAATAATGATAAAAAAATGGAAGAACCTGAGTTTTGAAAAACTCGAATCTTCAAGGGTACGATCGGTTCCAACACGAGCGTTGAATCCGATAGGAAGTCCAAGTCGGAACTCGAAACTTCAAACGATATATAAAAGGGAAAACCCGAGTCGGAACCCGGATCTTTAAAAATACTGATAAAAAAAATGGAAGAACCCGAGTTTTGAAAAACTCGAATCTTCAAGGGTACGATCGGTTCCGACACGAGCGTTCAATCCGATAGGAAGTCCGAGTCAGAATTCGGGACTTCAAACGATATATAAAAGGGAAAACCCGAGTCGGAACCCGGATCTTTAAAAATAATGATAAAAAAAATGGAAGAACCCGAGTTTTGAAAAACTCGAATCTTCAAGGGTACGATCGATTCCAACACGAGCGTTGAATCCGATAGGAAGTTCGAGTCGGAACTCAAAACTTCAAACGATATATAAAAGGGAAAACCCGAGTCGGAACCCGGATCTTTAAAAATAATGATAAAAAAAATGGAAGAACCCGAGTTTTGAAAAACTCGAATCTTCAAGGGTACGATCGGTTCCAACACGAGCGTTGAATCCGATAGGAAGTCCTAGTCGGAACTCGGGGCTTCAAACGATATATAAAAGGGAAAACCCGAGTCGGAACCCGTATCTTTAAAAATAATGATAAAAAAAATGGAAGAACCCGAGTTTTGAAAAACTCGAATCTTCAAGGGTACGATCGGTTCCAACACGAGCGTTGAATCCGATAGGAAGTCCGAGTCGGAACTCGGGACTTCAAACGATATATAAAAGGGAAAGCCCGAGTCGGAACCCGGATCTTTAAAAATAATGATAAAAAAAATGGAAGAACCTGAGTTTTGAAAAACTCGAATCTTCAAGGGTACGATCGGTTCCAACACGAGCGTTGAATCCGATAGGAAGTTCGATTCGGAACTCGAAACTTCAAACGATATATAAAAGGAAAACCCGAGTCGGAACCCGGATCTTTAAAAATAATGATAAAAAAAATGGAAGAACCCGAGTTTTGAAAAACTCGTATCTTCAAGGGTACGATCGGTTCCAACACGAGCGTTGAATCCGATAGGAAGTTCGAGTCGAAACTCGAAACTTCAAACGATATATAAAAGGGAAAACCCGAGTCGGAACCTGGATCTTTAAAAATAATGATAAAAACAATGGAAGAACCCGAGTTTTGAAAAACTCGAATCTTCAAGGGTACGATCGGTTCCAACACGAGCGTTGAATCCGATAGGAAGTCTGAGTCGGAACTCGGGACTTCAAACGATATATAAAAGGGAAAACCCGAGTCGGAACCCGGATCTTTAAAAATGATGATAAAAAAAATGGAAGAACCCGAGTTTTGAAAAACTCGAATCTTCAAGGGTACGATCGGTTCCAACACGAGCGTTGAATCTGATAGGAAGTTCGAGTCGGAACTCGAAACTTTAAACGATATATAAAAGGGAAAACCCGAGTCGGAACCCGGATCTTTAAAAATAATGATAAAAAAATGGAAGAACCTGAGTTTTGAAAAACTCGAATCTTCAAGGGTACGATCGGTTCCAACACGAGCGTTGAATCCGATAGGAAGTCCAAGTCGGAACTCGAAACTTCAAACGATATATAAAAGGGAAAACCCGAGTCGGAACCCGGATCTTTAAAAATACTGATAAAAAAAATGGAAGAACCCGAGTTTTGAAAAACTCGAATCTTCAAGGGTACGATCGGTTCCGACACGAGCGTTCAATCCGATAGGAAGTCCGAGTCAGAATTCGGGACTTCAAACGATATATAAAAGGGAAAACCCGAGTCGGAACCCGGATCTTTAAAAATAATGATAAAAAAAATGGAAGAACCCGAGTTTTGAAAAACTCGAATCTTCAAGGGTACGATCGATTCCAACACGAGCGTTGAATCCGATAGGAAGTTCGAGTCGGAACTCAAAACTTCAAACGATATATAAAAGGGAAAACCCGAGTCGGAACCCGGATCTTTAAAAATAATGATAAAAAAAATGGAAGAACCCGAGTTTTGAAAAACTCGAATCTTCAAGGGTACGATCGGTTCCAACACGAGCGTTGAATCCGATAGGAAGTCTGAGTCGGAACTGTAGACTTCAAACGATATATAAAAGGGAAAACCCGAGTCGGAACCCGGATCTTTAAAAATAATGATAAAAAATGGAAGAACCCGAGTTTGAAAAACTCGAATCTTCAAGGGTACGATCGGTTCCTACACGAGCGTTGAATCCGATAGGAAGTTCGAGTCGAAACTCGAAACTTCAAACGATATATAAAAGGGAAAACCCGAGTCGGAACCCGGATCTTTAAAAATAATGATAAAAAAAATGGAAGAACCCGAGTTTTGAAAAACTCGAATCTTCAAGGGTACGATCGGTTCCAACACGAGCGTTGAATCCGATAGGAAGTCTGAGTCGGAATTCGGGACTTCAAACGATATATAAAAGGGAAAACCCGAGTCGGAACCCGGATCTTTAAAAATAATGATAAAAAAAATGGAAGAACCCGAGTTTTGAAAAACTCGAATCTTCAAGGGTACGATCGGTTCCAACACGAGCGTTGAATCCGATAGGAAGTCCTAGTCGGAATTCGGGACTTCAAACGATATATAAAAGGGAAAACCCGAGTCGGAACCCGGATCTTTAAAAATAATGATAAAAAAAATGGAAGAACCCGAGTCTTGAAAAACTCGAATCTTCAAGGGTACGATCGGTTCCAACACGAGCGTTGAATCCGATAGGAAGTCCTAGTCGGAACTCGGGGCTTCAAACGATATATAAAAGGGAAAACCCGAGTCGGAACCCGTATCTTTAAAAATAATGATAAAAAAAATGGAAGAACCCGAGTTTTGAAAAACTCGAATCTTCAAGGGTACGATCGGTTCCAACACGAGCGTTGAATCCGATAGGAAGTCCGAGTCGGAACTCGGGACTTCAAACGATATATAAAAGGGAAAGCCCGAGTCGGAACCCGGATCTTTAAAAATAATGATAAAAAAAATGGAAGAACCTGAGTTTTGAAAAACTCGAATCTTCAAGGGTACGATCGGTTCCAACACGAGCGTTGAATCCGATAGGAAGTTCGATTCGGAACTCGAAACTTCAAACGATATATAAAAGGAAAACCCGAGTCGGAACCCGGATCTTTAAAAATAATGATAAAAAAAATGGAAGAACCCGAGTTTTGAAAAACTCGTATCTTCAAGGGTACGATCGGTTCCAACACGAGCGTTGAATCCGATAGGAGGTTCGAGTCGGAACTCGAAACTTCAAACGATATATAAAAGGGAAAACCCGAGTCGGAACCTGGATCTTTAAAAATAATGATAAAAAAATGGAAGAACCCGAGTTTTGAAAAACTCGAATCTTCAAGGGTACGATCGGTTCCAACACGAGCGTTGAATCCGATAGGAAGTCTGAGTCGGAACTCGGGACTTCAAACGATATATAAAAGGGAAAACCCGAGTCGGAACCCGGATCTTTAAAAATGATGATAAAAAAAATGGAAGAACCCGAGTTTTGAAAAACTCGAATCTTCAAGGGTACGATCGGTTCCAACACGAGCGTTGAATCTGATAGGAAGTTCGAGTCGGAACTCGAAACTTTAAACGATATATAAAAGGGAAAACCCGAGTCGGAACCCGGATCTTTAAAAATAATGATAAAAAAATGGAAGAACCCGAGTTTTGAAAAACTCGAATCTTCAAGGGTACGATCGGTTCCAACACGAGCGTTGAATCCGATAGGAAGTCCAAGTCGGAACTCGAAACTTCAAACGATATATAAAAGGGAAAACCCGAGTCGGAACCCGGATCTTTAAAAATACTGATAAAAAAAATGGAAGAACCCGAGTTTTGAAAAACTCGAATCTTCAAGGGTACGATCGGTTCCGACACGAGCGTTCAATCCGATAGGAAGTCCGAGTCAGAATTCGGGACTTCAAACGATATATAAAAGGGAAAACCCGAGTCGGAACCCGGATCTTTAAAAATAATGATAAAAAAAATGGAAGAACCCGAGTTTTGAAAAACTCGAATCTTCAAGGGTACGATCGATTCCAACACGAGCGTTGAATCCGATAGGAAGTTCGAGTCGGAACTCAAAACTTCAAACGATATATAAAAGGGAAAACCCGAGTCGGAACCCGGATCTTTAAAAATAATGATAAAAAAAATGGAAGAACCCGAGTTTTGAAAAACTCGAATCTTCAAGGGTACGATCGGTTCCAACACGAGCGTTGAATCCGATAGGAAGTCCTAGTCGGAACTCGGGGCTTCAAACGATATATAAAAGGGAAAACCCGAGTCGGAACCCGTATCTTTAAAAATAATGATAAAAAAAATGGAAGAACCCGAGTTTTGAAAAACTCGAATCTTCAAGGGTACGATCGGTTCCAACACGAGCGTTGAATCCGATAGGAAGTCCGAGTCGGAACTCGGGACTTCAAACGATATATAAAAGGGAAAGCCCGAGTCGGAACCCGGATCTTTAAAAATAATGATAAAAAAAATGGAAGAACCTGAGTTTTGAAAAACTCGAATCTTCAAGGGTACGATCGGTTCCAACACGAGCGTTGAATCCGATAGGAAGTTCGATTCGGAACTCGAAACTTCAAACGATATATAAAAGGAAAACCCGAGTCGGAACCCGGATCTTTAAAAATAATGATAAAAAAAATGGAAGAACCCGAGTTTTGAAAAACTCGTATCTTCAAGGGTACGATCGGTTCCAACACGAGCGTTGAATCCGATAGGAAGTTCGAGTCGAAACTCGAAACTTCAAACGATATATAAAAGGGAAAACCCGAGTCGGAACCTGGATCTTTAAAAATAATGATAAAAACAATGGAAGAACCCGAGTTTTGAAAAACTCGAATCTTCAAGGGTACGATCGGTTCCAACACGAGCGTTGAATCCGATAGGAAGTCTGAGTCGGAACTCGGGACTTCAAACGATATATAAAAGGGAAAACCCGAGTCGGAACCCGGATCTTTAAAAATGATGATAAAAAAAATGGAAGAACCCGAGTTTTGAAAAACTCGAATCTTCAAGGGTACGATCGGTTCCAACACGAGCGTTGAATCTGATAGGAAGTTCGAGTCGGAACTCGAAACTTTAAACGATATATAAAAGGGAAAACCCGAGTCGGAACCCGGATCTTTAAAAATAATGATAAAAAAATGGAAGAACCTGAGTTTTGAAAAACTCGAATCTTCAAGGGTACGATCGGTTCCAACACGAGCGTTGAATCCGATAGGAAGTCCAAGTCGGAACTCGAAACTTCAAACGATATATAAAAGGGAAAACCCGAGTCGGAACCCGGATCTTTAAAAATACTGATAAAAAAAATGGAAGAACCCGAGTTTTGAAAAACTCGAATCTTCAAGGGTACGATCGGTTCCGACACGAGCGTTCAATCCGATAGGAAGTCCGAGTCAGAATTCGGGACTTCAAACGATATATAAAAGGGAAAACCCGAGTCGGAACCCGGATCTTTAAAAATAATGATAAAAAAAATGGAAGAACCCGAGTTTTGAAAAACTCGAATCTTCAAGGGTACGATCGATTCCAACACGAGCGTTGAATCCGATAGGAAGTTCGA
This sequence comes from Nuphar pumila, assembly GCF_984573655.1. Lineage (NCBI taxonomy): Eukaryota > Viridiplantae > Streptophyta > Magnoliopsida > Nymphaeales > Nymphaeaceae > Nuphar > Nuphar pumila. The sequence continues at coordinate 29,403,845 of NC_143259.1, read as the reverse complement.
GTCGGAACTCAAAACTTCAAACGATATATAAAAGGGAAAACCCGAGTCGGAACCCGGATCTTTAAAAATAATGATAAAAAAAATGGAAGAACCCGAGTTTTGAAAAACTCGAATCTTCAAGGGTACGATCGGTTCCAACACGAGCGTTGAATCCGATAGGAAGTCTGAGTCGGAACTGTAGACTTCAAACGATATATAAAAGGGAAAACCCGAGTCGGAACCCGGATCTTTAAAAATAATGATAAAAAATGGAAGAACCCGAGTTTGAAAAACTCGAATCTTCAAGGGTACGATCGGTTCCTACACGAGCGTTGAATCCGATAGGAAGTTCGAGTCGAAACTCGAAACTTCAAACGATATATAAAAGGGAAAACCCGAGTCGGAACCCGGATCTTTAAAAATAATGATAAAAAAAATGGAAGAACCCGAGTTTTGAAAAACTCGAATCTTCAAGGGTACGATCGGTTCCAACACGAGCGTTGAATCCGATAGGAAGTCTGAGTCGGAATTCGGGACTTCAAACGATATATAAAAGGGAAAACCCGAGTCGGAACCCGGATCTTTAAAAATAATGATAAAAAAAATGGAAGAACCCGAGTTTTGAAAAACTCGAATCTTCAAGGGTACGATCGGTTCCAACACGAGCGTTGAATCCGATAGGAAGTCCTAGTCGGAATTCGGGACTTCAAACGATATATAAAAGGGAAAACCCGAGTCGGAACCCGGATCTTTAAAAATAATGATAAAAAAAATGGAAGAACCCGAGTTTTGAAAAACTCGAATCTTCAAGGGTACGATCGGTTCCAACACGAGCGTTGAATCCGATAGGAAGTCCTAGTCGGAACTCGGGGCTTCAAACGATATATAAAAGGGAAAACCCGAGTCGGAACCCGTATCTTTAAAAATAATGATAAAAAAAATGGAAGAACCCGAGTTTTGAAAAACTCGAATCTTCAAGGGTACGATCGGTTCCAACACGAGCGTTGAATCCGATAGGAAGTCCGAGTCGGAACTCGGGACTTCAAACGATATATAAAAGGGAAAGCCCGAGTCGGAACCCGGATCTTTAAAAATAATGATAAAAAAAATGGAAGAACCTGAGTTTTGAAAAACTCGAATCTTCAAGGGTACGATCGGTTCCAACACGAGCGTTGAATCCGATAGGAAGTTCGATTCGGAACTCGAAACTTCAAACGATATATAAAAGGAAAACCCGAGTCGGAACCCGGATCTTTAAAAATAATGATAAAAAAAATGGAAGAACCCGAGTTTTGAAAAACTCGTATCTTCAAGGGTACGATCGGTTCCAACACGAGCGTTGAATCCGATAGGAAGTTCGAGTCGGAACTCGAAACTTCAAACGATATATAAAAGGGAAAACCCGAGTCGGAACCTGGATCTTTAAAAATAATGATAAAAAAATGGAAGAACCCGAGTTTTGAAAAACTCGAATCTTCAAGGGTACGATCGGTTCCAACACGAGCGTTGAATCCGATAGGAAGTCTGAGTCGGAACTCGGGACTTCAAACGATATATAAAAGGGAAAACTCGAGTCGGAACCCGGATCTTTAAAAATGATGATAAAAAAAATGGAAGAACCCGAGTTTTGAAAAACTCGAATCTTCAAGGGTACGATCGGTTCCAACACGAGCGTTGAATCTGATAGGAAGTTCGAGTCGGAACTCGAAACTTTAAACGATATATAAAAGGGAAAACCCGAGTCGGAACCCGGATCTTTAAAAATAATGATAAAAAAATGGAAGAACCCGAGTTTTGAAAAACTCGAATCTTCAAGGGTACGATCGGTTCCAACACGAGCGTTGAATCCGATAGGAAGTCCAAGTCGGAACTCGAAACTTCAAACGATATATAAAAGGGAAAACCCGAGTCGGAACCCGGATCTTTAAAAATACTGATAAAAAAAATGGAAGAACCCGAGTTTTGAAAAACTCGAATCTTCAAGGGTACGATCGGTTCCGACACGAGCGTTCAATCCGATAGGAAGTCCGAGTCAGAATTCGGGACTTCAAACGATATATAAAAGGGAAAACCCGAGTCGGAACCCGGATCTTTAAAAATAATGATAAAAAAAATGGAAGAACCCGAGTTTTGAAAAACTCGAATCTTCAAGGGTACGATCGATTCCAACACGAGCGTTGAATCCGATAGGAAGTTCGAGTCGGAACTCAAAACTTCAAACGATATATAAAAGGGAAAACCCGAGTCGGAACCCGGATCTTTAAAAATAATGATAAAAAAAATGGAAGAACCCGAGTTTTGAAAAACTCGAATCTTCAAGGGTACGATCGGTTCCAACACGAGCGTTGAATCCGATAGGAAGTCCTAGTCGGAACTCGGGGCTTCAAACGATATATAAAAGGGAAAACCCGAGTCGGAACCCGTATCTTTAAAAATAATGATAAAAAAAATGGAAGAACCCGAGTTTTGAAAAACTCGAATCTTCAAGGGTACGATCGGTTCCAACACGAGCGTTGAATCCGATAGGAAGTCCAAGTCGGAACTCGGGACTTCAAACGATATATAAAAGGGAAAGCCCGAGTCGGAACCCGGATCTTTAAAAATAATGATAAAAAAAATGGAAGAACCTGAGTTTTGAAAAACTCGAATCTTCAAGGGTACGATCGGTTCCAACACGAGCGTTGAATCCGATAGGAAGTTCGATTCGGAACTCGAAACTTCAAACGATATATAAAAGGAAAACCCGAGTCGGAACCCGGATCTTTAAAAATAATGATAAAAAAAATGGAAGAACCCGAGTTTTGAAAAACTCGTATCTTCAAGGGTACGATCGGTTCCAACACGAGCGTTGAATCCGATAGGAAGTTCGAGTCGGAACTCGAAACTTCAAACGATATATAAAAGGGAAAACCCGAGTCGGAACCTGGATCTTTAAAAATAATGATAAAAAAATGGAAGAACCCGAGTTTTGAAAAACTCGAATCTTCAAGGGTACGATCGGTTCCAACACGAGCGTTGAATCCGATAGGAAGTCTGAGTCGGAACTCGGGACTTCAAACGATATATAAAAGGGAAAACCCGAGTCGGAACCCGGATCTTTAAAAATGATGATAAAAAAAATGGAAGAACCCGAGTTTTGAAAAACTCGAATCTTCAAGGGTACGATCGGTTCCAACACGAGCGTTGAATCTGATAGGAAGTTCGAGTCGGAACTCGAAACTTTAAACGATATATAAAAGGGAAAACCCGAGTCGGAACCCGGATCTTTAAAAATAATGATAAAAAAATGGAAGAACCCGAGTTTTGAAAAACTCGAATCTTCAAGGGTACGATCGGTTCCAACACGAGCGTTGAATCCGATAGGAAGTCCAAGTCGGAACTCGAAACTTCAAACGATATATAAAAGGGAAAACCCGAGTCGGAACCCGGATCTTTAAAAATACTGATAAAAAAAATGGAAGAACCCGAGTTTTGAAAAACTCGAATCTTCAAGGGTACGATCGGTTCCGACACGAGCGTTCAATCCGATAGGAAGTCCGAGTCAGAATTCGGGACTTCAAACGATATATAAAAGGGAAAACCCGAGTCGGAACCCGGATCTTTAAAAATAATGATAAAAAAAATGGAAGAACCCGAGTTTTGAAAAACTCGAATCTTCAAGGGTACGATCGATTCCAACACGAGCGTTGAATCCGATAGGAAGTTCGAGTCGGAACTCAAAACTTCAAACGATATATAAAAGGGAAAACCCGAGTCGGAACCCGGATCTTTAAAAATAATGATAAAAAAAATGGAAGAACCCGAGTTTTGAAAAACTCGAATCTTCAAGGGTACGATCGGTTCCAACACGAGCGTTGAATCCGATAGGAAGTCTGAGTCGGAACTCTAGACTTCAAACGATATATAAAAGGGAAAACCCGAGTCGGAACCCGGATCTTTAAAAATAATGATAAAAAATGGAAGAACCCGAGTTTGAAAAACTCGAATCTTCAAGGGTACGATCGGTTCCTACACGAGCGTTGAATCCGATAGGAAGTTCGAGTCGAAACTCGAAACTTCAAACGATATATAAAAGGGAAAACCCGAGTCGGAACCCGGATCTTTAAAAATAATGATAAAAAAAATGGAAGAACCCGAGTTTTGAAAAACTCGAATCTTCAAGGGTACGATCGGTTCCAACACGAGCGTTGAATCCGATAGGAAGTCCTAGTCGGAATTCGGGACTTCAAACGATATATAAAAGGGAAAACCCGAGTCGGAACCCGGATCTTTAAAAATAATGATAAAAAAAATGGAAGAACCCGAGTTTTGAAAAACTCGAATCTTCAAGGGTACGATCGGTTCCAACACGAGTGTTGAATCCGATAGGAAGTCCTAGTCGGAACTCGGGGCTTCAAACGATATATAAAAGGGAAAACCCGAGTCGGAACCCGTATCTTTAAAAATAATGATAAAAAAAAATGGAAGAACCCGAGTTTTGAAAAACTCGAATCTTCAAGGGTACGATCGGTTCCAACACGAGTGTTGAATCCGATAGGAAGTCCGAGTCGGAACTCGGGACTTCAAACGATATATAAAAGGGAAATCCCGAGTCGGAACCCGGATCTTTAAAAATAATGATAAAAAAAATGGAAGAACCTGAGTTTTGAAAAACTCGAATCTTCAAGGGTACGATCGGTTCCAACACGAGCGTTGAATCCGATAGGAAGTTCGAGACGGAACTCGAAACTTCAAACGATATATAAAAGGGAAAACCCGAGTCAGAACCCGGATCTTTAAAAATAATGATAAAAAAAATAGAAGAACCCGAGTTTTGAAAAACTCGAATCTTCAAGGGTACAATCGGTTCCGACACGAGCGTTGAATCCGATAGGAAGTCCGAGTCGGAACTCGAAACTTCCAACGATATATAAAAGGGAAAACCCGAGTCGGAACCCGGATCTTTAAAAATAATGATAAAAAAAATGGAAGAACCCGAGTTTTGAAAAACTCGAATCTTCAAGGGTACGATCGGTTCCAACACGAGCGTTGAATCCGATAGGAAGTTCGAGTCGGAACTCGAAACTTCAAACGATATATAAAAGGGAAAACCCGAGTCGGAACCCGAATCTTTAAAAAAAATGATAAAAAAAATGGAAGAACCCGGTTTTTGAAAAACTCGAATCTTCAAGGGTACGATCGGTTCCAAAACGAGCGTTGAATCCGATAGGAAGTCCTAATCGGAATTCGGGACTTCAAACGATATATAAAAGGGAAAACCCGAGTCGGAACCCGGATCTTTAAAAATAATGATAAAAAAAATGGAAGAACCCGAGTTTTGAAAAACTCGAATCTTCAAGGGTACGATCGGTTCCAACACGAGCGTTGAATCCGATAGGAAGTCCTAGTCGGAACTCGGGGCTTCAAACGATATATAAAAGGGAAAACCCGAGTCGGAACCCGGATCTTTAAAAATAATGATAAAAAAAAAATGGAAGAACCCGAGTTTTGAAAAACTCGAATCTTTAAGGGTACGATCGGTTCCAACACGAGCGTTGAATCCGATAGGAAGTCCGAGTCGGAACTCGGGACTTCAAACGATATATAAAAGGGAAAACCCGAGTCGGAACCCGGATCTTTAAAAATAATGATAAAAAAAATGGAAGAACCCGAGTTTTGAAAAACTCGAATCTTCAAGGGTACGATCGGTTCCAACACGAGCGTTGAATCCGATAGGAAGTCCGAGTCGGAACTCGGGACTTCAAACGATATATAAAAGGGAAAACCCGAGTCGGAACCCGGATCTTTAAAAATAATGATAAAAAATGGAAGAACCCGAGTTTTGAAAAACTTGAATCTTCAAGGGTACGATCGGTTCCAACACGAGCGTTGAATCTGATAGGAAGTTTGAGTCGGAACTCGAAACTTCAAACGATATATAAAAGGGAAAACCCGAGTCGGAATACGGATCTTTAAAAATAATGATAAAAAAATGGAAGAACCCGAGTTTTGAAAAACTCGAATCTTCAAGGGTACGTTCGATTCCAACACGAGCGTTGAATCCGATAGGAAGTCTGAGTCGGAATTCGGGACTTCAAACGATATATAAAAGGGAAAACCCGAGTCGGAACCCGGATCTTTAAAAATAATGCTAAAAAAAATGGAAGAACCCGAGTTTTGAAAAACTCGAATCTTCAAGGGTACGATTGGTTCCAACACGAGCGTTGAATCCGCAAGGAAGTACGAGTCGGAACTCGGGACTTCAAACGATATATAAAAGGGAAAACCCGAGTCGGAACCCGGATCTTTAAAAATAATGATAAAAAAAATGGAAGAACCCGAGTTTTGAAAAACTCGAATCTTCAAGGGTACGATTGGTTCCAACACGAGCGTTGAATCCCATAGGAAGTTCGAGTCGGAACTCGGGACTTCAAACAATATATAAAAGGGAAAACCCGAGTCGGAACCCGGATCTTTAAAAATAATGATAAAAAAATGGAAGAACCCGAGTTTTGAAAAACTCGAATCTTCAAGGGTATGATCGGTTCCAACACGACTGTTCAATCCGATAGGAAGTCCTAGTCGGAACTCGGGAACTCAAACGATATATAAAAGGGAAAACCCGAGCCGAACCCGGATCTTTAAAAATAATGATAAAAAAAATGGAAGAACCCGAGTTTTGAAAAACTCGAATCTTCAAGGGTACGATCGGTTCCAACACGAGCGTTGAATCCGATAGGAAGTCCGAGTCGGAACTCGGGACTTCAAACGATATATAAAAGGGAAAGCCCGAGTCGGAACCCGGATCTTTAAAAATAATGATAAAAAATGGAAGAACCCGAGTTTTGAAAAACTTGAATCTTCAAGGGTACGATCGGTTCCAACACGAGCGTTGAATCTGATAGGAAGTTTGAGTCGGAACTCGAAACTTCAAACGATATATAAAAGGGAAAACCCGAGTCGGAATACGGATCTTTAAAAATAATGATAAAAAAATGGAAGAACCCGAGTTTTGAAAAACTCGAATCTTCAAGTGTACGATCGGTTCCAACACGAGCGTTGAATCCGATAGGAAGTCTGAGTCGGAATTCGGGACTTCAAACGATATATAAAAGGGAAAACCCGAGTCGGAACCCGGATCTTTAAAAATAATGCTAAAAAAAATGGAAGAACCCGCGTTTTGAAAAACTCGAATCTTCAAGGGCACGATTGGTTCCAACACGAGCGTTGAATCCGCAAGGAAGTACGAGTCGGAACTCGGGACTTCAAACGATATATAAAAGGGAAAACCCGAGTCGGAACCCGGATCTTTAAAAATAATGATAAAAAAAATGGAAGAACCCGAGTTTTGAAAAACTCGAATCTTCAAGGGTACGATCGGTTCCAACACGAGCGTTGAATCCCATAGGAAGTTCGAGTCGGAACTCGGGACTTCAAACAATATATAAAAGGGAAAACCCGAGTCGGAACCCGGATCTTTAAAAATAATGATAAAAAAATGGAAGAACCCGAGTTTTGAAAAACTCGAATCTTCAAGGGTACGATCGGTTCCAACACGACCGTTCAATCCGATAGGAAGTCCTAGTCGGAACTCGGGAACTCAAACGATATATAAAAGGGAAAACCCGAGCCGAACCCGGATCTTTAAAAATAATGATAAAAAAAATGGAAGAACCCGAGTTTTGAAAAACTCGAATCTTCAAGGGTACGATCGGTTCCAACACGAGCGTTGAATCCGATAGGAAGTCCTAGTCGGAACTCGGGGCTTCAAACGATATATAAAAGGGAAAACCCTAGTCGGAACCCGGATCTTTAAAAATAATGATAAAAAAAAAATGGAAGAACCCGAGTTTTGAAAAACTCGAATCTTTAAGGGTACGATTGGTTCCAACACGAGCGTTGAATCCGATAGGAAGTCCGAGTCGGAACTCGGGACTTCAAACGATATATAAAAGGGAAAACCCGAGTAGGAACCCGGATCTTTAAAAATAATGATAAAAAAAATGGAAGAACCCGAGTTTTGAAAAACTCGAATCTTCAAGGGTACGATCGGTTCCAACACGAGCGTTGAATCCGATAGGAAGTCCGAGTCGGAACTCGGGACTTCAAACGATATATAAAAGGGAAAACCCGAGTCGGAACCCGGATCTTTAAAAATAATGATAAAAAATGGAAGAACCCGAGTTTTGAAAAACTTGAATCTTCAAGGGTACGATCGGTTCCAACACGAGCGTTGAATCTGATAGGAAGTTTGAGTCGGAACTCGAAACTTCAAACGATATATAAAAGGGAAAACCTGAGTCGGAATACGGATCTTTAAAAATAATGATAAAAAAATGGAAGAACCCGAGTTTTGAAAAACTCGAATCTTCAAGGGTACGATCGGTTCCAACACGAGCGTTGAATCCGATAGGAAGTCTGAGTCGGAATTCGGGACTTCAAACGATATATAAAAGGGAAAACCCGAGTCGGAACCCGGATCTTTAAAAATAATGCTAAAAAAAATGGAAGAACCCGAGTTTTGAAAAAATCGAATCTTCAAGGATACGATTGGTTCCAACACGAGCGTTGAATCCGCAAGGAAGTACGAGTCGAAACTCGGGACTTCAAACGATATATAAAAGGGAAAACCCGAGTCGGAACCCGGATCTTTAAAAATAATGATAAAAAAAATAGAAGAACCCGAGTTTTGAAAAACTCGAATCTTCAAGGGTACGATCGGTTCCAACACGAGCGTTGAATCCCATAGGAAGTTCGAGTCGGAACTCGGGACTTCAAACAATATATAAAAGGGAAAACCCGAGTCGGAACCCGGATCTTTAAAAATAATGATAAAAAAATGGAAGAACCCGAGTTTTGAAAAACTCGAATCTTCAAGGGTACGATCGGTTCCAACACGACTGTTCAATCCGATAGGAAGTCCTAGTCGGAACTCGGGAACTCAAATGATATATAAAAGGGAAAACCCGAGCCGAACCCGGATCTTTAAAAATAATGATAAAAAAAATGGAAGAACCCGAGTTTTGAAAAACTCGAATCTTCAAGGGTACGATCGGTTCCGACACGAGCGTTGAATCCGATAGGAAGTCCGAGTGGGAACTCGGGACTTCAGACGATATATAAAAGGGAAAATCCGAGTCGGAACCCGGATATTTAAAAATAATGATAAAAAATGGAAGAACCCGAGTTTGAAAAACACGTATCTTCAAGGGTACGATCGGTTTCAACACGAGCGTTGAATCCGATAGGAAGTTCGAGTCAGAACTCGAAACTTCAAACGATATATAAAAGGGAAAACCCGAGTCGGAACCCGGATCTTTAAAAATAATGATAAAAAAAATGGAAGAACCCGAGTTTTGAAAAACTCGAATCTTCAAGGGTACGATCGGTTCCAACACGAGCGTTGAATCCGATAGGAAGTCCGAGTTGGAACTCGAAACTTCAAACGATATATAAAAGGGAAAACCCGAGTCGGAACCCGGATCTTTAAAAATAATGATAAAAAAAATGGAAGAACCCGAGTTTTGAAAAACTCGAATCTTCAAGGGTACCATCGGTTCCAACACGAGCGTTGAATCCGATAGGAAGTTCGAGTCGGAAGTCGAAACTTCAAACGATATATAAAAGGGAAAACCCGAGTCGGAACCCGGATCTTTAAAAATAATGATAAAAAAATGGAAGAACCCGAGTTTTGAAAAACTCGAATCTTCAAGGGTACGATCGGTTCCAACACGAGCGTTGAATCCGATAGGAAGTTCGAGTCGGAACTCAAAACTTCAAACGATATATAAAAGGGAAAACCCGAGTCGGAACCCGGATCTTTAAAAATAATGATAAAAAAATGGAAGAACCCGAGTTTTGAAAAACTCGAATCTTCAAGGGTACGATCGGTTCCAACACGAGCGTTGAATCCGATAGGAAGTCTGAGTCGGAACTCTAGACTTCAAACGATATATAAAAGGGAAAACCCGAGTCGGAACCCGGATCTTTAAAAATAATGATAAAAAATGGAAGAACCCGAGTTTGAAAAACTCGAATCTTCAAGGGTACGATCGGTTCCTACATGAGCGTTGAATCCGATAGGAAGTTCGAGTCGAAACTCGAAACTTCAAACGATATATAAAAGGGAAAACCCGAGTCGGAACCCGGATCTTTAAAAATAATGATAAAAAAAATGGAAGAACCCGAGTTTTGAAAAACTCGAATCTTCAAGGGTACGATCGGTTCCAACACGAGCGTTGAATCCGATAGGAAGTCCTAGTCGGAATTCGGGACTTCAAACGATATATAAAAGGGAAAACCCGAGTCGGAACCCGGATCTTTAAAAATAATGATAAAAAAAATGGAAGAACCCGAGTTTTGAAAAACTCGAATCTTCAAGGGTACGATCGGTTCCAACACGAGCGTTGAATCCGATAGGAAGTCCTAGTCGGAACTCGGGGCTTCAAACGATATATAAAAGGGAAAACCCGAGTCGGAACCCGTATCTTTAAAAATAATGATAAAAAAAAATGGAAGAACCCGAGTTTTGAAAAACTCGAATCTTCAAGGGTACGATCGGTTCCAACACGAGTGTTGAATCCGATAGGAAGTCCGAGTCGGAACTCGGGACTTCAAACGATATATAAAAAAGAAAGCCCGAGTCGGAACCCGGATCTTTAAAAATAATGATAAAAAAAATGGAAGAACCTGAGTTTTGAAAAACTCGAATCTTCAAGGGTACGATCGGTTCCAACACGAGCGTTGAATCCGATAGGAAGTTCGAGACGGAACTCGAAACTTCAAACGATATATTAAAGGGAAAACCCGAGTCAGAACCCGGATCTTTAAAAATAATGATAAAAAAAATAGAAGAACCCGAGTTTTGAAAAACTCGAATCTTCAAGGGTACAATCGGTTCCGACACGAGCGTTGAATCCGATAGGAAGTCCGAGTCGGAACTCGAAACTTCCAACGATATATAAAAGGGAAAACCCGAGTCGGAACCCGGATCTTTAAAAATAATGATAAAAAAAATGGAAGAACCCGAGTTTTGAAAAACTTGAATCTTCAAGGGTACGATCGGTTCCAACACGAGCGTTGAATCCGATAGGAAGTTCGAGTCGGAACTCGAAACTTCAAACGATATATAAAAGGGAAAACCCGAGTCGGAACCCGAATCTTTAAAAAAAATGATAAAAAAAATGGAAGAACCCGGTTTTTGAAAAACTCGAATCTTCAAGGGTACGATCGGTTCCAAAACGAGCGTTGAATCCGATAGGAAGTCCTAATCGGAATTCGGGACTTCAAACGATATATAAAAGGGAAAACCCGAGTCGGAACCCGGATCTTTAAAAATAATGATAAAAAAAATGGAAGAACCCGAGTTTTGAAAAACTCGAATCTTCAAGGGTACGATCGGTTCCAACACGAGCGTTGAATCCGATAGGAAGTCCTAGTCGGAACTCGGGGCTTCAAACGATATATAAAAGGGAAAACCCGAGTCGGAACCCGGATCTTTAAAAATAATGATAAAAAAAAAATGGAAGAACCCGAGTTTTGAAAAACTCGAATCTTCAAGGGTACGATCGGTTCCAACACGAGCGTTGAATCCGATAGGAAGTCCGAGTCGGAACTCGGGACTTCAAACGATATATAAAAGGGAAAACCCGAGTCGGAACCCGGATCTTTAAAAATAATGATAAAAAAAATGGAAGAACCCGAGTTTTGAAAAACTCGAATCTTCAACGGTACGATCGGTTCCAACACGAGCGTTGAATCCGATAGGAAGTCCGAGTCGGAACTCGGGACTTCAAACGATATATAAAAGGGAAAACCCGAGTCGGAACCCGGATCTTTAAAAATAATGATAAAAAATGGAAGAACCCGAGTTTTGAAAAACTTGAATCTTCAAGGGTACGATCGGTTCCAACACGAGCGTTGAATCTGATAGGAAGTTTGAGTCGGAACTCGAAACTTCAAACGATATATAAAAGGGAAAACCCGAGTCGGAATACGGATCTTTAAAAATAATGATAAAAAAATGGAAGAACCCGAGTTTTGAAAAACTCGAATCTTCAAGGGTACGATCGATTCCAACACGAGCGTTGAATCCGATAGGAAGTCTGAGTCGGAATTCGGGACTTCAAACGATATATAAAAGGGAAAACCCGAGTCGGAACCCGGATCTTTAAAAATAATGCTAAAAAAAATGGAAGAACCCGAGTTTTGAAAAACTCGAATCTTCAAGGGTACGATTGGTTCCAACACGAGCGTTGAATCCGCAAGGAAGTACGAGTCGGAACTCGGGACTTCAAACGATATATAAAAGGGAAAACCCGAGTCGGAACCCGGATCTTTAAAAATAATGATAAAAAAAATGGAAGAACCCGAGTTTTGAAAAACTCGAATCTTCAAGGGTACGATCGGTTCCAACACGAGCGTTGAATCCCATAGGAAGTTCGAGTCGAAACTTGGGACTTCAAACAATATATAAAAGGGAAAACCCGAGTCGGAACCCGGATCTTTAAAAATAATGATAAAAAAATGGAAGAACCCGAGTTTTGAAAAACTCGAATCTTCAAGGGTACGATCGGTTCCAACACGACCGTTCAATCCGATAGGAAGTCCTAGTCGGAACTCGGGAACTCAAACGATATATAAAAGGGAAAACCCGAGCCGAACCCGGATCTTTAAAAATAATGATAAAAAAAATGGAAGAACCCGAGTTTTGAAAAACTCGAATCTTCAAGGGTACGATCGGTTCCAACACGAGCGTTGAATCCGATAGGAAGTCCGAGTCGGAACTCGGGACTTCAAACGATATATAAAAGGGAAAGCCCGAGTCGGAACCCGGATCTTTAAAAATAATGATAAAAAATGGAAGAACCCGAGTTTTGAAAAACTTGAATCTTCAAGGGTACGATCGGTTCCAACACGAGCGTTGAATCTGATAGGAAGTTTGAGTCGGAACTCGAAACTTCAAACGATATATAAAAGGGAAAACCCGAGTCGGAATACGGATCTTTAAAAATAATGATAAAAAAATGGAAGAACCCGAGTTTTGAAAAACTCGAATCTTCAAGTGTACGATCGGTTCCAACACGAGCGTTGAATCCGATAGGAAGTCTGAGTCGGAATTCGGGACTTCAAACGATATATAAAAGGGAAAACCCGAGTCGGAACCCGGATCTTTAAAAATAATGCTAAAAAAAATGGAAGAACCCGCGTTTTGAAAAACTCGAATCTTCAAGGGTACGATTGGTTCCAACACGAGCGTTGAATCCGCAAGGAAGTACGAGTCGGAACTCGGGACTTCAAACGATATATAAAAGGGAAAACCCGAGTCGGAACCCGGATCTTTAAAAATAATGATAAAAAAAATGGAAGAACCCGAGTTTTGAAAAACTCGAATCTTCAAGGGTACGATCGGTTCCAACACGAGCGTTGAATCCCATAGGAAGTTCGAGTCGGAACTCGGGACTTCAAACAATATATAAAAGGGAAAACCCGAGTCGGAACCCGGATCTTTAAAAATAATGATAAAAAAATGGAAGAACCCGAGTTTTGAAAAACTCGAATCTTCAAGGGTACGATCGGTTCCAACACGACCGTTCAATCCGATAGGAAGTCCTAGTCGGAACTCGGGAACTCAAACGATATATAAAAGGGAAAACCCGAGCCGAACCCGGATCTTTAAAAATAATGATAAAAAAAATGGAAGAACCCGAGTTTTGAAAAACTCGAATCTTCAAGGGTACGATCGGTTCCAACACGAGCGTTGAATCCGATAGGAAGTCCTAGTCGGAACTCGGGGCTTCAAACGATATATAAAAGGGAAAACCCGAGTCGGAACCCGGATCTTTAAAAATAATGATAAAAAAAAATAGAAGAACCCGAGTTTTGAAAAACTCGAATCTTTAAGGGTACGATCGGTTCCAACACGAGCGTTGAATCCGATAGGAAGTCCAAGTCGGAACTCGGGACTTCAAACGATATATAAAAGGGAAAACCCGAGTCGGAACCCGGATCTTTAAAAATAATGATAAAAAAAATGGAAGAACCCGAGTTTTGAAAAACTCGAATCTTCAAGGGTACGATCGGTTCCAACACGAGCGTTGAATCCGATAGGAAGTCCGAGTCGGAACTCGGGACTTCAAACGATATATAAAAGGGAAAACCCGAGTCGGAACCCGGATCTTTAAAAATAATGATAAAAAATGGAAGAACCTGAGTTTTGAAAAACTTGAATCTTCAAGGGTACGATCGGTTCCAACACGAGCGTTGAATCTAATAGGAAGTTTGAGTCGGAACTCGAAACTTCAAACGATATATAAAAGGGAAAACCCGAGTCGGAATACGGATCTTTAAAAATAATGCTAAAAAAATGGAAGAACCCGAGTTTTGAAAAACTCGAATCTTCAAGGGTACGATCGGTTCCAACACGAGCGTTGAATCCGATAGGAAGTCTGAGTCGGAATTCGGGACTTCAAACGATATATAAAAGGGAAAACCCGAGTCGGAACCCGGATCTTTAAAAATAATGCTAAAAAAAATGGAAGAACCCGAGTTTTGAAAAACTCGAATCTTCAAGGGTACGATTGGTTCCAACACGAGCGTTGAATCCGCAAGGAAGTACGAGTCGGAACTCGGGACTTCAAACGATATATAAAAGGGAAAACCCGAGTCGGAACCCGGATCTTTAAAAATAATGATAAAAAAATGGAAGAACCCGAGTTTTGAAAAACTCGAATCTTCAAGGGTACGATCGGTTCCAACACGAGCGTTGAATCCGATAGGAAGTCCTAGTCGGAACTCGGGGCTTCAAACGATATATAAAAGGGAAAACCCGAGTCGGAACCCGGATCTTTAAAAATAATGATAAAAAAAAAATAGAAGAACCCGAGTTTTGAAAAACTCGAATCTTTAAGGGTACGATTGGTTCCAACACGAGCGTTGAATCCGATAGGAAGTCCAAGTCGGAACTCGGGACTTCAAACGATATATAAAAGGGAAAACCCGAGTCGGAACCCGGATCTTTAAAAATAATGATAAAAAAAATGGAAGAACCCGAGTTTTGAAAAACTCGAATCTTCAAGGGTACGATCGGTTCCAACACGAGCGTTGAATCCGATAGGAAGTCCGAGTCGGAACTCGGGACTTCAAACGATATATAAAAGGGAAAACCCGAGTCGGAACCCGGATCTTTAAAAATAATGATAAAAAATGGAAGAACCCGAGTTTTGAAAAACTTGAATCTTCAAGGGTACGATCGGTTCCAACACGAGCGTTGAATCTAATAGGAAGTTTGAGTCGGAACTCGAAACTTCAAACGATATATAAAAGGGAAAACCCGAGTCGGAATACGGATCTTTAAAAATAATGCTAAAAAAATGGAAGAACCCGAGTTTTGAAAAACTCGAATCTTCAAGGGTACGATCGGTTCCAACACGAGCGTTGAATCCGATAGGAAGTCTGAGTCGGAATTCGGGACTTCAAACGATATATAAAAGGGAAAACCCGAGTCGGAACCCGGATCTTTAAAAATAATGCTAAAAAAAATGGAAGAACCCGAGTTTTGAAAAACTCGAATCTTCAAGGGTACGATCGGTTCCAACACGAGCGTTGAATCCCATAGGAAGTTCGAGTCGGAACTCGGGACTTCAAACAATATATAAAAGGGAAAACCCGAGTCGGAACCCGGATCTTTAAAAATAATGATAAAAAAATGGAAGAACCCGAGTTTTGAAAAACTCGAATCTTCAAGGGTACGATCGGTTCCGACACGAGCGTTGAATCCGATAGGAAGTCCGAGTGGGAACTCGGGACTTCAGACGATATATAAAAGGGAAAATCCGAGTCGGAACCCGGATATTTAAAAATAATGATAAAAAATGGAAGAACCCGAGTTTGAAAAACACGTATCTTCAAGGGTACGATCGGTTTCAACACGAGCGTTGAATCCGATAGGAAGTTCGAGTCAGTACTCGAAACTTCAAACGATATATAAAAGGGAAAACCCGAGTCGGAACCCGGATCTTTAAAAATAATGATAAAAAAAATGGAAGAACCCGAGTTTTGAAAAACTCGAATCTTCAAGGGTACGATCGGTTCCAACACGAGCGTTGAATCCGATAGGAAGTCCGAGTTGGAACTCGAAACTTCAAACGATATATAAAAGGGAAAACCCGAGTCGGAACTCGGATCTTTAAAAATAATGATAAAAAAAATGGAAGAACCCGAGTTTTGAAAAACTCGAATCTTCAAGGGTACCATCGGTTCCAACACGAGCGTTGAATCCGATAGGAAGTTCGAGTCGGAAGTCGAAACTTCAAACGATATATAAAAGGGAAAACCCGAGTCGGAACCCGGATCTTTAAAAATAATGATAAAAAAATGGAAGAACCCGAGTTTTGAAAAACTCGAATCTTCAAGGGTACGATCGGTTCCAACACGAGCGTTGAATCCGATAGGAAGTTCGAGTCGGAACTCAAAACTTCAAACGATATATAAAAGGGAAAACCCGAGTCGGAACCCGGATCTTTAAAAATAATGATAAAAAAATGGAAGAACCCGAGTTTTGAAAAACTCGAATCTTCAAGGGTACGATCGGTTCCAACACGAGCGTTGAATCCGATAGGAAGTTCGAGTCGGAACTCGAAACTTCAAACGATATATAAAAGGGAAAACCCGAGTCGGAACCTGGATCTTTAAAAATAATGATAAAAAAAATTGAAGAATTCGAGTTTTGAAAAACTCGAATCTTCAAGGGTACGATCGGTTCCAACACTAGCGTTGAATCCGATAGGAAGTCCGAGTCGAAACTCGAAACTTCAAACGATATATAAAAGGGAAAACCCGAGTCGGAACCCGGATCTTTAAAAATAATGATAAAAAAAATGGAAGAACCCGAGTTTTGAAAAACTCGAATCTTCAAGGGTACGATCGGTTCCAACACGAGCGTTGAATCCGATAGGAAGTTCGAGTCGGAACTCGAAACTTCAAACGATATATAAAAGGAAAACCCGAGTCGGAACCCGGATCTTTAAAAATAATGATAAAAAAAATGGAAGAACCCGAGTTTTGAAAAACTCGTATCTTCAAGGGTACGATCGGTTCCAACACGAGCGTTGAATCCGATAGGAAGTTCGAGTCGGAACTCGAAACTTCAAACGATATATAAAAGGAAAAACCCGAGTCGGAACCTGGATCTTTAAAAATAATGATAAAAAAAATGGAAGAACCCGAGTTTTGAAAAACTCGAATCTTCAAGGGTACGATCGGTTCCAACACGAGCGTTGAATCCGATAGGAAGTCTGAGTCGGAACTCGGGACTTCAAACGATATATAAAAGGGAAAACCCGAGTCGGAACCCGGATCTTTAAAAATGATGATAAAAAAAATGGAAGAACCCGAGTTTTGAAAAACTCGAATCTTCAAGGGTACGATCGGTTCCAACACGAGCGTTGAATCTGATAGGAAGTTCGAGTCGGAACTCGAAACTTTAAACGATATATAAAAGGGAAAACCCGAGTCGGAACCCGGATCTTTAAAAATAATGATAAAAAAATGGAAGAACCCGAGTTTTGAAAAACTCGAATCTTCAAGGGTACGATCGGTTCCAACACGAGCGTTGAATCCGATAGGAAGTCCAAGTCGGAACTCGAAACTTCAAACGATATATAAAAGGGAAAAATCGAGTCGGAACCCGGATCTTTAAAAATACTGATAAAAAAAATGGAAGAACCCGAGTTTTGAAAAACTCGAATCTTCAAGGGTACGATCGGTTCCGACACGAGCGTTCAATCCGATAGGAAGTCCGAGTCGGAATTCGGGACTTCAAACGAAATATAAAAGGGAAAACCCGAGTCGGAACCCGGATCTTTAAAAATAATGATAAAAAAAATGGAAGAACCCGAGTTTTGAAAAACTCGAATCTTCAAGGGTACGATCGATTCCAACACGAGCGTTGAATCCGATAGGAAGTTCGAGTCGGAACTCAAAACTTCAAACGATATATAAAAGGGAAAACCCGAGTCGGAACCCGGATCTTTAAAAATAATGATAAAAAAAATGGAAGAACCCGAGTTTTGAAAAACTCGAATCTTCAAGGGTACGATCGGTTCCAACACGAGCGTTGAATCCGATAGGAAGTCCGATTCGGAACTCGGGACTTCAAACGATATATAAAAGGGAAAACCTGAGTCGGAACCCGGATCTTTAAAAATAATGATAAAAAATGGAAGAACCCGAGTTTGAAAAACTCGAATCTTCAAGGGTACGATCGGTTCCTACACGAGCGTTGAATCCGATAGGAAGTTCGAGTCGAAACTCGAAACTTCAAACGATATATAAAAGGGAAAACCCGAGTCGGAACCCGGATCTTTAAAAATAATGATAAAAAAAATGGAAGAACCCGAGTTTTGAAAAACTCGAATCTTCAAGGGTACGATCGGTTCCAACACGAGCGTTGAATCCGATAGGAAGTCCTAGTCGGAATTCGGGACTTCAAACGATATATAAAAGGGAAAACCCGAGTCGGAACCCGGATCTTTAAAAATAATGATAAAAAAAATGGAAGAACCCGAGTTTTGAAAAACTCGAATCTTCAAGGGTACGATCGGTTCCAACACGAGCGTTGAATCCGATAGGAAGTCCTAGTCGGAACTCGGGGCTTCAAACGATATATAAAAGGGAAAACCCGAGTCGGAACCCGTATCTTTAAAAATAATGATAAAAAAAAATGGAAGAACCCGAGTTTTGAAAAACTCGAATCTTCAAGGGTACGATCGGTTCCAACACGAGCGTTGAATCCGATAGGAAGTCCGAGTCGGAACTCGGGACTTCAAACGATATATAAAAGGGAAAGCCCGAGTCGGAACCCGGATCTTTAAAAATAATGATAAAAAAAATGGAAGAACCTGAGTTTTGAAAAACTCGAATCTTCAAGGGTACGATCGGTTCCAACACGAGCGTTGAATCCGATAGGAAGTTCGAGACGGAACTCGAAACTTCAAACGATATATAAAGAGGAAAACCCGAGTCAGAACCCGGATCTTTAAAAATAATGATAAAAAAATAGAAGAACCCGAGTTTTGAAAAACTCGAATCTTCAAGGGTACCATCGGTTCCGACACGAGCGTTGAATCCGATAGGAAGTCCGAGTCGGAACTCGAAACTTCCAACGATATATAAAAGGGAAAACCCGAGTCGGAACCCGGATCTTTAAAAATAATGATAAAAAAAATGGAAGAACCCGAGTTTTGAAAAACTCGAATCTTCAAGGGTACGATCGGTTCCAACACGAGCGTTGAATCCGATAGGAAGTTCGAGTCGGAACTCGAAACTTCAAACGATATATAAAAAAGAAAACCCGAGTCGGAACCCGAATCTTTAAAAAAAATGATAAAAAAAATGGAAGAACCCGGTTTTTGAAAAACTCGAATCTTCAAGGGTACGATCGGTTGCAACACGAGCGTTGAATCTGATAGGAAGTCCTAATCGGAATTCGGGACTTCAAACGATATATAAAAGGGAAAACCCGAGTCGGAACCCGGATCTTTAAAAATAATGATAAAAAAAATGGAAGAACCCGAGTTTTGAAAAACTCGAATCTTCAAGGGTACGATCGGTTCCAACACGAGCGTTGAATCCGATAGGAAGTCCTAGTCGGAACTCGGGGCTTCAAACGATATATAAAAGGGAAAACCCGAGTCGGAACCCGGATCTTTAAAAATAATGATAAAAAAAAAATGGAAGAACCCGAGTTTTGAAAAACTCGAATCTTCAAGGGTACGATCGGTTCCAACACGAGCGTTGAATCCGATAGGAAGTCCGAGTCGGAACTCGAAACTTCAAACGATATATAAAAGGGAAAACCCGAGTCGGAACCCGGATCTTTAAAAATAATGATAAAAAAAATGGAAGAACCCGAGTTTTGAAAAACTCGAATCTTCAAGGGTACGATCGGTTCCAACACGAGCGTTGAATCCGATAGGAAGTCCTAGTCGGAACTCGGGGCTTCAAACGATATATAAAAGGGAAAACCCGAGTCGGAACCCGTATCTTTAAAAATAATGATAAAAAAATGGAAGAACCCGAGTTTTGAAAAACTCGAATCTTCAAGGGTACGATCGGTTCCAACACGACCGTTCAATCCGATAGGAAGTCCTAGTCGGAACTCGGGAACTCAAACGATATATAAAAGGGAAAACCCGAGCCGAACCCGGATCTTTAAAAATAATGATAAAAAAAATGGAAGAACCCGAGTTTTGAAAAACTCGAATCTTCAAGGGTACGATCGGTTCCAACACGAGCGTTGAATCCCATAGGAAGTTCGAGTCGGAACTCGGGACTTCAAACAATATATAAAAGGGAAAACCCGAGTCGGAACCCGGATCTTTAAAAATAATGATAAAAAAATGGAAGAACCCGAGTTTTGAAAAACTCGAATCTTCAAGGGTACGATCGGTTCCAACACGAGCGTTGAATCCGATAGGAAGTCCGAGTCGGAACTCGAAACTTCAAACGATATATAAAAGGGAAAACCCGAGTCGGAACCCGGATCTTTAAAAATAATGATAAAAAAAATGGAAGAACCCGAGTTTTGAAAAACTCGAATCTTCAAGGGTACGATCGGTTCCAACACGAGCGTTGAATCCGATAGGAAGTCCGAGTCGGAACTCGGGACTTCAAACGATATATAAAAGGGAAAACCCGAGTCGGAACCCGGATCTTTAAAAATAATGATAAAAAATTGAAGAACCCGAGTTTTGAAAAACTTGAATCTTCAAGGGTACGGTCGGTTCCAACACGAGCGTTGAATCTGATAGGAAGTTTGAGTCGGAACTCGAAACTTCAAACGATATATAAAAGGGAAAACCCGAGTCGGAATACGGATCTTTAAAAATAATGATAAAAAAATGGAAGAACCCGAGTTTTGAAAAACTCGAATCTTCAAGGGTACGATCGATTCCAACACGAGCGTTGAATCCGATAGGAAGTCTGAGTCGGAATTCGGGACTTCAAACGATATATAAAAGGGAAAACCCGAGTCGGAACCCGGATCTTTAAAAATAATGCTAAAAAAAATGGAAGAACCCGAGTTTTGAAAAACTCGAATCTTCAAGGGTACGATTGGTTCCAACACGAGCGTTGAATCTGCAAGGAAGTACGAGTCGGAACTCGGGACTTCAAACGATATATAAAAGGGAAAACCCGAGTCGGAACCCGGATCTTTAAAAATAATGATAAAAAAAATGGAAGAACCCGAGTTTTGAAAAACTCGAATCTTCAAGGGTACGATCGGTTCCAACACGAGCGTTGAATCCCATAGGAAGTTTGAGTCGGAACTCGGGACTTCAAACAATATATAAAAGGGAAAACCCGAGTCGGAACCCGGATCTTTAAAAATAATGATAAAAAAATGGAAGAACCCGAGTTTTGAAAAACTCGAATCTTCAAGGGTACGATCGGTTCCAACACGACCGTTCAATCCGATAGGAAGTCCTAGTCGGAACTCGGGAACTCAAACGATATATAAAAGGGAAAACCCGAGCCGAACCCGGATCTTTAAAAATAATGATAAAAAAAATGGAAGAACCCGAGTTTTGAAAAACTCGAATCTTCAAGGGTACGATCGGTTCCAACACGAGCGTTGAATCCGATAGGAAGTCCGAGTCGGAACTCGGGACTTCAAACGATATATAAAAGGGAAAGCCCGAGTCGGAACCCGGATCTTTAAAAATAATGATAAAAAAAATGGAAGAACCTGAGTTTTGAAAAACTTGAATCTTCAAGGGTACGATCGGTTCCAACACGAGCGTTGAATCCGATAGGAAGTTCGAGACGGAACTCGAAACTTCAAACGATATATAAAAGGGAAAACCCGAGTCAGAACCCGGATCTTTAAAAATAATGATAAAAAAAATAGAAGAACCCGAGTTTTGAAAAACTCGAATCTTCAAGGGTACAATCGGTTCCGACACGAGCGTTGAATCCGATAGGAAGTCCGAGTCGGAACTCGAAACTTCCTACGATATATAAAAGGGAAAACCCGAGTCGGAACCCGGATCTTTAAAAATAATGATAAAAAAATGGAAGAACCCGAGTTTTGAAAAACTCGAATCTTCAAGGGTACGATCGATTCCAACACGAGCGTTGAATCCGATAGGAAGTCCGAGTCGGAATTCGGGACTTCAAACGATATATAAAAGGGAAAACCCGAGTCGGAACCCGAATCTTTAAAAAAAATGATAAAAAAAATGGAAGAACACGGTTTTTGAAAAACTCGAATCTTCAAGGGTACGATCGGTTCCAAAACGAGCGTTGAATCCGATAGGAAGTCCTAATCGGAATTCGGGACTTCAAACGATATATAAAAGGGAAAACCCGAGTCGGAACCCGGATCTTTAAAAATAATGATATAAAAAATGGAAGAACCCGAGTTTTGAAAAACTCGAATCTTCAAGGGTACGATCGGTTCCAACACGAGCGTTGAATCCGTTAGGAAGTCCTAGTCGGAACTCGGGGCTTCAAACGATATATAAAAGGGAAAACCCGAGTCGGAACCCGGATCTTTAAAAATAATGATAAAAAAAAAATGGAAGAACCCGAGTTTTGAAAAACTCGAATCTTCAAGGGTACGATCGGTTCCAACACGAGCGTTGAATCCGATAGGAAGTCCGAGTCGGAACTCGGGACTTCAAACGATATATAAAAGGGAAAGCCCGAGTCGGAACCCGGATCTTTAAAAATAATGATAAAAAAAATGGAAGAACCTGAGTTTTGAAAAACTCGAATCTTCAAGGGTACGATCGGTTGCAACACGAGCGTTGAATCCGATAGGAAGTTCGAGTCGGAACTCGAAACTTCAAACGATATATAAAAGGGAAAACCCGAGTCGGAACCCGGATCTTTAAAAATAATGATAAAAAAAATGGAAGAACCCGAGTTTTGAAAAACTCGAATCTTCAAGGGTACGATCGGTTCCAACACGAGCGTTGAATCCGATAGGAAGTCCGAGTCGGAACTCGAAACTTCAAACGATATATAAAAGGGAAAACCCGAGTCGGAACCCGGATCTTTAAAAATAATGATAAAAAAAATGGAAGAACCCGAGTTTTGAAAAACTCGAATCTTCAAGGGTAGGATCGGTTCCAACACGAGCGTTGAATCCGATAGGAAGTCTGAGTCGGAATTCGGGACTTCAAACGATATATAAAAGGGAAAACCCGAGTCGGAACCCGGATCTTTAAAAATAATGCTAAAAAAAATGGAAGAACCCGAGTTTTGAAAAACTCGAATCTTCAAGGGTACGATCGGTTCCAACACGAGCGTTGAATCCGATAGGAAGTACGAGTCGGAACTCGGGACTTCAAACGATATATAAAAGGGAAAACCCGAGTCGGAACCCGGATCTTTAAAAATAATGATAAAAAAATGGAAGAACCCGAGTTTTGAAAAACTCGAATCTTCAAGGGTACGATCGGTTCCAACACGAGCGTTGAATCCCATAGAAAGTTCGAGTCGGAACTCGGGACTTCAAATAATATATAAAAGGGAAAACCCGAGTCGGAACCCGGATCTTTAAAAATAATGATAAAAAAATGGAAGAACCCGAGTTTTGAAAAACTCGAATCTTCAAGGGTACGATCGGTTCCAACACGACCGTTCAATCCGATAGGAAGTCCTAGTCGGAACTCGGGAACTCAAACGATATATAAAAGGGAAAACCCGAGCCGAACCCGGATCTTTAAAAATAATGATAAAAAAAATGGAAGAACCCGAGTTTTGAAAAACTCGAATCTTCAAGGGTACGATCGGTTCCAACACGAGCGTTGAATCCGATAGGAAGTCCGTGTCGGAACTCGGGACTTCAAACGATATATAAAAGGGAAAGCCCGAGTCGGAACCCGGATCTTTAAAAATAATGATAAAAAAAATGGAAGAACCTGAGTTTTGAAAAACTTGAATCTTCAAGGGTACGATCGGTTCCAACACGAGCGTTGAATCCGATAGGAAGTTCGAGACGGAACTCGAAACTTCAAACGATATATAAAAGGGAAAACCCGAGTCAGAACCCGGATCTTTAAAAATAATGATAAAAAAAATTAAAGAACCCGAGTTTTGAAAAACTCGAATCTTCAAGGGTACAATCGGTTCCGACACAAGCGTTGAATCCGATAGGAAGTCCGAGTCGGAACTCGAAACTTCCAACGATATATAAAAGGGAAAACCCGAGTCGAAACCCGGATCTTTAAAAATAATGATAAAAAAATGGAAGAACCCGAGTTTTGAAAAACTCGAATCTTCAAGGGTACGATCGATTCCAACACGAGCGTTGAATCCGATAGGAAGTCCGAGTCGGAATTCGGGACTTCAAACGATATATAAAAGGGAAAACCCGAGTCGGAACCCGAATCTTTAAAAAAAATGATAAAAAAAATGGAAGAACACGGTTTTTGAAAAACTCGAATCTTCAAGGGTACGATCGGTTCCAAAACGAGCGTTGAATCCGATAGGAAGTCCTAATCGGAATTCGGGACTTCAAACGATATATAAAAGGGAAAACCCGAGTCGGAACCCGGATCTTTAAAAATAATGATATAAAAAATGGAAGAACCCGAGTTTTGAAAAACTCGAATCTTCAAGGGTACGATCGGTTCCAACACGAGCGTTGAATCCGTTAGGAAGTCCTAGTCGGAACTCGGGGCTTCAAACGATATATAAAAGGGAAAACCCGAGTCGGAACCCGGATCTTTAAAAATAATGATAAAAAAAAATGGAAGAACCCGAGTTTTGAAAAACTCGAATCTTCAAGGGTACGATCGGTTCCAACACGAGCGTTGAATCCGATAGGAAGTCCGAGTCGGAACTCGGGACTTCAAACGATATATAAAAGGGAAAGCCCGAGTCGGAACCCGGATCTTTAAAAATAATGATAAAAAAAATGGAAGAACCTGAGTTTTGAAAAACTCGAGTCTTCAAGGGTACGATCGGTTGCAACACGAGCGTTGAATCCGATAGGAAGTTCGAGTCGGAACTCGAAACTTCAAACGATATATAAAAGGGAAAACCCGAGTCGGAACCCGGATCTTTAAAAATAATGATAAAAAAAATGGAAGAACCCGAGTTTTGAAAAACTCGAATCTTCAAGGGTACGATCGGTTCCAACACGAGCGTTGAATCCGATAGGAAGTCCGAGTCGGAACTCGAAACTTCAAACGATATATAAAAGGGAAAACCCGAGTCGGAACCCGGATCTTTAAAAATAATGATAAAAAAAATGGAAGAACCCGAGTTTTGAAAAACTCGAATCTTCAAGGGTAGGATCGGTTCCAACACGAGCGTTGAATCCGATAGGAAGTCTGAGTCGGAATTCGGGACTTCATACGATATATAAAAGGGAAAACCCGAGTCGGAACCCGGATCTTTAAAAATAATGCTAAAAAAAATGGAAGAACCCGAGTTTTGAAAAACTCGAATCTTCAAGGGTACGATCGGTTCCAACACGAGCGTTGAATCCGATAGGAAGTACGAGTCGGAACTCGGGACTTCAAACGATATATAAAAGGGAAAACCCGAGTCGGAACCCGGATCTTTAAAAATAATGATAAAAAAATGGAAGAACCCGAGTTTTGAAAAACTCGAATCTTCAAGGGTACGATCGGTTCCAACACGAGCGTTGAATCCCATAGAAAGTTCGAGTCGGAACTCGGGACTTCAAATAATATATAAAAGGGAAAACCCGAGTCGGAACCCGGATCTTTAAAAATAATGATAAAAAAATGGAAGAACCCGAGTTTTGAAAAACTCGAATCTTCAAGGGTACGATCGGTTCCAACACGAGCGTTGAATCCGATAGGAAGTTCGAGACGGAACTCGAAACTTCAAACGATATATAAAAGGGAAAACCCGAGTCAGAACCCGGATCTTTAAAAATAATGATAAAAAAAATAGAAGAACCCGAGTTTTGAAAAACTCGAATCTTCAAGGGTACGATCGGTTCCGACACGAGCGTTGAATCCGATAGGAAGTCCGAGTCGGAACTCGAAACTTCCAACGATATATAAAAGGGAAAACCCGAGTCGGAACCCGGATCTTTAAAAATAATGATAAAAAAATGGAAGAACCCGAGTTTTGAAAAACTCGAATCTTCAAGGGTACGATCGGTTCCAACACGAGCGTTGAATCCGATAGGAAGTTCGAGTCGGAACTCGAAACTTCAAACGATATATAAAAGGGAAAACCCGAGTCGGAACCCGGATCTTTAAAAATAATGATAAAAAAAATGGAAGAACCCGAGTTTTGAAAAACTCGAATCTTCAAGGGTACGATCGGTTCCAACACGAGCGTTGAATCCGATAGGAAGTTCGAGTCGGAACTCGAAACTTCAAACGATATATAAAAGGGAAAACCCGAGTCGGAACCCGGATCTTTAAAAATAATGATAAAAAAAATGGAAGAAACCGAGTTTTGAAAAACTCGAATCTTCAAGGGTAGGATCGGTTCCAACACGAGCGTTGAATCCGATAGGAAGTTCGAGTCGGAACTCGAAACTTCAAACGATATATAAAAGGGAAAACCCGAGTCGGAACCCGGATCTTTAAAAATAATGATAAAAAAAATGGAAGAACCCGAGTTTTGAAAATCTCGAATTTTCAAGGGTACGATCGGTTCCGACACGAGCGTTGAATCCGATAGGAAGTCCGAGTCGGAACTCGAAATTTCCAACGATATATAAAAGGGAAAACCCGAGTCGGAACCCGGATCTTTAAAAATAATGATAAAAAAAATGGAAGAACCCGAGTTTTGAAAAACTCGTATCTTCAAGGGTACGATCGGTTCCAACACGAGCGTTGAATCCGATAGGAAGTTCGAGTCGGAACTCGAAACTTCAAACGATATATAAAAGGGAAAACCCGAGTCGGAACCTGGATCTTTAAAAATAATGATAAAAAAAATGGAAGAACCCGAGTTTTGAAAAACTCGAATCTTCAAGGGTACGATCGGTTCCAACACGAGCGTTGAATCCGATAGGAAGTCTGAGTCGGAACTCGGGACTTCAAACGATATATAAAAGGGAAAACCCGAGTCGGAACTCGGATCTTTAAAAATAATGATAAAAAAAATGGAAGAACCCGAGTTTTGAAAAACTCGAATCTTCAAGGGTACGATCGGTTCCAACACGAGCGTTGAATCTGATAGGAAGTTCGAGTCGGAACTCGAAACTTTAAACGATATATAAAAGGGAAAACCCGAGTCGGAACCCGGATCTTTAAAAATAATGATAAAAAAATGGAAGAACCCGAGTTTTGAAAAACTCGAATCTTCAAGGGTACGATCGGTTCCAACACGAGCGTTGAATCCGATAGGAAGTCCAAGTCGGAACTCGAAACTTCAAACGATATATAAAAGGGAAAACCCGAGTCGGAACCCGGATCTTTAAAAATACTGATAAAAAAAATGGAAGAACCCGAGTTTTGAAAAACTCGAATCTTCAACGGTACGATCGGTTCCGACACGAGCGTTCAATCCGATAGGAAGTCCGAGTCGGAATTCGGGACTTCAAACGATATATAAAAGGGAAAACCCGAGTCGGAACCCGGATCTTTAAAAATAATGATAAAAAAAATGGAAGAACCCGAGTTTTGAAAAACTCGAATCTTCAAGGGTACGATCGATTCCAACACGAGCGTTGAATCCGATAGGAAGTTCGAGTCGGAACTCGAAACTTCAAACGATATATAAAAGGGAAAACCCGAGTCGGAACCCGGATCTTTAAAAATAATGATAAAAAAAATGGAAGAACCCGAGTTTTGAAAATCTCGAATCTTCAAGGGTACGATCGGTTCAGACACGAGCGTTGAATCCGATAGGAAGTTCGAGTCGGAACTCGAAACTTCCAACGATATATAAAAGGGAAAACCCGAGTCGGAACCCGGATCTTTAAAAATAATGATAAAAAAATGGAAGAACCTGAGTTTTGAAAAACTCGAATCTTCAAGGGTACGATCGGTTCCAACACGAGCGTTGAATCCGATAGGAAGTTCGAGACGGAACTCGAAACTTCAAACGATATATAAAAGGGAAAACCCGAGTCAGAACCCGGATCTTTAAAAATAATGATAAAAAAAATAGAAGAACCCGAGTTTTGAAAAACTCGAATCTTCAAGGGTACCATCGGTTCCGACACGAGCGTTGAATCCGATAGGAAGTCCGAGTCGGAACTCGAAACTTCCAACGATATATAAAAGGGAAAACCCGAGTCGGAACCCGGATCTTTAAAAATAATGATAAAAAAAATGGAAGAACCCGAGTTTTGAAAAACTCGAATCTTCAAGGGTACGATCGGTTCCAACACGAGCGTTGAATCCGATAGGAAGTTCGAGTCGGAACTCGAAACTTCAAACGATATATAAAAGGGAAAACCCGAGTCGGAACCCGAATCTTTAAAAAAAATGATAAAAAAAATGGAAGAACCCGGTTTTTGAAAAACTCGAATCTTCAAGGGTACGATCGGTTGCAACACGAGCGTTGAATCTGATAGGAAGTCCTAATCGGAATTCGGGACTTCAAACGATATATAAAAGGGAAAACCCGAGTCGGAACCCGGATCTTTAAAAATAATGATAAAAAAAATGGAAGAACCCGAGTTTTGAAAAACTCGAATCTTCAAGGGTACGATCGGTTCCAACACGAGCGTTGAATCCGATAGGAAGTCCTAGTCGGAACTCGGGGCTTCAAACGATATATAAAAGGGAAAACCCGAGTCGGAACCCGGATCTTTAAAAATAATGATAAAAAAAAAATGGAAGAACCCGAGTTTTGAAAAACTCGAATCTTCAAGGGTACGATCGGTTCCAACACGAGCGTTGAATCCGATAGGAAGTCCGAGTCGGAACTCGAAACTTCAAACGATATATAAAAGGGAAAACCCGAGTCGGAACCCGGATCTTTAAAAATAATGATAAAAAAATGGAAGAACCCGAGTTTTGAAAAACTCGAATCTTCAAGGGTACGATCGGTTCCAACACGAGCGTTGAGTCCGATAGGAAGTCCGAGTCGGAACTCGGGACTTCAAACGATATATAAAAGGGAAAACCCGAGTCGGAACCCGGATCTTTAAAAATAATGATAAAAAATGGAAGAACCCGAGTTTTGAAAAACTTGAATCTTCAAGGGTACGGTCGGTTCCAACACGAGCGTTGAATCTGATAGGAAGTTTGAGTCGGAACTCGAAACTTCAAACGATATATAAAAGGGAAAACCCGAGTCGGAATACGGATCTTTAAAAATAATGATAAAAAAATGGAAGAACCCGAGTTTTGAAAAACTCGAATCTTCAAGGGTACGATCGATTCCAACACGAGCGTTGAATCTGATAGGAAGTCTGAGTCGGAATTCGGGACTTCAAACGATATATAAAAGGGAAAACCCGAGTCGGAACCCGGATCTTTAAAAATAATGCTAAAAAAAATGGAAGAACCCGAGTTTTGAAAAACTCGAATCTTCAAGGGTACGATTGGTTCCAACACGAGCGTTGAATCTGCAAGGAAGTACGAGTCGGAACTCGGGACTTCAAACGATATATAAAAGGGAAAACCCGAGTCGGAACCCGGATCTTTAAAAATAATGATAAAAAAAATGGAAGAACCCGAGTTTTGAAAAACTCGAATCTTCAAGGGTACGATCGGTTCCAACACGAGCGTTGAATCCCATAGGAAGTTCGAGTCGGAACTCGGGACTTCAAACAATATATAAAAGGGAAAACCCGAGTCGGAACCCGGATCTTTAAAAATAATGATAAAAAAATGGAAGAACCCGAGTTTTGAAAAACTTGAATCTTCAAGGGTACGATCGGTTCCAACACGACCGTTCAATCCGATAGGAAGTCCTAGTCGGAATTCGGGAACTCAAACGATATATAAAAGGGAAAACCCGAGCCGAACCCGGATCTTTAAAAATAATGATAAAAAAAATGGAAGAACCCGAGTTTTGAAAAACTCGAATCTTCAAGGGTACGATCGGTTCCAACACGAGCGTTGAATCCGATAGGAAGTCCGAGTCGGAACTCGGGACTTCAAACGA
This sequence comes from Nuphar pumila, assembly GCF_984573655.1. Taxonomy (NCBI): domain Eukaryota; kingdom Viridiplantae; phylum Streptophyta; class Magnoliopsida; order Nymphaeales; family Nymphaeaceae; genus Nuphar; species Nuphar pumila. The sequence continues at coordinate 29,373,818 of NC_143259.1, read as the reverse complement.
TATATAAAAGGGAAAGCCCGAGTCGGAACCCGGATCTTTAAAAATAATGATAAAAAAACTGGAAGAACCTGAGTTTTGAAAAACTCGAATCTTCAAGGGTACGATCGGTTCCAACACGAGCGTTGAATCCGATAGGAAGTTCGAGACGGAACTCGAAACTTCAAACGATATATAATAGGGAAAACCCGAGTCAGAACCCGGATCTTTAAAAATAATGATAAAAAAATAGAAGAACCCGAGTTTTGAAAAACTCGAATCTTCAAGGGTACAATCGGTTCCGACACGAGCGTTGAATCCGATAGGAAGTCCGAGTCGGAACTCGAAACTTCCAACGATATATAAAAGGGAAAACCCGAGTCGGAACCCGGATCTTTAAAAATAATGATAAAAAAATGGAAGAACCCGAGTTTTGAAAAACTCGAATCTTCAAGGGTACGATCGATTCCAACACGAGCGTTGAATCCGATAGGAAGTCCGAGTCGGAATTCGGGACTTCAAACGATATATAAAAGGGAAAACCCGAGTCGGAACCCGAATCTTTAAAAAAAATGATAAAAAAAATGGAAGAACACGGTTTTTGAAAAACTCGAATCTTCAAGGGTACGATCGGTTCCAAAACGAGCGTTGAATCCGATAGGAAGTCCTAATCGGAATTCGGGATTTCAAACGATATATAAAAGGGAAAACCCGAGTCGGAACCCGGATCTTTAAAAATAATGATATAAAAAATGGAAGAACCCGAGTTTTGAAAAACTCGAATCTTCAAGGGTACGATCGGTTCCAACACGAGCGTTGAATCCGTTAGGAAGTCCTAGTCGGAACTCGGGGCTTCAAACGATATATAAAAGGGAAAACCCGAGTCGGAACCCGGATCTTTAAAAATAATGATAAAAAAAAAATGGAAGAACCCGAGTTTTGAAAAACTCGAATCTTCAAGGGTACGATCGGTTCCAACACGAGCGTTGAATCCGATAGGAAGTCCGAGTCGGAACTCGGGACTTCAAACGATATATAAAAGGGAAAACCCGAGTCGGAACCCGGATCTTTAAAAATAATGATAAAAAAATGGAAGAACCCGAGTTTTGAAAAACTCGAATCTTCAAGGGTACGATCGGTTCCAACACGAGCGTTGAATCCGATAGGAAGTCCGAGTCGGAACTCGGGACTTCAAACGATATATAAAAGGGAAAGCCCGAGTCGGAACCCGGATCTTTAAAAATAATGATAAAAAAAATGGAAGAACCTGAGTTTTGAAAAACTCGAATCTTCAAGGGTACGATCGGTTGCAACACGAGCGTTGAATCCGATAGGAAGTTCGAGTCGGAACTCGAAACTTCAAACGATATATAAAAGGGAAAACCCGAGTCGGAACCCGGATCTTTAAAAATAATGATAAAAAAAATGGAAGAACCCGAGTTTTGAAAAACTCGAATCTTCAAGGGTACGATCGGTTCCAACACGAGCGTTGAATCCGATAGGAAGTCCGAGTCGGAACTCGAAACTTCAAACGATATATAAAAGGGAAAACCCGAGTCGGAACCCGGATCTTTAAAAATAATGATAAAAAAAATGGAAGAACCCGAGTTTTGAAAAACTCGAATCTTCAAGGGTAGGATCGGTTCCAACACGAGCGTTGAATCCGATAGGAAGTCTGAGTCGGAATTCGGGACTTCAAACGATATATAAAAGGGAAAACCCGAGTCGGAACCCGGATCTTTAAAAATAATGCTAAAAAAAATGGAAGAACCCGAGTTTTGAAAAACTCGAATCTTCAAGGGTACGATCGGTTCCAACACGAGCGTTGAATCCGATAGGAAGTACGAGTCGGAACTCGGGACTTCAAACGATATATAAAAGGGAAAACCCGAGTCGGAACCCGGATCTTTAAAAATAATGATAAAAAAATGGAAGAACCCGAGTTTTGAAAAACTCGAATCTTCAAGGGTACGATCGGTTCCAACACGAGCGTTGAATCCCATAAAAAGTTCGAGTCGGAACTCGGGACTTCAAATAATATATAAAAGGGAAAACCCGAGTCGGAACCCGGATCTTTAAAAATAATGATAAAAAAATGGAAGAACCCGAGTTTTGAAAAACTCGAATCTTCAAGGGTACGATCGGTTCCAACACGAGCGTTGAATCCGATAGGAAGTTCGAGACGGAACTCGAAACCTCAAACGATATATAAAAGGGAAAGCCGAGTCAGAACCCGGATCTTTAAAAATAATGATAAAAAAAATAGAAGAACCCGAGTTTTGAAAAACTCGAATCTTCAAGGGTACGATCGGTTCCGACACGAGCGTTGAATCCGATAGGAAGTCCGAGTCGGAACTCGAAACTTCCAACGATATATAAAAGGGAAAACCCGAGTCGGAACCCGGATCTTTAAAAATAATGATAAAAAAAATGGAAGAACCCGAGTTTTGAAAAACTCGAATCTTCAAGGGTACGATCGGTTCCAACACGAGCGTTGAATCCGATAGGAAGTTCGAGTCGGAACTCGAAACTTCAAACGATATATAAAAGGGAAAACCCGAGTCGGAACCCGGATCTTTAAAAATAATGATAAAAAAAATGGAAGAACCCGAGTTTTGAAAAACTCGAATCTTCAAGGGTACGATCGGTTCCAACACGAGCGTTGAATCCGATAGGAAGTTCGAGTCGGAACTCGAAACTTCAAACGATATATAAAAGGGAAAACCCGAGTCGGAACCCGGATCTTTAAAAATAATGATAAAAAAAATGGAAGAAACCGAGTTTTGAAAAACTCGAATCTTCAAGGGTAGGATCGGTTCCAACACGAGCGTTGAATCCGATAGGAAGTTCGAGTCGGAACTCGAAACTTCAAACGATATATAAAAGGGAAAACCCGAGTCGGAACCCGGATCTTTAAAAATAATGATAAAAAAAATGGAAGAACCCGAGTTTTGAAAATCTCGAATTTTCAAGGGTACGATCGGTTCCGACACGAGCGTTGAATCCGATAGGAAGTCCGAGTCGGAACTCGAAATTTCCAACGATATATAAAAGGGAAAAATCGAGTCGGAACCCGGATCTTTAAAAATAATGATAAAAAAAATGGAAGAACCCGAGTTTTGAAAAACTCGTATCTTCAAGGGTACGATCGGTTCCAACACGAGCGTTGAATCCGATAGGAAGTTCGAGTCGGAACTCGAAACTTCAAACGATATATAAAAGGGAAAACCCGAGTCGGAACCTGGATCTTTAAAAATAATGATAAAAAAAATGGAAGAACCCGAGTTTTGAAAAACTCGAATCTTCAAGGGTACGATCGGTTCCAACACGAGCGTTGAATCCGATAGGAAGTCTGAGTCGGAACTCGGGACTTCAAACGATATATAAAAGGGAAAACCCGAGTCGGAACCCGGATCTTTAAAAATAATGATAAAAAAAATGGAAGAACCCGAGTTTTGAAAAACTCGAATCTTCAAGGGTACGATCGGTTCCAACACGAGCGTTGAATCTGATAGGAAGTTCGAGTCGGAACTCGAAACTTTAAACGATATATAAAAGGGAAAACCCGAGTCGGAACCCGGATCTTTAAAAATAATGATAAAAAAATGGAAGAACCCGAGTTTTGAAAAACTCGAATCTTCAAGGGTACGATCGGTTCCAACACGAGCGTTGAATCCGATAGGAAGTCCAAGTCGGAACTCGAAACTTCAAACGATATATAAAAGGGAAAACCCGAGTCGGAACCCGGATCTTTAAAAATACTGATAAAAAAAATGGAAGAACCCGAGTTTTGAAAAACTCGAATCTTCAACGGTACGATCGGTTCCGACACGAGCGTTCAATCCGATAGGAAGTCCGAGTCGGAATTCGGGACTTCAAACGATATATAAAAGGGAAAACCCGAGTCGGAACCCGGATCTTTAAAAATAATGATAAAAAAAATGGAAGAACCCGAGTTTTGAAAAACTCGAATCTTCAAGGGTACGATCGATTCCAACACGAGCGTTGAATCCGATAGGAAGTTCGAGTCGGAACTCGAAACTTCAAACGATATATAAAAGGGAAAACCCGAGTCGGAACCCGGATCTTTAAAAATAATGATAAAAAAAATGGAAGAACCCGAGTTTTGAAAATCTCGAATCTTCAAGGGTACGATCGGTTCAGACACGAGCGTTGAATCCGATAGGAAGTTCGAGTCGGAACTCGAAACTTCCAACGATATATAAAAGGGAAAACCCGAGTCGGAACCCGGATCTTTAAAAATAATGATAAAAAAATGGAAGAACCTGAGTTTTGAAAAACTCGAATCTTCAAGGGTACGATCGGTTCCAACACGAGCGTTGAATCCGATAGGAAGTTCAAGTCGGAACTCGAAACTTCCAACGATATATAAAAGGGAAAAATCGAGTCGGAACCCGGATCTTTAAAAATAATGATAAAAAAAATGGAAGAACCCGAGTTTTGAAAAACTCGAATGTTCAAGGGTACGATCGGTTCCGACACGAGCGTTGAATCCGATAGGAAGTCCGAGTCGAAACTCGAAACTTCCAACGATATATAAAAGGGAAAACCCGAGTCGGAACCCGGATCTTTAAAAATAATGATAAAAAAAATGGAAGAACCCGAGTTTTGAAAAACTCGAATCTTCAAGGGTACGATCGGTTCCAACACGAGCGTTGAATCCGATAGGAAGTTCGAGTCGGAACTCGAAACTTCAAACGATATATAAAAGGGAAAACCCGAGTCGGAACCCGAATCTTTAAAAAAAATGATAAAAAAAATGGAAGAACCCGGTTTTTGAAAAACTCGAATCTTCAAGGGTACGATCGGTTGCAACACGAGCGTTGAATCTGATAGGAAGTCCTAATCGGAATTCGGGACTTCAAACGATATATAAAAGGGAAAACCCGAGTCGGAACCCGGATCATTAAAAATAATGATAAAAAAAATGGAAGAACCTGAGTTTTGAAAAACTCGAATCTTCAAGGGTACGATCGGTTCCAACACGAGCGTTGAATCTGATAGGAAGTCCTAGTCGGAACTCGGGGCTTCAAACGATATATAAAAGGGAAAACCCGAGTCGGAACCCGGATCTTTAAAAATAATGATAAAAAAAAAATGGAAGAACCCGAGTTTTGAAAAACTCGAATCTTCAAGGGTACGATCGGTTCCAACACGAGCGTTGAATCCGATAGGAAGTCCGAGTCGGAACTCGGGACTTCAAACGATATATAAAAGGGAAAACCCGAGTCGGAACCCGGATCTTTAAAAATAATGATAAAAAAATGGAAGAACCCGAGTTTTGAAAAACTCGAATCTTCAAGGGTACGATCGGTTCCAACACGAGCGTTGAATCCGATAGGAAGTCCGAGTCGGAACTCGGGACTTCAAACGATATATAAAAGGGAAAGCCCGAGTCGGAACCCGGATCTTTAAAAATAATGATAAAAAAAATGGAAGAACCTGAGTTTTGAAAAACTCGAATCTTCAAGGGTACGATCGGTTGCAACACGAGCGTTGAATCCGATAGGAAGTTCGAGTCGGAACTCGAAACTTCAAACGATATATAAAAGGGAAAACCCGAGTCGGAACCCGGATCTTTAAAAATAATGATAAAAAAAATGGAAGAACCCGAGTTTTGAAAAACTCGAATCTTCAAGGGTACGATCGGTTCCAACACGAGCGTTGAATCCGATAGGAAGTCCGAGTCGGAACTCGAAACTTCAAACGATATATAAAAGGGAAAACCCGAGTCGGAACCCGGATCTTTAAAAATAATGATAAAAAAAATGGAAGAACCCGAGTTTTGAAAAACTCGAATCTTCAAGGGTAGGATCGGTTCCAACACGAGCGTTGAATCCGATAGGAAGTCTGAGTCGGAATTCGGGACTTCAAACGATATATAAAAGGGAAAACCCGAGTCGGAACCCGGATCTTTAAAAATAATGCTAAAAAAAATGGAAGAACCCGAGTTTTGAAAAACTCGAATCTTCAAGGGTACGATCGGTTCCAACACGAGCGTTGAATCCGATAGGAAGTACGAGTCGGAACTCGGGACTTCAAACGATATATAAAAGGGAAAACCCGAGTCGGAACCCGGATCTTTAAAAATAATGATAAAAAAATGGAAGAACCCGAGTTTTGAAAAACTCGAATCTTCAAGGGTACGATCGGTTCCAACACGAGCGTTGAATCCCATAGAAAGTTCGAGTCGGAACTCGGGACTTCAAATAATATATAAAAGGGAAAACCCGAGTCGGAACCCGGATCTTTAAAAATAATGATAAAAAAATGGAAGAACCCGAGTTTTGAAAAACTCGAATCTTCAAGGGTACGATCGGTTCCAACACGAGCGTTGAATCCGATAGGAAGTTCGAGACGGAACTCGAAACCTCAAACGATATATAAAAGGGAAAGCCGAGTCAGAACCCGGATCTTTAAAAATAATGATAAAAAAAATAGAAGAACCCGAGTTTTGAAAAACTCGAATCTTCAAGGGTACGATCGGTTCCGACACGAGCGTTGAATCCGATAGGAAGTCCGAGTCGGAACTCGAAACTTCCAACGATATATAAAAGGGAAAACCCGAGTCGGAACCCGGATCTTTAAAAATAATGATAAAAAAAATGGAAGAACCCGAGTTTTGAAAAACTCGAATCTTCAAGGGTACGATCGGTTCCAACACGAGCGTTGAATCCGATAGGAAGTTCGAGTCGGAACTCGAAACTTCAAACGATATATAAAAGGGAAAACCCGAGTCGGAACCCGGATCTTTAAAAATAATGATAAAAAAAATGGAAGAACCCGAGTTTTGAAAAACTCGAATCTTCAAGGGTACGATCGGTTCCAACACGAGCGTTGAATCCGATAGGAAGTTCGAGTCGGAACTCGAAACTTCAAACGATATATAAAAGGGAAAACCCGAGTCGGAACCCGGATCTTTAAAAATAATGATAAAAAAAATGGAAGAAACCGAGTTTTGAAAAACTCGAATCTTCAAGGGTAGGATCGGTTCCAACACGAGCGTTGAATCCGATAGGAAGTTCGAGTCGGAACTCGAAACTTCAAACGATATATAAAAGGGAAAACCCGAGTCGGAACCCGGATCTTTAAAAATAATGATAAAAAAAATGGAAGAACCCGAGTTTTGAAAATCTCGAATTTTCAAGGGTACGATCGGTTCCGACACGAGCGTTGAATCCGATAGGAAGTCCGAGTCGGAACTCGAAATTTCCAACGATATATAAAAGGGAAAACCCGAGTCGGAACCCGGATCTTTAAAAATAATGATAAAAAAAATGGAAGAACCCGAGTTTTGAAAAACTCGTATCTTCAAGGGTACGATCGGTTCCAACACGAGCGTTGAATCCGATAGGAAGTTCGAGTCGGAACTCGAAACTTCAAACGATATATAAAAGGGAAAACCCGAGTCGGAACCTGGATCTTTAAAAATAATGATAAAAAAAATGGAAGAACCCGAGTTTTGAAAAACTCGAATCTTCAAGGGTACGATCGGTTCCAACACGAGCGTTGAATCCGATAGGAAGTCTGAGTCGGAACTCGGGACTTCAAACGATATATAAAAGGGAAAACCCGAGTCGGAACCCGGATCTTTAAAAATAATGATAAAAAAAATGGAAGAACCCGAGTTTTGAAAAACTCGAATCTTCAAGGGTACGATCGGTTCCAACACGAGCGTTGAATCTGATAGGAAGTTCGAGTCGGAACTCGAAACTTTAAACGATATATAAAAGGGAAAACCCGAGTCGGAACCCGGATCTTTAAAAATAATGATAAAAAAATGGAAGAACCCGAGTTTTGAAAAACTCGAATCTTCAAGGGTACGATCGGTTCCAACACGAGCGTTGAATCCGATAGGAAGTCCAAGTCGGAACTCGAAACTTCAAACGATATATAAAAGGGAAAACCCGAGTCGGAACCCGGATCTTTAAAAATACTGATAAAAAAAATGGAAGAACCCGAGTTTTGAAAAACTCGAATCTTCAACGGTACGATCGGTTCCGACACGAGCGTTCAATCCGATAGGAAGTCCGAGTCGGAATTCGGGACTTCAAACGATATATAAAAGGGAAAACCCGAGTCGGAACCCGGATCTTTAAAAATAATGATAAAAAAAATGGAAGAACCCGAGTTTTGAAAAACTCGAATCTTCAAGGGTACGATCGATTCCAACACGAGCGTTGAATCCGATAGGAAGTTCGAGTCGGAACTCGAAACTTCAAACGATATATAAAAGGGAAAACCCGAGTCGGAACCCGGATCTTTAAAAATAATGATAAAAAAAATGGAAGAACCCGAGTTTTGAAAATCTCGAATCTTCAAGGGTACGATCGGTTCAGACACGAGCGTTGAATCCGATAGGAAGTTCGAGTCGGAACTCGAAACTTCCAACGATATATAAAAGGGAAAACCCGAGTCGGAACCCGGATCTTTAAAAATAATGATAAAAAAATGGAAGAACCTGAGTTTTGAAAAACTCGAATCTTCAAGGGTACGATCGGTTCCAACACGAGCGTTGAATCCGATAGGAAGTTCAAGTCGGAACTCGAAACTTCCAACGATATATAAAAGGGAAAAATCGAGTCGGAACCCGGATCTTTAAAAATAATGATAAAAAAAATGGAAGAACCCGAGTTTTGAAAAACTCGAATGTTCAAGGGTACGATCGGTTCCGACACGAGCGTTGAATCCGATAGGAAGTCCGAGTCGAAACTCGAAACTTCCAACGATATATAAAAGGGAAAACCCGAGTCGGAACCCGGATCTTTAAAAATAATGATAAAAAAAATGGAAGAACCCGAGTTTTGAAAAACTCGAATCTTCAAGGGTACGATCGGTTCCAACACGAGCGTTGAATCCGATAGGAAGTTCGAGTCGGAACTCGAAACTTCAAACGATATATAAAAGGGAAAACCCGAGTCGGAACCCGAATCTTTAAAAAAAATGATAAAAAAAATGGAAGAACCCGGTTTTTGAAAAACTCGAATCTTCAAGGGTACGATCGGTTGCAACACGAGCGTTGAATCTGATAGGAAGTCCTAATCGGAATTCGGGACTTCAAACGATATATAAAAGGGAAAACCCGAGTCGGAACCCGGATCATTAAAAATAATGATAAAAAAAATGGAAGAACCTGAGTTTTGAAAAACTCGAATCTTCAAGGGTACGATCGGTTCCAACACGAGCGTTGAATCTGATAGGAAGTCCTAGTCGGAACTCGGGGCTTCAAACGATATATAAAAGGGAAAACCCGAGTCGGAACCCGGATCTTTAAAAATAATGATAAAAAAAAAATGGAAGAACCCGAGTTTTGAAAAACTCGAATCTTCAAGGGTACGATCGGTTCCAACACGAGCGTTGAATCCGATAGGAAGTCCGAGTCGGAACTCGGGACTTCAAACGATATATAAAAGGGAAAACCCGAGTCGGAACCCGGATCTTTAAAAATAATGATAAAAAAAATGGAAGAACCCGAGTTTTGAAAAACTCGAATCTTCAAGGGTACGATTGGTTCCAACACGAGCGTTGAATCCGATAGGAAGTCCGAGTCGGAACTCGGGACTTCAAACGATATATAAAAGGGAAAACCCGAGTCGGAACCCGGATCTTTAAAAATAATGATAAAAAATGGAAGAACCCGAGTTTTGAAAAACTTGAATCTTCAAGGGTACGATCGGTTCCAACACGAGCGTTGAATCTGATAGGAAGTTTGAGTCGGAACTCGAAACTTCAAACGATATATAAAAGGGAAAACCCGAGTTGGAATACGGATCTTTAAAAATAATGATAAAAAAATGGAAGAACCCGAGTTTTGAAAAACTCGAATCTTCAAGGGTACGATCGATTCCAACACGAGCGTTGAATCCGATAGGAAGTCTGAGTCGGAATTCGGGACTTCAAACGATATATAAAAGGGAAAACCCGAGTCAGAACCCTGATCTTTAAAAATAATGATAAAAAAAATAGAAGAACCCGAGTTTTGAAAAACTCGAATCTTCAAGGGTACAATCGGTTCCGACACGAGCGTTGAATCCGATAGGAAGTCCGAGTCGGAACTCGAAACTTCCAACGATATATAAAAGGGAAAACCCGAGTCGGAACCCGGATCTTTAAAAATAATGATAAAAAATGGAAGAACCCGAGTTTTGAAAAACTCGAATCTTCAAGGGTACGATCGATTCCAACACGAGCGTTGAATCCGATAGGAAGTTCGAGACGGAACTCGAAACTTCAAACGATATATAAAAGGGAAAACCCGAGTCAGAACCCGGATCTTTAAAAATAATGATAAAAAAAATAGAAGAACCCGAGTTTTGAAAAACTCGAATCTTCAAGGGTACAATCGGTTCCGACACGAGCGTTGAATCCGATAGGAAGTCCGAGTCGGAACTCGAAACTTTCAACGATATATAAAAGGGAAAACCCGAGTCGGAACCCGGATCTTTAAAAATAATGATAAAAAAATGGAAGAACCCGAGTTTTGAAAAACTCGAATCTTCAAGGGTACGATCGATTCCAACACGAGCGTTGAATCCGATAGGAAGTCCGAGTCGGAATTCGGGACTTCAAATGATATATAAAAGGAAAAACCCGAGTCGGAACCCGAATCTTTAAAAAAAATGATAAAAAAAATGGAAGAACCCGGTTTTTGAAAAACTCGAATCTTCAAGGGTACGATCGGTTCCAAAACGAGCGTTGAATCCGATAGGAAGTCCTAATCGGAATTCGGGACTTCAAACGATATATAAAAGGGAAAACCCGAGTCGGAACCCGGATCTTTAAAAATAATGATAAAAAAAATGGAAGAACCCGAGTTTTGAAAAACTCGAATCTTCAAGGGTACGATCGGTTCCAACACGAGCGTTGAATCCGTTAGGAAGTCCTAGTCGGAACTCGGGGCTTCAAACGATATATAAAAGGGAAAACCCGAGTCGGAACCCGGATCTTTAAAAATAATGATAAAAAAAAAATGGAAGAACCCGAGTTTTGAAAAACTCGAATCTTCAAGGGTACGATCGGTTCCAACACGAGCGTTGAATCCGATAGGAAGTCCGAGTCGGAACTCGGGACTTCAAACGATATATAAAAGGGAAAACCCGAGTCGGAACCCGGATCTTTAAAAATAATGATAAAAAAATGGAAGAACCCGAGTTTTGAAAAACTCGAATCTTCAAGGGTACGATCGGTTCCAACACGAGCGTTGAATCCGATAGGAAGTCCGAGTCGGAACTCGGGACTTCAAACGATATATAAAAGGGAAAGCCCGAGTCGGAACCCGGATCTTTAAAAATAATGATAAAAAAAATGGAAGAACCTGAGTTTTGAAAAACTCGAATCTTCAAGGGTACGATCGGTTGCAACACGAGCGTTGAATCCGATAGGAAGTTCGAGTCGGAACTCGAAACTTCAAACGATATATAAAAGGGAAAACCCGAGTCGGAACCCGGATCTTTAAAAATAATGATAAAAAAAATGGAAGAACCCGAGTTTTGAAAAACTCGAATCTTCAAGGGTACGATCGGTTCCAACACGAGCGTTGAATCCGATAGGAAGTTCGAGACGGAACTCGAAACTTCAAACGATATATAAAAGGGAAAGCCCGAGTCAGAACCCGGATCTTTAAAAATAATGATAAAAAAAATAGAAGAACCCGAGTTTTGAAAAACTCGAATCTTCAAGGGTACGATCGGTTCCGACATGAGCGTTGAATCCGATAGGAAGTCCGAGTCGGAACTCGAAACTTCCAACGATATATAAAAGGGAAAACCCGAGTCAGAACCCGGATCTTTAAAAATAATGATAAAAAAAATGGAAGAACCCGAGTTTTGAAAAACTCGAATCTTCAAGGGTACGATCGGTTCCAACACGAGCGTTGAATCCGATAGGAAGTTCGAGTCGGAACTCGAAACTTCAAACGATATATAAAAGGGAAAACCCGAGTCGGAACCCGGATCTTTAAAAATAATGATAAAAAAAATGGAAGAACCCGAGTTTTGAAAAACTCGAATCTTCAAGGGTACGATCGGTTCCAACACGAGCGTTGAATCCGATAGGAAGTTCGAGTCGGAACTCGAAACTTCAAACGATATATAAAAGGGAAAACCCGAGTCGGAACCCGGATCTTTAAAAATAATGATAAAAAAATGGAAGAAACCGAGTTTTGAAAAACTCGAATCTTCAAGGGTAGGATCGGTTCCAACACGAGCGTTGAATCCGATAGGAAGTTCGAGTCGGAACTCGAAACTTCAAACGATATATAAAAGGGAAAACCCGAGTCGGAACCCGGATCTTTAAAAATAATGATAAAAAAAATGGAAGAACCCGAGTTTTGAAAATCTCGAATTTTCAAGGGTACGATCGGTTCCGACACGAGCGTTGAATCCGATAGGAAGTCCGAGTCGGAACTCGAAATTTCCAACGATATATAAAAGGGAAAACCCGAGTCGGAACCCGGATCTTTAAAAATAATGATAAAAAAAATGGAAGAACCCGAGTTTTGAAAAACTAGTATCTTCAAGGGTACGATCGGTTCCAACACGAGCGTTGAATCCGATAGGAAGTTCGAGTCGGAACTCGAAACTTCAAACGATATATAAAAGGGAAAACCCGAGTCGGAACCTGGATCTTTAAAAATAATGATAAAAAAAATGGAAGAACCCGAGTTTTGAAAAACTCGAATCTTCAAGGGTACGATCGGTTCCAACACGAGCGTTGAATCCGATAGGAAGTCTGAGTCGGAACTCGGGACTTCAAACGATATATAAAAGGGAAAACCCGAGTCGGAACCCGGATCTTTAAAAATAATGATAAAAAAAATGGAAGAACCCGAGTTTTGAAAAACTCGAATCTTCAAGGGTACGATCGGTTCCAACACGAGCGTTGAATCTGATAGGAAGTTCGAGTCGGAACTCGAAACTTTAAACGATATATAAAAGGGAAAACCCGAGTCGGAACCCGGATCTTTAAAAATAATGATAAAAAAATGGAAGAACCCGAGTTTTGAAAAACTCGAATCTTCAAGGGTACGATCGGTTCCAACACGAGTGTTGAATCCGATAGGAAGTCCAAGTCGGAACTCGAAACTTCAAACGATATATAAAAGGGAAAACCCGAGTCGGAACCCGGATCTTTAAAAATACTGATAAAAAAAATGGAAGAACCCGAGTTTTGAAAAACTCGAATCTTCAACGGTACGATCGGTTCCGACACGAGCGTTCAATCCGATAGGAAGTCCGAGTCGGAATTCGGGACTTCAAACGATATATAAAAGGGAAAACCCGAGTCGGAACCCGGATCTTTAAAAATAATGATAAAAAAAATGGAAGAACCCGAGTTTTGAAAAACTCGAATCTTCAAGGGTACGATCGATTCCAACACGAGCGTTGAATCCGATAGGAAGTTCGAGTCGGAACTCGAAACTTCAAACGATATATAAAAGGGAAAACCCGAGTCGGAACCCGGATCTTTAAAAATAATGATAAAAAAAATGGAAGAACCCGAGTTTTGAAAATCTCGAATCTTCAAGGGTACGATCGGTTCAGACACGAGCGTTGAATCCGATATGAAGTTCGAGTCGGAACTCGAAACTTCCAACGATATATAAAAGGGAAAACCCGAGTCGGAACCCGGATCTTTAAAAATAATGATAAAAAAATGGAAGAACCTGAGTTTTGAAAAACTCGAATCTTCAAGGGTACGATCGGTTCCAACACGAGCGTTGAATCCGATAGGAAGTTCAAGTCGGAACTCGAAACTTCCAACGATATATAAAAGGGAAAACTCGAGTCGGAACCCGGATCTTTAAAAATAATGATAAAAAAAATGGAAGAACCCGAGTTTTGAAAAACTCGAATCTTCAAGGGTACGATCGGTTCCGACACGAGCGTTGAATCCGATAGGAAGTCCGAGTCGAAACTCGAAACTTCCAACGATATATAAAAGGGAAAACCCGAGTCGGAACCCGGATCTTTAAAAATAATGATAAAAAAAATGGAAGAACCCGAGTTTTGAAAAACTCGAATCTTCAAGGGTACGATCGGTTCCAACACGAGCGTTGAATCCGATAGGAAGTCCTAGTCGGAACTCGGGGCTTCAAACGATATATAAAAGGGAAAACCCGAGTCGGAACCCGTATCTTTAAAAATAATGATAAAAAAAAATGGAAGAACCCGAGTTTTGAAAAACTCGAATCTTCAAGGGTACGATCGGTTCCAACACGAGCGTTGAATCCGATAGGAAGTCCGAGTCGGAACTCGGGACTTCAAACGATATATAAAAGGGAAAGCCCGAGTCGGAACCCGGATCTTTAAAAATAATGATAAAAAAAATGGAAGAACCTGAGTTTTGAAAAACTCGAATCTTCAAGGGTACGATCGGTTGCAACACGAGCGTTGAATCCGATAGGAAGTTCGAGTCGGAACTCGAAACTTCAAACGATATATAAAAGGGAAAACCCGAGTCGGAACCCGGATCTTTAAAAATAATGATAAAAAAAATGGAAGAACCCGAGTTTTGAAAAACTCGAATCTTCAAGGGTACGATCGGTTCCAACACGAGCGTTGAATCCGATAGGAAGTTCGAGACGGAACTCGAAACTTCAAACGATATATAAAAGGGAAAGCCCGAGTCAGAACCCGGATCTTTAAAAATAATGATAAAAAAAATAGAAGAACCCGAGTTTTGAAAAACTCGAATCTTCAAGGGTACGATCGGTTCCGACATGAGCGTTGAATCCGATAGGAAGTCCGAGTCGGAACTCGAAACTTCCAACGATATATAAAAGGGAAAACCCGAGTCAGAACCCGGATCTTTAAAAATAATGATAAAAAAAATGGAAGAACCCGAGTTTTGAAAAACTCGAATCTTCAAGGGTACGATCGGTTCCAACACGAGCGTTGAATCCGATAGGAAGTTCGAGTCGGAACTCGAAACTTCAAACGATATATAAAAGGGAAAACCCGAGTCGGAACCCGGATCTTTAAAAATAATGATAAAAAAAATGGAAGAACCCGAGTTTTGAAAAACTCGAATCTTCAAGGGTACGATCGGTTCCAACACGAGCGTTGAATCCGATAGGAAGTTCGAGTCGGAACTCGAAACTTCAAACGATATATAAAAGGGAAAACCCGAGTCGGAACCCGGATCTTTAAAAATAATGATAAAAAAATGGAAGAAACCGAGTTTTGAAAAACTCGAATCTTCAAGGGTAGGATCGGTTCCAACACGAGCGTTGAATCCGATAGGAAGTTCGAGTCGGAACTCGAAACTTCAAACGATATATAAAAGGGAAAACCCGAGTCGGAACCCGGATCTTTAAAAATAATGATAAAAAAAATGGAAGAACCCGAGTTTTGAAAATCTCGAATTTTCAAGGGTACGATCGGTTCCGACACGAGCGTTGAATCCGATAGGAAGTCCGAGTCGGAACTCGAAATTTCCAACGATATATAAAAGGGAAAACCCGAGTCGGAACCCGGATCTTTAAAAATAATGATAAAAAAAATGGAAGAACCCGAGTTTTGAAAAACTAGTATCTTCAAGGGTACGATCGGTTCCAACACGAGCGTTGAATCCGATAGGAAGTTCGAGTCGGAACTCGAAACTTCAAACGATATATAAAAGGGAAAACCCGAGTCGGAACCTGGATCTTTAAAAATAATGATAAAAAAAATGGAAGAACCCGAGTTTTGAAAAACTCGAATCTTCAAGGGTACGATCGGTTCCAACACGAGCGTTGAATCCGATAGGAAGTCTGAGTCGGAACTCGGGACTTCAAACGATATATAAAAGGGAAAACCCGAGTCGGAACCCGGATCTTTAAAAATAATGATAAAAAAAATGGAAGAACCCGAGTTTTGAAAAACTCGAATCTTCAAGGGTACGATCGGTTCCAACACGAGCGTTGAATCTGATAGGAAGTTCGAGTCGGAACTCGAAACTTTAAACGATATATAAAAGGGAAAACCCGAGTCGGAACCCGGATCTTTAAAAATAATGATAAAAAAATGGAAGAACCCGAGTTTTGAAAAACTCGAATCTTCAAGGGTACGATCGGTTCCAACACGAGCGTTGAATCCGATAGGAAGTCCAAGTCGGAACTCGAAACTTCAAACGATATATAAAAGGGAAAACCCGAGTCGGAACCCGGATCTTTAAAAATACTGATAAAAAAAATGGAAGAACCCGAGTTTTGAAAAACTCGAATCTTCAACGGTACGATCGGTTCCGACACGAGCGTTCAATCCGATAGGAAGTCCGAGTCGGAATTCGGGACTTCAAACGATATATAAAAGGGAAAACCCGAGTCGGAACCCGGATCTTTAAAAATAATGATAAAAAAAATGGAAGAACCCGAGTTTTGAAAAACTCGAATCTTCAAGGGTACGATCGATTCCAACACGAGCGTTGAATCCGATAGGAAGTTCGAGTCGGAACTCGAAACTTCAAACGATATATAAAAGGGAAAACCCGAGTCGGAACCCGGATCTTTAAAAATAATGATAAAAAAAATGGAAGAACCCGAGTTTTGAAAATCTCGAATCTTCAAGGGTACGATCGGTTCAGACACGAGCGTTGAATCCGATATGAAGTTCGAGTCGGAACTCGAAACTTCCAACGATATATAAAAGGGAAAACCCGAGTCGGAACCCGGATCTTTAAAAATAATGATAAAAAAATGGAAGAACCTGAGTTTTGAAAAACTCGAATCTTCAAGGGTACGATCGGTTCCAACACGAGCGTTGAATCCGATAGGAAGTTCAAGTCGGAACTCGAAACTTCCAACGATATATAAAAGGGAAAACTCGAGTCGGAACCCGGATCTTTAAAAATAATGATAAAAAAAATGGAAGAACCCGAGTTTTGAAAAACTCGAATCTTCAAGGGTACGATCGGTTCCGACACGAGCGTTGAATCCGATAGGAAGTCCGAGTCGAAACTCGAAACTTCCAACGATATATAAAAGGGAAAACCCGAGTCGGAACCCGGATCTTTAAAAATAATGATAAAAAAAATGGAAGAACCCGAGTTTTGAAAAACTCGAATCTTCAAGGGTACGATCGGTTCCAACACGAGCGTTGAATCCGATAGGAAGTCCTAGTCGGAACTCGGGGCTTCAAACGATATATAAAAGGGAAAACCCGAGTCGGAACCCGTATCTTTAAAAATAATGATAAAAAAAAATGGAAGAACCCGAGTTTTGAAAAACTCGAATCTTCAAGGGTACGATCGGTTCCAACACGAGCGTTGAATCCGATAGGAAGTCCGAGTCGGAACTCGGGACTTCAAACGATATATAAAAGGGAAAGCCCGAGTCGGAACCCGGATCATTAAAAATAATGATAAAAAAAATGGAAGAACCTGAGTTTTGAAAAACTCGAATCTTCAAGGGTACGATCGGTTCCAACACGAGCGTTGAATCTGATAGGAAGTCCTAGTCGGAACTCGGGGCTTCAAACGATATATAAAAGGGAAAACCCGAGTCGGAACCCGGATCTTTAAAAATAATGATAAAAAAAAAATGGAAGAACCCGAGTTTTGAAAAACTCGAATCTTCAAGGGTACGATCGGTTCATACACGAGCGTTGAATCCGATAGGAAGTCCGAGTCGGAACTCGGGACTTCAAACGATATATAAAAGGGAAAACCCGAGTCGGAACCCGGATCTTTAAAAATAATGATAAAAAAATGGAAGAACCCGAGTTTTGAAAAACTCGAATCTTCAAGGGTACGATTGGTTCCAACACGAGCGTTGAATCCGATAGGAAGTCCGAGTCGGAACTCGGGACTTCAAACGATATATAAAAGGGAAAACCCGAGTCGGAACCCGGATCTTTAAAAATAATGATAAAAAATGGAAGAACCCGAGTTTTGAAAAACTTGAATCTTCAAGGGTACGATCGGTTCCAACACGAGCGTTGAATCTGATAGGAAGTTTGAGTCGGAACTCGAAACTTCAAACGATATATAAAAGGGAAAACCCGAGTCGGAATACGGATCTTTAAAAATAATGATAAAAAAATGGAAGAACCCGAGTTTTGAAAAACTCGAATCTTCAAGGGTACGATCGATTCCAACACGAGCGTTGAATCCGATAGGAAGTCTGAGTCGGAATTCGGGACTTCAAACGATATATAAAAGGGAAAACCCGAGTCAGAACCCGGATCTTTAAAAATAATGATAAAAAAAATAGAAGAACCCGAGTTTTGAAAAACTCGAATCTTCAAGGGTACAATCGGTTCCGACACGAGCGTTGAATCCGATAGGAAGTCCGAGTCGGAACTCGAAACTTCCAACGATATATAAAAGGGAAAACCCGAGTCGGAACCCGGATCTTTAAAAATAATGATAAAAAAATGGAAGAACCCGAGTTTTGAAAAACTCGAATCTTCAAGGGTACGATCGATTCCAACACGAGCGTTGAATCCGATAGGAAGTTCGAGACGGAACTCGAAACTTCAAACGATATATAAAAGGGAAAACCCGAGTCAGAACCCGGATCTTTAAAAATAATGATAAAAAAAATAGAAGAACCCGAGTTTTGAAAAACTCGAATCTTCAAGGGTACAATCGGTTCCGACACGAGCGTTGAATCCGATAGGAAGTCCGAGTCGGAACTCGAAACTTTCAACGATATATAAAAGGGAAAACCCGAGTCGAAACCCGGATCTTTAAAAATAATGATAAAAAAATGGAAGAACCCGAGTTTTGAAAAACTCGAATCTTCAAGGGTACGATCGATTCCAACACGAGCGTTGAATCCGATAGGAAGTCCGAGTCGGAATTCGGGACTTCAAATGATATATAAAAGGGAAAACCCGAGTCGGAACCCGAATCTTTAAAAAAAATGATAAAAAAAATGGAAGAACCCGGTTTTTGAAAAACTCGAATCTTCAAGGGTACGATCGGTTCCAAAACGAGCGTTGAATCCGATAGGAAGTCCTAATCGGAATTCGGGACTTCAAACGATATATAAAAGGGAAAACCCGAGTCGGAACCCGGATCTTTAAAAATAATGATAAAAAAAATGGAAGAACCCGAGTTTTGAAAAACTCGAATCTTCAAGGGTACGATCGGTTCCAACACGAGCGTTGAATCCGTTAGGAAGTCCTAGTCGGAACTCGGGGCTTCAAACGATATATAAAAGGGAAAACCCGAGTCGGAACCCGGATCTTTAAAAATAATGATAAAAAAAAAATGGAAGAACCCGAGTTTTGAAAAACTCGAATCTTCAAGGGTACGATCGGTTCCAACACGAGCGTTGAATCTGATAGGAAGTCCTAGTCGGAACTCGGGGCTTCAAACGATATATAAAAGGGAAAACCCGAGTCGGAACCCGGATCTTTAAAAATAATGATAAAAAAAAAATGGAAGAACCCGAGTTTTGAAAAACTCGAATCTTCAAGGGTACGATCGGTTCATACACGAGCGTTGAATCCGATAGGAAGTCCGAGTCGGAACTCGGGACTTCAAACGATATATAAAAGGGAAAACCCGAGTCGGAACCCGGATCTTTAAAAATAATGATAAAAAAATGGAAGAACCCGAGTTTTGAAAAACTCGAATCTTCAAGGGTACGATTGGTTCCAACACGAGCGTTGAATCCGATAGGAAGTCCGAGTCGGAACTCGGGACTTCAAACGATATATAAAAGGGAAAACCCGAGTCGGAACCCGGATCTTTAAAAATAATGATAAAAAATGGAAGAACCCGAGTTTTGAAAAACTTGAATCTTCAAGGGTACGATCGGTTCCAACACGAGCGTTGAATCTGATAGGAAGTTTGAGTCGGAACTCGAAACTTCAAACGATATATAAAAGGGAAAACCCGAGTCGGAATACGGATCTTTAAAAATAATGATAAAAAAATGGAAGAACCCGAGTTTTGAAAAACTCGAATCTTCAAGGGTACGATCGATTCCAACACGAGCGTTGAATCCGATAGGAAGTCTGAGTCGGAATTCGGGACTTCAAACGATATATAAAAGGGAAAACCCGAGTCAGAACCCGGATCTTTAAAAATAATGATAAAAAAAATAGAAGAACCCGAGTTTTGAAAAACTCGAATCTTCAAGGGTACAATCGGTTCCGACACGAGCGTTGAATCCGATAGGAAGTCCGAGTCGGAACTCGAAACTTCCAACGATATATAAAAGGGAAAACCCGAGTCGGAACCCGGATCTTTAAAAATAATGATAAAAAAATGGAAGAACCCGAGTTTTGAAAAACTCGAATCTTCAAGGGTACGATCGATTCCAACACGAGCGTTGAATCCGATAGGAAGTTCGAGACGGAACTCGAAACTTCAAACGATATATAAAAGGGAAAACCCGAGTCAGAACCCGGATCTTTAAAAATAATGATAAAAAAAATAGAAGAACCCGAGTTTTGAAAAACTCGAATCTTCAAGGGTACAATCGGTTCCGACACGAGCGTTGAATCCGATAGGAAGTCCGAGTCGGAACTCGAAACTTTCAACGATATATAAAAGGGAAAACCCGAGTCGAAACCCGGATCTTTAAAAATAATGATAAAAAAATGGAAGAACCCGAGTTTTGAAAAACTCGAATCTTCAAGGGTACGATCGATTCCAACACGAGCGTTGAATCCGATAGGAAGTCCGAGTCGGAATTCGGGACTTCAAATGATATATAAAAGGGAAAACCCGAGTCGGAACCCGAATCTTTAAAAAAAATGATAAAAAAAATGGAAGAACCCGGTTTTTGAAAAACTCGAATCTTCAAGGGTACGATCGGTTCCAAAACGAGCGTTGAATCCGATAGGAAGTCCTAATCGGAATTCGGGACTTCAAACGATATATAAAAGGGAAAACCCGAGTCGGAACCCGGATCTTTAAAAATAATGATAAAAAAAATGGAAGAACCCGAGTTTTGAAAAACTCGAATCTTCAAGGGTACGATCGGTTCCAACACGAGCGTTGAATCCGTTAGGAAGTCCTAGTCGGAACTCGGGGCTTCAAACGATATATAAAAGGGAAAACCCGAGTCGGAACCCGGATCTTTAAAAATAATGATAAAAAAAAAATGGAAGAACCCGAGTTTTGAAAAACTCGAATCTTCAAGGGTACGATCGGTTCCAACACGAGCGTTGAATTTGATAGGAAGTCCGAGTCGGAACTCGGGACTTCAAACGATATATAAAAGGGAAAACCCGAGTCGGAACCCGGATCTTTAAAAATAATGATAAAAAAATGGAAGAACCCGAGTTTTGAAAAACTCGAATCTTCAAGGGTACGATCGGTTCCAACACGAGCGTTGAATCCGATAGGAAGTCCGAGTCGGAACTCGGGACTTCAAACGATATATAAAAGGGAAAGCCCGAGTCGGAACCCGGATCTTTAAAAATAATGATAAAAAAAATGGAAGAACCTGAGTTTTGAAAAACTCGAATCTTCAAGGGTACGATCGGTTGCAACACGAGCGTTGAATCCGATAGGAAGTTCGAGTCGGAACTCGAAACTTCAAACGATATATAAAAGGGAAAACCCGAGTCGGAACCCGGATCTTTAAAAATAATGATAAAAAAAATGGAAGAACCCGAGTTTTGAAAAACTCGAATCTTCAAGGGTACGATCGGTTCCAACACGAGCGTTGAATCCGATAGGAAGTCCGAGTCGGAACTCGAAACTTCAAACGATATATAAAAGGGAAAACCCGAGTCGGAACCCGGATCTTTAAAAATAATGCTAAAAAAAATGGAAGAACCCGAGTTTTGAAAAACTCGAATCTTCAAGGGTACGATCGGTTCCAACACGAGCGTTGAATCCGATAGGAAGTACGAGTCGGAACTCGGGACTTCAAACGATATATAAAAGGGAAAACCCGAGTCGGAACCCGGATCTTTAAAAATAATGATAAAAAAAATGAAAGAACCCGAGTTTTGAAAAACTCAAATCTTCAAGGGTACGATCGGTTCCAACACGAGCGTTGAATCCCATAGGAAGTTCGAGTCGGAACTCGGGACTTCAAATAATATATAAAAGGGAAAACCCGAGTCGGAACCCGGATCTTTAAAAATAATGATAAAAAAATGGAAGAACCCGAGTTTTGAAAAACTCGAATCTTCAAGGGTACGATCGGTTCCAACACGAGCGTTGAATCCGATAGGAAGTTCGAGACGGAACTCGAAACTTCAAACGATATATAAAAGGGAAAACCCGAGTCAGAACACGGATCTTTAAAAATAATGATAAAAAAAATAGAAGAACCCGAGTTTTGAAAAACTCGAATCTTCAAGGGTACGATCGGTTCCGACACGAGCGTTGAATCCGATAGGAAGTCCGAGTCGGAACTCGAAACTTCCAACGATATATAAAAGGGAAAACCCGAGTCGGAACCCGGATCTTTAAAAATAATGATAAAAAAAATGGAAGAACCCGAGTTTTGAAAAACTCGAATCTTCAAGGGTACGATCGGTTCCCACACGAGCGTTGAATCCGATAGGAAGTTCGAGTCGGAACTCGAAACTTCAAACGATATATAAAAGGGAAAACCCGAGTCGGAACCCGGATCTTTAAAAATAATGATAAAAAAAATGGAAGAACCCGACTTTTGAAAAACTCGAATCTTCAAGGGTACGATCGGTTCCAACACGAGCGTTGAATCCGATAGGAAGTTCGAGTCGGAACTCGAAACTTCAAACGATATATAAAAGGGAAAACCCGAGTCGGAACAAGGATCTTTAAAAATAATGATAAAAAAAATGGAAGAAACCGAGT
This sequence comes from Nuphar pumila, assembly GCF_984573655.1. Classification (NCBI taxonomy): domain Eukaryota; kingdom Viridiplantae; phylum Streptophyta; class Magnoliopsida; order Nymphaeales; family Nymphaeaceae; genus Nuphar; species Nuphar pumila. The sequence goes on along the minus strand of NC_143259.1, from coordinate 29,351,087 downwards.
TTTGAAAAACTCGAATCTTCAAGGGTAGGATCGGTTCCAACACGAGCGTTGAATCCGATAGGAAGTTCGAGTCGGAACTCGAAACTTCAAACGATATATAAAAGGGAAAACCCGAGTCGGAACCCGGATCTTTAAAAATAATGATAAAAAAAATGGAAGAACCCGAGTTTTGAAAATCTCGAATTTTCAAGGGTACGATCGGTTCCGACACGAGCGTTGAATCCGATAGGAAGTCCGAGTCGGAACTCGAAATTTCCAACGATATAAAAAAGGGAAAACCCGAGTCGGAACCCGGATCTTTAAAAATAATGATAAAAAAAATGGAAGAACCCGAGTTTTGAAAAACTCGTATCTTCAAGGGTACGATCGGTTCCAACACGAGCGTTGAATCCGCAAGGAAGTACGAGTCGGAACTCGGGACTTCAAACGATATATAAAAGGGAAAACTCGAGTCGGAACCCGGATCTTTAAAAATAATGATAAAAAAAATGGAAGAACCCGAGTTTTGAAAAACTCGAATCTTCAAGGGTACGATCGGTTCCAACACGAGCGTTGAATCCCATAGGAAGTTGGAGTCGGAACTCGGGACTTCAAACAATATATAAAAGGGAAAACCCGAGTCGGAACCCGGATCTTTAAAAATAATGATAAAAAAATGGAAGAACCCGAGTTTTGAAAAACTCGAATCTTCAACGGTACGATCGGTTCCAACACGACCGTTCAATCCGATAGGAAGTCCTAGTCGGAACTCGGGAACTCAAATGATATATAAAAGGGAAAACCCGAGCCGAACCCGGATCTTTAAAAATAATGATAAAAAAAATGGAAGAACCCGAGTTTTGAAAAACTCGAATCTTCAAGGGTACGATCGGTTCCGACACGAGCGTTGAATCCAATAGGAAGTCCGAGTGGGAACTCGGGACTTCAGACGATATATAAAAGGGAAAATCCGAGTCGGAACCCGGATATTTAAAAATAATGATAAAAAATGGAAGAACCCGAGTTTGAAAAACACGTATCTTCAAGGGTACGATCGGTTTCAACACGAGCGTTGAATCCGATAGGAAGTTCGAGTCAGAACTCGAAACTTCAAACGATATATAAAAGGGAAAACCCGAGTCGGAACCCGGATCTTTAAAAATAATGATAAAAAAAATGGAAGAACCCGAGTTTTGAAAAACTCGAATCTTCAAGGGTACGATCGGTTCCAACACGAGCGTTGAATCCGATAGGAAGTCCGAGTCGGAACTCAAAACTTCAAACGATATATAAAAGGGAAAACCCGAGTCGGAACCCGGATCTTTAAAAATAATGATAAAAAAATGGAAGAACCCGAGTTTTGAAAAACTCGAATCTTCAAGGGTACGATCGGTTCCAACACGAGCGTTGAATCCGATAGGAAGTTCGAGTCGGAACTCGAAACTTCAAACGATATATAAAAGGGAAAACCCGAGTCGGAACCTGGATCTTTAAAAATAATGATAAAAAAAATTGAAGAATTCGAGTTTTGAAAAACTCGAATCTTCAAGGGTACGATCGGTTCCAACACTAGCGTTGAATCCGATAGGAAGTCCGAGTCGAAACTCGAAACTTCAAACGATATATAAAAGGGAAAACCCGAGTCGGAACCCGGATCAATAAAATTAATGATAAAAAAAATGGAAGAACCCGAGTTTTGAAAAACTCGAATCTTCAAGGGTACGATCGGTTCCAACACGAGCGTTGAATTCGATAGGAAGTCCGAGTCGGAACTCGGGACTTCAAACGATATTTAAAAGGGAAAGCCCGAGTCGGAACCCGGATCATTAAAAATAATGATAAAAAAAATGGAAGAACCTGAGTTTTGAAAAACTCGAATCTTCAAGGGTACGATCGGTTCCAACACGAGCGTTGAATCTGATAGGAAGTCCTAGTCGGAACTCGGGGCTTCAAACGATATATAAAAGGGAAAACCCGAGTCGGAACCCGAATCTTTAAAAATAATGATAAAAACAAAATGGAAGAACCCGAGTTTTGAAAAACTCGAATCTTCAAGGGTACGATCGGTTCCAACACGAGCGTTGAATCCGATAGGAAGTCCGAGTCGGAACTCGGGACTTCAAACGATATATAAAAGGGAAAACACGAGTCGGAACCCGGATCTTTAAAAATAATTATAAAAAAAATGGAAGAACCCGAGTTTTGAAAAACTCGAATCTTCAAGGGTACGATCGGTTCCAACACGAGCGTTGAATCCGATAGGAAGTCCGAGTCGGAACTCGGGACTTCAAACGATATATAAAAGGGAAAACCCGAGTCGGAACCCGGATCTTTAAAAATAATGATAAAAAATGGAAGAACCCGAGTTTTGAAAAACTTGAATCTTCAAGGGTACGATCGGTTCCAACACGAGCGTTGAATCTGATAGGAAGTTTGAGTCGGAACTCGAAACTTCAAACGATATATAAAAGGGAAAACCCGAGTCGGAACCCGGATCTTTAAAAATAATGATAAAAAAATGGAAGAACCCGAGTTTTGAAAAACTCGAATCTTCAAGGGTAGGATCGGTTCCAACACGAGCGTTGAATCCGATAGGAAGTCTGAGTCAGAATTCGGGACTTCAAACGATATATAAAAGGGAAAACCCGAGTCGGAACCCGGATCTTTAAAAATAATGCTAAAAAAAATGGAAGAACCCGAGTTTTGAAAAACTCGAATCTTCAAGGGTACGATCGGTTCCAACACGAGCGTTGAATCCGATAGGAAGTACGAGTCGGAACTCGGGACTTCAAACGATATATAAAAGGGAAAACCCGAGTCGGAACCCGGATCTTTAAAAATAATGATAAAAAAAATGAAAGAACCCGAGTTTTGAAAAACTCGAATCTTCAAGGGTACGATCGGTTCCAACACGAGCGTTGAATCCGATAGGAAGTCCGAGTCGGAACTCGGGACTTCAAACGATATATAAAAGGGAAAACCCGAGTCGGAACCCGGATCTTTAAAAATAATGATAAAAAATGGAAGAACCCGAGTTTTGAAAAACTTGAATCTTCAAGGGTACGATCGGTTCCAACACGAGCGTTGAATCTGATAGGAAGTTTGAGTCGGAACTCGAAACTTCAAACGATATATAAAAGGGAAAACCCGAGTCGGAATACGGATCTTTAAAAATAATGATAAAAAAATGGAAGAACCCGAGTTTTGAAAAACTCGAATCTTCAAGGGTACGATCGATTCCAACACGAGCGTTGAATCCGATAGGAAGTCTGAGTCGGAATTCGGGACTTCAAACGATATATAAAAGGGAAAACCCGAGTCGGAACCCGGATCTTTAAAAATAATGCTAAAAAAATGGAAGAACCCGAGTTTTGAAAAACTCGAATCTTCAAGGGTACGATTGGTTCCAACACGAGCGTTGAATCCACAAGGAAGTACGAGTCGGAATTCGGGACTTCAAACGATATATAAAAGGGAAAACCCGAGTCGGAACCCGGATCTTTAAAAATAATGATAAAAAAAATGGAAGAACCAGAGTTTTGAAAAACTCGAATCTTCAAGGGTACGATCGGTTCCAACACGAGCGTTGAATCCCATAGGAAGTTCGAGTCGGAACTCGGGACTTCAAACAATATATAAAAGGGAAAACCCGAGTCGGAACCCGGATCTTTAAAAATAATGATAAAAAAATGGAAGAACCCGAGTTTTGAAAAACTCGAATCTTCAAGGGTACGATCGGTTCCAACACGACCGTTCAATCCGATAGGAAGTCCTAGTCGGAACTCGGGAACTCAAACGATATATAAAAGGGAAAACCCGAGCCGAACCCGGATCTTTAAAAATAATGATAAAAAAAATGGAAGAACCCGAGTTTTGAAAAACTCGAATCTTCAAGGGTACGATCGGTTCCAACACGAGCGTTGAATCCGATAGGAAGTCCGAGTCGGAACTCGGGACTTCAAACGATATATAAAAGGGAAAGCCCGAGTCGGAACCCGGATCTTTAAAAATAATGATAAAAAAAATGGAAGAACCTGAGTTTTGAAAAACTCGAATCTTCAAGGGTACGATCGGTTCCAACACGAGCGTTGAATCTGATAGGAAGTTCGAGACGGAACTCGAAACTTTATACGATATATAAAAGGGAAAACTCGAGTCAGAACCCGGATCTTTAAAAATAATGATAAAAAAAATAGAAGAACCCGAGTTTTGAAAAACTCGAATCTTCAAGGGTACAATCGGTTCCGACACGAGCGTTGAATCCGATAGGAAGTCCGAGTCGGAACTCGAAACTTCCAACGATATATAAAAGGGAAAACCCGAGTCGGAACCCGGATCTTTAAAAATAATGATAAAAAAATGGAAGAACCCGAGTTTTGAAAAACTCGAATCTTCAAGGGTACGATCGATTCCAACACGAGCGTTGAATCCGATAGGAAGTCCGAGTCAGAATTCGGGACTTCAAACGATATATAAAAGGGAAAACCCGAGTCGGAACCCGAATCTTTAAAAAAAATGATAAAAAAAAAGGAAGAACCCGGTTTTTGAAAAACTCGAATCTTCAAGGGTACGATCGGTTCCAAAACGAGCGTTGAATCCGATAGGAAGTCCTAATCGGAATTCGGGACTTCAAACGATATATAAAAGGGAAAACCCGAGTCGGAACCCGGATCTTTAAAAATAATGATAAAAAAAATGGAAGAACCCGAGTTTTGAAAAACTCGAATCTTCAAGGGTACGATCGGTTCCAACACGAGCGTTGAATGCGATAGGAAGTCCTAGTCGGAACTCGGGGCTTCAAACGATATATAAAAGGGAAAACCCGAGTCGGAACCCGGATCTTTAAAAATAATGATAAAAAAAAAAATGGAAGAACCCGAGTTTTGAAAAACTCGAATCTTCAAGGGTACGATCGGTTCCAACACGAGCGTTGAATCCGATAGGAAGTCCGAGTCGGAACTCGGGACTTCAAACGATATACAAAAGGGAAAACCCGAGTCGGAACCCGGATCTTTAAAAATAATGATAAAAAAATGGAAGAACCCGAGTTTTGAAAAACTCGAATCTTCAAGGGTACGATCGGTTCCAACACGAGCGTTGAATCCGATAGGAAGTCCGAGTCGGAACTCGGGACTTCAAACGATATATAAAAGGGAAAGCCCGAGTCGGAACCCGGATCTTTAAAAATAATGATAAAAAAAATGGAAGAACCTGAGTTTTGAAAAACTCGAATCTTCAAGAGTACGATCGGTTGCAACACGAGCGTTGAATCCGATAGGAAGTTCGAGTCGGAACTCGAAACTTCAAACGATATATAAAAGGGAAAACCCGAGTCGGAACCCGGATCTTTAAAAATAATGATAAAAAAAATGGAAGAACCCGAGTTTTGAAAAACTCGAATCTTCAAGGGTACGATCGGTTCCAACACGAGCGTTGAATCCGATAGGAAGTCCGAGTCGGAACTCGAAACTTCAAACGATATATAAAAGGGAAAACCCGAGTCGGAACCCGGATCTTTAAAAATAATGATAAAAAAAATGGAAGAACCCGAGTTTGAAAAACACGTATCTTCAAGGGTACGATCGGTTTCAACACGAGCGTTGAATCCGATAGGAAGTTCGAGTCAGAACTCGAAACTTCAAACGATATATAAAAGGGAAAACCCGAGTCGGAACCCGGATCTTTAAAAATAATGATAAAAAAAATGGAAGAACCCGAGTTTTGAAAAACTCGAATCTTCAAGGGTACGATCGGTTCCAACACGAGCGTTGAATCCGATAGGAAGTCCGAGTCGGAACTCAAAACTTCAAACGATATATAAAAGGGAAAACCCGAGTCGGAACCCGGATCTTTAAAAATAATGATAAAAAAATGGAAGAACCCGAGTTTTGAAAAACTCGAATCTTCAAGGGTACGATCGGTTCCAACACGAGCGTTGAATCCGATAGGAAGTTCGAGTCGGAACTCGAAACTTCAAACGATATATAAAAGGGAAAACCCGAGTCGGAACCTGGATCTTTAAAAATAATGATAAAAAAAATTGAAGAATTCGAGTTTTGAAAAACTCGAATCTTCAAGGGTACGATCGGTTCCAACACTAGCGTTGAATCCGATAGGAAGTCCGAGTCGAAACTCGAAACTTCAAACGATATATAAAAGGGAAAACCCGAGTCGGAACCCGGATCAATAAAATTAATGATAAAAAAAATGGAAGAACCCGAGTTTTGAAAAACTCGAATCTTCAAGGGTACGATCGGTTCCAACACGAGCGTTGAATTCGATAGGAAGTCCGAGTCGGAACTCGGGACTTCAAACGATATTTAAAAGGGAAAGCCCGAGTCGGAACCCGGATCATTAAAAATAATGATAAAAAAAATGGAAGAACCTGAGTTTTGAAAAACTCGAATCTTCAAGGGTACGATCGGTTCCAACACGAGCGTTGAATCTGATAGGAAGTCCTAGTCGGAACTCGGGGCTTCAAACGATATATAAAAGGGAAAACCCGAGTCGGAACCCGGATCTTTAAAAATAATGATAAAAACAAAATGGAAGAACCCGAGTTTTGAAAAACTCGAATCTTCAAGGGTACGATCGGTTCCAACACGAGCGTTGAATCCGATAGGAAGTCCGAGTCGGAACTCGGGACTTCAAACGATATATAAAAGGGAAAACCCGAGTCGGAACCCGGATCTTTAAAAATAATTATAAAAAAAATGGAAGAACCCGAGTTTTGAAAAACTCGAATCTTCAAGGGTACAATCGGTTCCAACACGAGCGTTGAATCCGATAGGAAGTCCGAGTCGGAACTTGGGACTTCAAACGATATATAAAAGGGAAAACCCGAGTCGGAACCCGGATCTTTAAAAATAATGATAAAAAATGGAAGAACCCGAGTTTTGAAAAACTTGAATCTTCAAGGGTACGATCGGTTCCAACACGAGCGTTGAATCTGATAGGAAGTTTGAGTCGGAACTCGAAACTTCAAACGATATATAAAAGGGAAAACCCGAGTCGGAACCCGGATCTTTAAAAATAATGATAAAAAAAATGGAAGAACCCGAGTTTTGAAAAACTCGAATCTTCAAGGGTAGGATCGGTTCCAACACGAGCGTTGAATCCGATAGGAAGTCTGAGTCGGAATTCGGGACTTCAAACGATATATAAAAGGGAAAACCCGAGTCGGAACCCGGATCTTTAAAAATAATGCTAAAAAAAATGGAAGAACCCGAGTTTTGAAAAACTCGAATCTTCAAGGGTACGATCGGTTCCAACACGAGCGTTGAATCCGATAGGAAGTACGAGTCGGAACTCGGGACTTCAAACGATATATAAAAGGGAAAACCCGAGTCGGAACCCGGATCTTTAAAAATAATGATAAAAAAAATGAAAGAACCCGAGTTTTGAAAAACTCGAATCTTCAAGGGTACGATCGGTTCCAACACGAGCGTTGAATCCGATAGGAAGTCTGAGTCGGAATTCGGGACTTCAAACGATATATAAAAGGGAAAACCCGAGTCGGAACCCGGATCTTTAAAAATAATGCTAAAAAAAATGGAAGAACCCGAGTTTTGAAAAACTCGAATCTTCAAGGGTACGATTGGTTCCAACACGAGCGTTGAATCCACAAGGAAGTACGAGTCGGAATTCGGGACTTCAAACGATATATAAAAGGGAAAACCCGAGTCGGAACCCGGATCTTTAAAAATAATGATAAAAAAAATGGAAGAACCAGAGTTTTGAAAAACTCGAATCTTCAAGGGTACGATCGGTTCCAACACGAGCGTTGAATCCCATAGGAAGTTCGAGTCGGAACTCGGGACTTCAAACAATATATAAAAGGGAAAACCCGAGTCGGAACCCGGATCTTTAAAAATAATGATAAAAAAATGGAAGAACCCGAGTTTTGAAAAACTCGAATCTTCAAGGGTACGATCGGTTCCAACACGACCGTTCAATCCGATAGGAAGTCCTAGTCGGAACTCGGGAACTCAAACGATATATAAAAGGGAAAACCCGAGCCGAACCCGGATCTTTAAAAATAATGATAAAAAAAATGGAAGAACCCGAGTTTTGAAAAACTCGAATCTTCAAGGGTACGATCGGTTCCAACACGAGCGTTGAATCCGATAGGAAGTCCGAGTCGGAACTCGGGACTTCAAACGATATATAAAAGGGAAAGCCCGAGTCGGAACCCGGATCTTTAAAAATAATGATAAAAAAATGGAAGAACCTGAGTTTTGAAAAACTCGAATCTTCAAGGGTACGATCGGTTCCAACACGAGCGTTGAATCCGATAGGAAGTTCGAGACGGAACTCGAAACTTCAAACGATATATAAAAGGGAAAACTCGAGTCAGAACCCGGATCTTTAAAAATAATGATAAAAAAAATAGAAGAACCCGAGTTTTGAAAAACTCGAATCTTCAAGGGTACAATCGGTTCCGACACGAGCGTTGAATCCGATAGGAAGTCCGAGTCGGAACTCGAAACTTCCAACGATATATAAAAGGGAAAACCCGAGTCGGAACCCGGATCTTTAAAAATAATGATAAAAAAATGGAAGAACCCGAGTTTTGAAAAACTCGAATCTTCAAGGGTACGATCGATTCCAACACGAGCGTTGAATCCGATAGGAAGTCCGAGTCGGAATTCGGGACTTCAAACGATATATAAAAGGGAAAACCCGAGTCGGAACCCGAATCTTTAAAAAAAATGATAAAAAAAATGGAAGAACCCGGTTTTTGAAAAACTCGAATCTTCAAGGGTACGATCGGTTCCAAAACGAGCGTTGAATCCGATAGGAAGTCCTAATCGGAATTCGGGACTTCAAACGATATATAAAAGGGAAAACCCGAGTCGGAACCCGGATCTTTAAAAATAATGATAAAAAAAATGGAAGAACCCGAGTTTTGAAAAACTCGAATCTTCAAGGGTACGATCGGTTCCAACACGAGCGTTGAATGCGATAGGAAGTCCTAGTCGGAACTCGGGGCTTCAAACGATATATAAAAGGGAAAACCCGAGTCGGAACCCGGATCTTTAAAAATAATGATAAAAAAAAAAATGGAAGAACCCGAGTTTTGAAAAACTCGAATCTTCAAGGGTACGATCGGTTCCAACACGAGCGTTGAATCCGATAGGAAGTCCGAGTCGGAACTCGGGACTTCAAACGATATACAAAAGGGAAAACCCGAGTCGGAACCCGGATCTTTAAAAATAATGATAAAAAAATGGAAGAACCCGAGTTTTGAAAAACTCGAATCTTCAAGGGTACGATCGGTTCCAACACGAGCGTTGAATCCGATAGGAAGTCCGAGTCGGAACTCGGGACTTCAAACGATATATAAAAGGGAAAGCCCGAGTCGGAACCCGGATCTTTAAAAATAATGATAAAAAAAATGGAAGAACCTGAGTTTTGAAAAACTCGAATCTTCAAGAGTACGATCGGTTGCAACACGAGCGTTGAATCCGATAGGAAGTTCGAGTCGGAACTCGAAACTTCAAACGATATATAAAAGGGAAAACCCGAGTCGGAACCCGGATCTTTAAAAATAATGATAAAAAAAATGGAAGAACCCGAGTTTTGAAAAACTCGAATCTTCAAGGGTACGATCGGTTCCAACACGAGCGTTGAATCCGATAGGAAGTCCGAGTCGGAACTCGAAACTTCAAACGATATATAAAAGGGAAAACCCGAGTCGGAACCCGGATCTTTAAAAATAATGATAAAAAAAATGGAAGAACCCGAGTTTTGAAAAACTCGAATCTTCAAGGGTAGGATCGGTTCCAACACGAGCGTTGAATCCGATAGGAAGTCTGAGTCGGAATTCGGGACTTCAAACGATATATAAAAGGGAAAACCCGAGTCGGAACCCGGATCTTTAAAAATAATGCTAAAAAAAATGGAAGAACCCGAGTTTTGAAAAACTCGAATCTTCAAGGGTACGATCGGTTCCAACACGAGCATTGAATCCGATAGGAAGTACGAGTCGGAACTCGGGACTTCAAACGATATATAAAAGGGAAAACCCGAGTCGGAACCCGGATCTTTAAAAATAATGATAAAAAAAATGAAAGAACCCGAGTTTTGAAAAACTCGAATCTTCAAGGGTACGATCGGTTCCAACACGAGCGTTGAATCCCATAGGAAGTTCGAGTCGGAACTCGGGACTTCAAATAATATATAAAAGGGAAAACCCGAGTCGGAACCCGGATCTTTAAAAATAATGATAAAAAAATGGAAGAACCCGAGTTTTAAAAAACTCGAATCTTCAAGGGTACGATCGGTTCCAACACGAGCGTTGAATCCGATAGGAAGTTCGAGACGGAACTCGAAACTTCAAACGATATATAAAAGGGAAAACCCGAGTCAGAACCCGGATCTTTAAAAATAATGATAAAAAAAATAGAAGAACCCGAGTTTTGAAAAACTCGAATCTTCAAGGGTACGATCGGTTCCGACACGAGCGTTGAATCCGATAGGAAGTCCGAGTCGGAACTCGAAACTTCCAACGATATATAAAAGGGAAAACCCGAGTCGGAACCCGGATCTTTAAAAATAATGATAAAAAAAATGGAAGAACCCGAGTTTTGAAAAACTCGAATCTTCAAGGGTACGATCGGTTCCCACACGAGCGTTGAATCCGATAGGAAGTTCGAGTCGGAACTCGAAACTTCAAACGATATATAAAAGGGAAAACCCGAGTCGGAACCCGGATCTTTAAAAATAATGATAAAAAAATGGAAGAACCCGAGTTTTGAAAAACTCGAATCTTCAAGGGTACGATCGGTTCCAACACGAGCGTTGAATCCAATAGGAAGTTCGAGTCGGAACTCGAAACTTCAAACGATATATAAAAGGGAAAACCCGAGTCGGAACAAGGATCTTTAAAAATAATGATAAAAAAAATGGAAGAAACCGAGTTTTGAAAAACTCGAATCTTCAAGGGTACGATCGGTTCCAACACGAGCGTTGAATCCGATAGGAAGTTCGAGTCGGAACTCGAAACTTCAAACGATATATAAAAGGGAAAACCCGAGTCGGAACCCGGATCTTTAAAAATAATGATAAAAAAATGGAAGAACCCGAGTTTTGAAAATCTCGAATTTTCAAGGGTACGATCGGTTCCGACACGAGCGTTGAATCCGATAGGAAGTCCGAGTCGGAACTCGAAATTTCCAACGATATATAAAAGGGAAAACCCGAGTCGGAACCCGGATCTTTAAAAATAATGATAAAAAAAATGGAAGAACCCGAGTTTTGAAAAACTCGTATCTTCAAAGGTACGATCGGTTCCAACACGAGCGTTGAATCCGCAAGGAAGTACGAGTCGGAACTCGGGACTTCAAACGATATATAAAAGGGAAAACTCGAGTCGGAACCCGGATCTTTAAAAATAATGATAAAAAAAATGGAAGAACCCGAGTTTTGAAAAACTCGAATCTTCAAGGGTACGATCGGTTCCAACACGAGCGTTGAATCCCATAGGAAGTTCGAGTCGGAACTCGGGACTTCAAACAATATATAAAAGGGAAAACCCGAGTCGGAACCCGGATCTTTAAAAATAATGATAAAAAAATGGAAGAACCCGAGTTTTGAAAAACTCGAATCTTCAACGGTACGATCGGTTCCAACACGACCGTTCAATCCGATAGGAAGTCCTAGTCGGAACTCGGGAACTCAAATGATATATAAAAGGGAAAACCCGAGCCGAACCCGGATCTTTAAAAATAATGATAAAAAAAATGGAAGAACCCGAGTTTTGAAAAACTCGAATCTTCAAGGGTACGATCGGTTCCGACACGAGCGTTGAATCCGATAGGAAGTCCGAGTGGGAACTCGGGACTTCAGACGATATATAAAAGGGAAAATCCGAGTCGGAACCCGGATATTTAAAAATAATGATAAAAAATGGAAGAACCCGAGTTTGAAAAACACGTATCTTCAAGGGTACGATCGGTTTCAACACGAGCGTTGAATCCGATAGGAAGTTCGAGTCAGAACTCGAAACTTCAAACGATATATAAAAGGGAAAACCCGAGTCGGAACCCGGATCTTTAAAAATAATGATAACAAAAATGGAAGAACGCGAGTTTTGAAAAACTCGAATCTTCAAGGGTACGATCGGTTCCAACACGAGCGTTGAATCCGATAGGAAGTCCGAGTCGGAACTCAAAACTTCAAACGATATATAAAAGGGAAAACCCGAGTCGGAACCCGGATCTTTAAAAATAATGATAAAAAAATGGAAGAACCCGAGTTTTGAAAAACTCGAATCTTCAAGGGTACGATCGGTTCCAACACGAGCGTTGAATCCGATAGGAAGTTCGAGTCGGAACTCGAAACTTCAAACGATATATAAAAGGGAAAACCCGAGTCGGAACCTGGATCTTTAAAAATAATGATAAAAAAAATTGAAGAATTCGAGTTTTGAAAAACTCGAATCTTCAAGGGTACGATCGGTTCCAACACTAGCGTTGAATCCGATAGGAAGTCCGAGTCGAAACTCGAAACTTCAAACGATATATAAAAGGGAAAACCCGAGTCGGAACCCGGATCAATAAAAATAATGATAAAAAAAATGGAAGAACCCGAGTTTTGAAAAACTCGAATCTTCAAGGGTACGATCGGTTCCAACACGAGCGTTGAATCCGATAGGAAGTTCGAGTCGGAACTCGAAACTTCAAACGATATATAAAAGGAAAACCCGAGTCGGAACCCGGATCTTTAAAAATAATGATAAAAAAAATGGAAGAACCCGAGTTTTGAAAAACTCGTATCTTCAAGGGTACGATCGGTTCCAACACGAGCGTTGAATCCGATAGGAAGTTCGAGTCGGAACTCGAAACTTCAAACGATATATAAAAGGGAAAACCCGAGTCGGAACCTGGATCTTTAAAAATAATGATAAAAAAAATGGAAGAACCCGAGTTTTGAAAAACTCGAATCTTCAAGGGTACGATCGGTTCCAACACGAGCGTTGAATCCGATAGGAAGTCTGAGTCGGAACTCGGGACTTCAAACGATATATAAAAGGGAAAACCCGAGTCGGAACCCGGATCTTTAAAAATGATGATAAAAAAAATGGAAGAACCCGAGTTTTGAAAAACTCGAATCTTCAAGGGTACGATCGGTTCCAACACGAGCGTTGAATCTGATAGGAAGTTCGAGTCGGAACTCGAAACTTTAAACGATATATAAAAGGGAAAACCCGAGTCGGAACCCGGATCTTTAAAAATAATGATAAAAAAATGGAAGAACCCGAGTTTTGAAAAACTCGAATCTTCAAGGGTACGATCGGTTCCAACACGAGCGTTGAATCCGATAGGAAGTCCAAGTCGGAACTCGAAACTTCAAACGATATATAAAAGGGAAAACCCGAGTCGGAACCCGGATCTTTAAAAATACTGATAAAAAAAATGGAAGAACCCGAGTTTTGAAAAACTCGAATCTTCAAGGGTACGATCGGTTCCGACACGAGCGTTCAATCCGATAGGAAGTCCGAGTCGGAATTCGGGACTTCAAACGATATATAAAAGGGAAAACCCGAGTCGGAACCCGGATCTTTAAAAATAATGATAAAAAAAATGGAAGAACCCGAGTTTTGAAAAACTCGAATCTTCAAGGGTACGATCGATTCCAACACGAGCGTTGAATCCGATAGGAAGTTCGAGTCGGAACTCAAAACTTCAAACGATATATAAAAGGGAAAACCCGAGTCGGAACCCGGATCTTTAAAAATAATGATAAAAAAAATGGAAGAACCCGAGTTTTGAAAAACTCGAATCTTCAAGGGTACGATCGGTTCCAACACGAGCGTTGAATCCGATAGGAAGTCCGAGTCGGAACTCGGGACTTCAAACGATATATAAAAGGGAAAACCTGAGTCGGAACCCGGATCTTTAAAAATAATGATAAAAAATGGAAGAACCCGAGTTTGAAAAACTCGAATCTTCAAGGGTACGATCGGTTCCTACACGAGCGTTGAATCCGATAGGAAGTTCGAGTCGAAACTCGAAATTTCAAACGATATATAAAAGGGAAAACCCGAGTCGGAACCCGGATCTTTAAAAATAATGATAAAAAAAATGGAAGAACCCGAGTTTTGAAAAACTCGAATCTTCAAGGGTACGATCGGTTCCAACACGAGCGTTGAATCCGATAGGAAGTCCTAGTCGGAATTCGGGACTTCAAACGATATATAAAAGGGAAAACCCGAGTCGGAACCCGGATCTTTAAAAATAATGATAAAAAAAATGGAAGAACCCGAGTTTTGAAAAACTCGAATCTTCAAGGGTACGATCGGTTCCAACACGAGCGTTGAATCCGATAGGAAGTCCGAGTCGGAACTCGGGACTTCAAACGATATATAAAAGGGAAAGCCCGAGTCGGAACCCGGATCTTTAAAAATAATGATAAAAAAATGGAAGAACCTGAGTTTTGAAAAACTCGAATCTTCAAGGTTACGATCGGTTCCAACACGAGCGTTGAATCCGATAGGAAGTTCGAGACGGAACTCGAAACTTCAAACGATATATAAAAGGGAAAACCCGAGTCAGAACCCGGATCTTTAAAAATAATGATAAAAAAAATAGAAGAACCCGAGTTTTGAAAAACTCGAATCTTCAAGGGTACAATCGGTTCCGACACGAGCGTTGAATCCGATAGGAAGTCCGAGTCGGAACTCGAAACTTCCAACGATATATAAAAGGGAAAACCCGAGTCGGAACCCGGATCTTTAAAAATAATGATAAAAAAAATGGAAGAACCCGAGTTTTGAAAAACTCGAATCTTCAAGGGTACGATCGGTTCCAACACGAGCGTTGAATCCGATAGGAAGTTCGAGTCGGAACTCGAAACTTCAAACGATATATAAAAGGGAAAACCCGAGTCGGAACCCGAATCTTTAAAAAAAATGATAAAAAAAATGGAAGAACCCGGTTTTTGAAAAACTCGAATCTTCAAGGGTACGATCGGTTGCAACACGAGCGTTGAATCCGATAGGAAGTCCTAATCGGAATTCGGGACTTCAAACGATATATAAAAGGGAAAACCCGAGTCGGAACCCGGATCTTTAAAAATAATGATAAAAAAAATGGAAGAACCCGAGTTTTGAAAAACTCGAATCTTCAAGGGTACGATCGGTTCCAACACGAGCGTTGAATCCGATAGGAAGTCCTAGTCGGAACTCGGGGCTTCAAACGATATATAAAAGGGAAAACCCGAGTCGGAACCCGGATCTTTAAAAATAATGATAAAAAAAATGGAAGAACCCGAGTTTTGAAAAACTCGAATCTTCAAGGGTACGATCGGTTCCAACACGAGCGTTGAATCCGATAGGAAGTCCGAGTCGGAACTCGAAACTTCAAACGATATATAAAAGGGAAAACCCGAGTCGGAACCCGGATCTTTAAAAATAATGATAAAAAAAATGGAAGAACCCGAGTTTTGAAAAACTCGAATCTTCAAGGGTACGATCGGTTCCAACACGAGCGTTGAATCCGATAGGAAGTCCGAGTCGGAACTCGGGACTTCAAACGATATATAAAAGGGAAAACCCGAGTCGGAACCCGGATCTTTAAAAATAATGATAAAAAATGGAAGAACCCGAGTTTTGAAAAACTTGAATCTTCAAGGGTACGGTCGGTTCCAACACGAGCGTTGAATCTGATAGGAAGTTTGAGTCGGAACTCGAAACTTCAAACGATATATAAAAGGGAAAACCCGAGTCGGAATACGGATCTTTAAAAATAATGATAAAAAAATAGAAGAACCCGAGTTTTGAAAAACTCGAATCTTCAAGGGTACGATCGATTCCAACACGAGCGTTGAATCCGATAGGAAGTCTGAGTCGGAATTCGGGACTTCAAACGATATATAAAAGGGAAAACCCGAGTTGGAACCCGGATCTTTAAAAATAATGCTAAAAAAAATGGAAGAACCCGAGTTTTGAAAAACTCGAATCTTCAAGGGTACGATTGGTTCCAACACGAGCGTTGAATCTGCAAGGAAGTACGAGTCGGAACTCGGGACTTCAAACGATATATAAAAGGGAAAACCCGAGTCGGAACCCGGATCTTTAAAAATAATGATAAAAAAAATGGAAGAACCCGAGTTTTGAAAAACTCGAATCTTCAAGGGTACGATCGGTTCCAACACGAGCGTTGAATCCCATAGGAAGTTCGAGTCGGAACTCGGGACTTCAAACAATATATAAAAGGGAAAACCCGAGTCGGAACCCGGATCTTTAAAAATAATGATAAAAAAATGGAAGAACCCGAGTTTTGAAAAACTCGAATCTTCAAGGGTACGATCGGTTCCAACACGACCGTTCAATCCGATAGGAAGTCCTAGTCGGAACTCGGGAACTCAAACGATATATAAAAGGGAAAACCCGAGCCGAACCCGGATCTTTAAAAATAATGATAAAAAAAATGGAAGAACCCGAGTTTTGAAAAACTCGAATCTTCAAGGGTACGATCGGTTCCAACACGAGCGTTGAATCCGATAGGAAGTCGGAACTCGGGACTTCAAACGATATATAAAAGGGAAAGCCCGAGTCGAAACCCGGATCTTTAAAAATAATGATAAAAAAAATGGAAGAACCTGAGTTTTGAAAAACTCGAATCTTCAAGGGTACGATCGGTTCCAACACGAGCGTTGAATCCGATAGGAAGTTCGAGACGGAACTCGAAACTTCAAACGATATATAAAAGGGAAAACCCGAGTCAGAACCCGGATCTTTAAAAATAATGATAAAAAAAATAGAAGAACCCGAGTTTTGAAAAACTCGAATCTTCAAGGGTACAATCGGTTCCGACACGAGCGTTGAATCTGATAGGAAGTCCGAGTCGGAACTTGAAACTTCCAACGATATATAAAAGGGAAAACCCGAGTCGGAACCCGGATCTTTAAAAATAATGATAAAAAAAATGGAAGAACCCGAGTTTTGAAAAACTCGAATCTTCAAGGGTACGATCGGTTCCAACACGAGCGTTGAATCCGATAGGAAGTCCTAGTCGGAACTCGGGGCTTCAAACGATATATAAAAGGGAAAACCCGAGTCGGAACCCGGATCTTTAAAAATAATGATAAAAAAAATATGGAAGAACCCGAGTTTTGAAAAACTCGAATCTTCAAGGGTACGATCGGTTCCAACACGAGCGTTGAATCCGATAGGAAGTCCGAGTCGGAACTCGAAACTTCAAACGATATATAAAAGGGAAAACCCGAGTCGGAACCCGGATCTTTAAAAATAATGATAAAAAAAATGGAAGAACCCGAGTTTTGAAAAACTCGAATCTTCAAGGGTACGATCGGTTCCAACACGAGCGTTGAATCCGATAGGAAGTCCGAGTCGGAACTCGGGACTTCAAACGATATATAAAAGGGAAAACCCGAGTCGGAACCCGGATCTTTAAAAATAATGATAAAAAATGGAAGAACCCGAGTTTTGAAAAACTTGAATCTTCAAGGGTACGGTCGGTTCCAACACGAGCGTTGAATCTGATAGGAAGTTTGAGTCGGAACTCGAAACTTCAAACGATATATAAAAGGGAAAACCCGAGTCGGAATACGGATCTTTAAAAATAATGATAAAAAAATGGAAGAATTCGAGTTTTGAAAAACTCGAATCTTCAAGGGTACGATCGATTCCAACACGAGCGTTGAATCCGATAGGAAGTCTGAGTCGGAATTCGGGACTTCAAACGATATATAAAAGGGAAAACCCGAGTCGGAACCCGGATCTTTAAAAATAATGCTAAAAAAAATGGAAGAACCCGAGTTTTGAAAAACTCGAATCTTCAAGGGTACGATTGGTTCCAACACGAGCGGTGAATCTGCAAGGAAGTACGAGTCGGAACTCGGGACTTCAAACGATATATAAAAGGGAAAACCCGAGTCGGAACCCGGATCTTTAAAAATAATGATAAAAAAAATGGAAGAACCCGAGTTTTGAAAAACTCGAATCTTCAAGGGTACGATCGGTTCCAACACGAGCGTTGAATCCCATAGGAAGTTCGAGTCGGAACTCGGGACTTCAAACAATATATAAAAGGGAAAACCCGAGTCGGAACCCGGATCTTTAAAAATAATGATAAAAAAATGGAAGAACCCGAGTTTTGAAAAACTCGAATCTTCAAGGGTACGATCGGTTCCAACACGACCGTTCAATCCGATAGGAAGTCCTAGTCGGAACTCGGGAACTCAAACGATATATAAAAGGGAAAACCCGAGCCGAACCCGGATCTTTAAAAATAATGATAAAAAAAATGGAAGAACCCGAGTTTTGAAAAACTCGAATCTTCAAGGGTACGATCGGTTCCAACACGAGCGTTGAATCCGATAGGAAGTCCGAGTCGGAACTCGGGACTTCAAACGATATATAAAAGGGAAAGCCCGAGTCGGAACCCGGATCTTTAAAAATAATGATAAAAAAAATGGAAGAACCTGAGTTTTGAAAAACTCGAATCTTCAAGGGTACGATCGGTTCCAACACGAGCGTTGAATCCGATAGGAAGTTCGAGACGGAACTCGAAACTTCAAACGATATATAAAAGGGAAAACCCGAGTCAGAACCCGGATCTTTAAAAATAATGATAAAAAAAATAGAAGAACCCGAGTTTTGAAAAACTCGAATCTTCAAGGGTACAATCGGTTCCGACACGAGCGTTGAATCCGATAGGAAGTCCGAGTCGGAACTCGAAACTTCCAACGATATATAAAAGGGAAAACCCGAGTCGGAACCCGGATCTTTAAAAATAATGATAAAAAAATGGAAGAACCCGAGTTTTGAAAAACTCGAATCTTCAAGGGTACGATCGATTCCAACACGAGCGTTGAATCCGATAGGAAGTCCGAGTCGGAATTCGGGACTTCAAACGATATATAAAAGGGAAAACCCGAGTCGGAACCCGAATCTTTAAAAAAAATGATAAAAAAAATGGAAGAACCCGGTTTTTGAAAAACTCGAATCTTCAAGGGTACGATCGGTTCCAAAACGAGCGTTGAATCCGATAGGAAGTCCTAATCGGACTTCGGGACTTCAAACGATATATAAAAGGGAAAACCCGAGTCGGAACCCGGATCTTTAAAAATAATGATAAAAAAAATGGAAGAACCCGAGTTTTGAAAAACTCGAATCTTCAAGGGTACGATCGGTTCCAACACGAGCGTTGAATCCGTTAGGAAGTCCTAGTCGGAACTCGGGGCTTCAAACGATATATAAAAGGGAAAACCCGAGTCGGAACCCGGATCTTTAAAAATAATGATAAAAAAAAATGGAAGAACCCGAGTTTTGAAAAACTCGAATCTTCAAGGGTACGATCGGTTCCAACACGAGCGTTGAATCCGATAGGAAGTCCGAGTCGGAACTCGGGACTTCAAACGATATATAAAAGGGAAAACCCGAGTCGGAACCCGGATCTTTAAAAATAATGATAAAAAAAATGGAAGAACCCGAGTTTTGAAAAACTCGAATCTTCAAGGGTACGATCGGTTCCAACACGAGCATTGAATCCGATAGGAAGTCCGAGTCGGAACTCGGGACTTCAAACGATATATAAAAGGGAAAGCCCGAGTCGGAACCCGGATCTTTAAAAATAATGATAAAAAAAATGGAAGAACCTGAGTTTTGAAAAACTCGAATCTTCAAGGGTACGATCGGTTGCAACACGAGCGTTGAATCCGATAGGAAGTTCGAGTCGGAACTCGAAACTTCAAACGATATATAAAAGGGAAAACCCGAGTCGGAACCCGGATCTTTAAAAATAATGATAAAAAAAATGGAAGAACCCGAGTTTTGAAAAACTCGAATCTTCAAGGGTACGATCGGTTCCAACACGAGCATTGAATCCGATAGGAAGTCCGAGTCGGAACTCGAAACTTCAAACGATATATAAAAGGGAAAACCCGAGTCGGAACCCGGATCTTTAAAAATAATGATAAAAAAAATGGAAGAACCCGAGTTTTGAAAAACTCGAATCTTCAAGGGTAGGATCGGTTCCAACACGAGCGTTGAATCCGATAGGAAGTCTGAGTCGGAATTCGGGACTTCAAACGATATATAAAAGGGAAAACCCGAGTCGGAACCCGGATCTTTAAAAATAATGCTAAAAAAAATGGAAGAACCCGAGTTTTGAAAAACTCGAATCTTCAAGGGTACGATCGGTTCCAACACGAGCGTTGAATCCGATAGGAAGTACGAGTCGGAACTCGGGACTTCAAACGATATATAAAAGGGAAAACCCGAGTCGGAACCCGGATCTTTAAAAATAATGATAAAAAATGGAAGAACCCGAGTTTTGAAAAACTTGAATCTTCAAGGGTACGGTCGGTTCCAACACGAGCGTTGAATCTGATAGGAAGTTTGAGTCGGAACTCGAAACTTCAAACGATATATAAAAGGGAAAACCCGAGTCGGAATACGGATCTTTAAAAATAATGATAAAAAAATAGAAGAACCCGAGTTTTGAAAAACTCGAATCTTCAAGGGTACGATCGATTCCAACACGAGCGTTGAATCCGATAGGAAGTCTGAGTCAGAATTCGGGACTTCAAACGATATATAAAAGGGAAAACCCGAGTTGGAACCCGGATCTTTAAAAATAATGCTAAAAAAAATGGAAGAACCCGAGTTTTGAAAAACTCGAATCTTCAAGGGTACGATTGGTTCCAACACGAGCGTTGAATCTGCAAGGAAGTACGAGTCGGAACTCGGGACTTCAAACGATATATAAAAGGGAAAACCCGAGTCGGAACCCGGATCTTTAAAAATAATGATAAAAAAAATGGAAGAACCCGAGTTTTGAAAAACTCGAATCTTCAAGGGTACGATCGGTTCCAACACGAGCGTTGAATCCCATAGGAAGTTCGAGTCGGAACTCGGGACTTCAAACAATATATAAAAGGGAAAACCCGAGTCGGAACCCGGATCTTTAAAAATAATGATAAAAAAATGGAAGAACCCGAGTTTTGAAAAACTCGAATCTTCAAGGGTACGATCGGTTCCAACACGACCGTTCAATCCGATAGGAAGTCCTAGTCGGAACTCGGGAACTCAAACGATATATAAAAGGGAAAACCCGAGCCGAACCCGGATCTTTAAAAATAATGATAAAAAAAATGGAAGAACCCGAGTTTTGAAAAACTCGAATCTTCAAGGGTACGATCGGTTCCAACACGAGCGTTGAATCCGATAGGAAGTCGGAACTCGGGACTTCAAACGATATATAAAAGGGAAAGCCCGAGTCGAAACCCGGATCTTTAAAAATAATGATAAAAAAAATGGAAGAACCTGAGTTTTGAAAAACTCGAATCTTCAAGGGTACGATCGGTTCCAACACGAGCGTTGAATCCGATAGGAAGTTCGAGACGGAACTCGAAACTTCAAACGATATATAAAAGGGAAAACCCGAGTCAGAACCCGGATCTTTAAAAATAATGATAAAAAAAATAGAAGAACCCGAGTTTTGAAAAACTCGAATCTTCAAGGGTACAATCGGTTCCGACACGAGCGTTGAATCTGATAGGAAGTCCGAGTCGGAACTCGAAACTTCCAACGATATATAAAAGGGAAAACCCGAGTCGGAACCCGGATCTTTAAAAATAATGATAAAAAAAATGGAAGAACCCGAGTTTTGAAAAACTCGAATCTTCAAGGGTACGATCGGTTCCAACACGAGCGTTGAATCCGATAGGAAGTCCTAGTCGGAACTCGGGGCTTCAAACGATATATAAAAGGGAAAACCCGAGTCGGAACCCGGATCTTTAAAAATAATGATAAAAAAAATATGGAAGAACCCGAGTTTTGAAAAACTCGAATCTTCAAGGGTACGATCGGTTCCAACACGAGCGTTGAATCCGATAGGAAGTCCGAGTCGGAACTCGAAACTTCAAACGATATATAAAAGGGAAAACCCGAGTCGGAACCCGGATCTTTAAAAATAATGATAAAAAAAATGGAAGAACCCGAGTTTTGAAAAACTCGAATCTTCAAGGGTACGATCGGTTCCAACACGAGCGTTGAATCCGATAGGAAGTCCGAGTCGGAACTCGGGACTTCAAACGATATATAAAAGGGAAAACCCGAGTCGGAACCCGGATCTTTAAAAATAATGATAAAAATTGGAAGAACCCGAGTTTTGAAAAACTTGAATCTTCAAGGGTACGGTCGGTTCCAACACGAGCGTTGAATCTGATAGGAAGTTTGAGTCGGAACTCGAAACTTCAAACGATATATAAAAGGGAAAACCCGAGTCGAAATACGGATCTTTAAAAATAATGATAAAAAAATGGAAGAATTCGAGTTTTGAAAAACTCGAATCTTCAAGGGTACGATCGATTCCAACACGAGCGTTGAATCCGATAGGAAGTCTGAGTCGGAATTCGGGACTTCAAACGATATATAAAAGGGAAAACCCGAGTCGGAACCCGGATCTTTAAAAATAATGCTAAAAAAAATGGAAGAACCCGAGTTTTGAAAAACTCGAATCTTCAAGGGTACGATTGGTTCCAACACGAGCGGTGAATCTGCAAGGAAGTACGAGTCGGAACTCGGGACTTCAAACGATATATAAAAGGGAAAACCCGAGTCGGAACCCGGATCTTTAAAAATAATGATAAAAAAAATGGAAGAACCCGAGTTTTGAAAAACTCGAATCTTCAAGGGTACGATCGGTTCCAACACGAGCGTTGAATCCCATAGGAAGTTCGAGTCGGAACTCGGGACTTCAAACAATATATAAAAGGGAAAACCCGAGTCGGAACCCGGATCTTTAAAAATAATGATAAAAAAATGGAAGAACCCGAGTTTTGAAAAACTCGAATCTTCAAGGGTACGATCGGTTCCAACACGACCGTTCAATCCGATAGGAAGTCCTAGTCGGAACTCGGGAACTCAAACGATATATAAAAGGGAAAACCCGAGCCGAACCCGGATCTTTAAAAATAATGATAAAAAAAATGGAAGAACCCGAGTTTTGAAAAACTCGAATCTTCAAGGGTACGATCGGTTCCAACACGAGCGTTGAATCCGATAGGAAGTCCGAGTCGGAACTCGGGACTTCAAACGATATATAAAAGGGAAAGCCCGAGTCGGAACCCGGATCTTTAAAAATAATGATAAAAAAAATGGAAGAACCTGAGTTTTGAAAAACTCGAATCTTCAAGGGTACGATCGGTTCCAACACGAGCGTTGAATCCGATAGGAAGTTCGAGACGGAACTCGAAACTTCAAACGATATATAAAAGGGAAAACCCGAGTCAGAACCCGGATCTTTAAAAATAATGATAAAAAAAATAGAAGAACCCGAGTTTTGAAAAACTCGAATCTTCAAGGGTACAATCGGTTCCGACACGAGCGTTGAATCCGATAGGAAGTCCGAGTCGGAACTCGAAACTTCCAACGATATATAAAAGGGAAAACCCGAGTCGGAACCCGGATCTTTAAAAATAATGATAAAAAAATGGAAGAACCCGAGTTTTGAAAAACTCGAATCTTCAAGGGTACGATCGATTCCAACACGAGCGTTGAATCCGATAGGAAGTCCGAGTCGGAATTCGGGACTTCAAACGATATATAAAAGGGAAAACCCGAGTCGGAACCCGAATCTTTAAAAAAAATGATAAAAAAAATGGAAGAACCCGGTTTTTGAAAAACTCGAATCTTCAAGGGTACGATCGGTTCCAAAACGAGCGTTGAATCCGATAGGAAGTCCTAATCGGACTTCGGGACTTCAAACGATATATAAAAGGGAAAACCCGAGTCGGAACCCGGATCTTTAAAAATAATGATAAAAAAAATGGAAGAACCTGAGTTTTGAAAAACTCGAATCTTCAAGGGTACGATCGGTTCCAACACGAGCGTTGAATCCGATAGGAAGTTCGAGACGGAACTCGAAACTTCAAACGATATATAAAAGGGAAAACCCGAGTCAGAACCCGGATCTTTAAAAATAATGATAAAAAAAAATGGAAGAACCCGAGTTTTGAAAAACTCGAATCTTCAAGGGTACGATCGGTTCCAACACGAGCGTTGAATCCGATAGGAAGTCCGAGTCGGAACTCGGGACTTCAAACGATATATAAAAGGGAAAACCCGAGTCGGAACCCGGATCTTTAAAAATAATGATAAAAAAAATGGAAGAACCCGAGTTTTGAAAAACTCGAATCTTCAAGGGTACGATCGGTTCCAACACGAGCATTGAATCCGATAGGAAGTCCGAGTCGGAACTCGGGACTTCAAACGATATATAAAAGGGAAAGCCCGAGTCGGAACCCGGATCTTTAAAAATAATGATAAAAAAAATGGAAGAACCTGAGTTTTGAAAAACTCGAATCTTCAAGGGTACGATCGGTTGCAACACGAGCGTTGAATCCGATAGGAAGTTCGAGTCGGAACTCGAAACTTCAAACGATATATAAAAGGGAAAACCCGAGTCGGAACCCGGATCTTTAAAAATAATGATAAAAAAAAAGCAAGAACCCGAGTTTTGAAAAACTCGAATCTTCAAGGGTACGATCGGTTCCAACACGAGCATTGAATCCGATAGGAAGTCCGAGTCGGAACTCGAAACTTCAAACGATATATAAAAGGGAAAACCCGAGTCGGAACCCGGATCTTTAAAAATAATGATAAAAAAAATGGAAGAACCCGAGTTTTGAAAAACTCGAATCTTCAAGGGTAGGATCGGTTCCAACACGAGCGTTGAATCCGATAGGAAGTCTGAGTCGGAATTCGGGACTTCAAACGATATATAAAAGGGAAAACCCGAGTCGGAACCCGGATCTTTAAAAATAATGCTAAAAAAAATGGAAGAACCCGAGTTTTGAAAAACTCGAATCTTCAAGGGTACGATCGGTTCCAACACGAGCGTTGAATCCGATAGGAAGTACGAGTCGGAACTCGGGACTTCAAACGATATATAAAAGGGAAAACCCGAGTCGGAACCCGGATCTTTAAAAATAATGATAAAAAATGGAAGAACCCGAGTTTTGAAAAACTTGAATCTTCAAGGGTACGGTCGGTTCCAACACGAGCGTTGAATCTGATAGGAAGTTTGAGTCGGAACTCGAAACTTCAAACGATATATAAAAGGGAAAACCCGAGTCGGAATACGGATCTTTAAAAATAATGATAAAAAAATAGAAGAACCCGAGTTTTGAAAAACTCGAATCTTCAAGGGTACGATCGATTCCAACACGAGCGTTGAATCCGATAGGAAGTCTGAGTCAGAATTCGGGACTTCAAACGATATATAAAAGGGAAAACCCGAGTTGGAACCCGGATCTTTAAAAATAATGCTAAAAAAAATGGAAGAACCCGAGTTTTGAAAAACTCGAATCTTCAAGGGTACGATTGGTTCCAACACGAGCGTTGAATCTGCAAGGAAGTACGAGTCGGAACTCGGGACTTCAAACGATATATAAAAGGGAAAACCCGAGTCGGAACCCGGATCTTTAAAAATAATGATAAAAAAATGGAAGAACCCGAGTTTTGAAAAACTCGAATCTTCAAGGGTACGATCGGTTCCAACACGAGCGTTGAATCCCATAGGAAGTTCGAGTCAGAACTCGGGACTTCAAACAATATATAAAAGGGAAAACCCGAGTCGGAACCCGGATCTTTAAAAATAATGATAAAAAAATGGAAGAACCCGAGTTTTGAAAAACTCGAATCTTCAAGGGTACGATCGGTTCCAACACGACCGTTCAATCCGATAGGAAGTCCTAGTCGGAACTCGGGAACTCAAACGATATATAAAAGGGAAAACCCGAGCCGAACCCGGATCTTTAAAAATAATGATAAAAAAAATGGAAGAACCCGAGTTTTGAAAAACTCGAATCTTCAAGGGTACGATCGGTTCCAACACGAGCGTTGAATCCGATAGGAAGTCGGAACTCGGGACTTCAAACGATATATAAAAGGGAAAGCCCGAGTCGAAACCCGGATCTTTAAAAATAATGATAAAAAAAATGGAAGAACCTGAGTTTTGAAAAACTCGAATCTTCAAGGGTACGATCGGTTCCAACACGAGCGTTGAATCCGATAGGAAGTTCGAGACGGAACTCGAAACTTCAAACGATATATAAAAGGGAAAACCCGAGTCAGAACCCGGATCTTTAAAAATAATGATAAAAAAAATAGAAGAACCCGAGTTTTGAAAAACTCGAATCTTCAAGGGTACAATCGGTTCCGACACGAGCGTTGAATCTGATAGGAAGTCCGAGTCGGAACTCGAAACTTCCAACGATATATAAAAGGGAAAACCCGAGTCGGAACCCGGATCTTTAAAAATAATGATAAAAAAAATGGAAGAACCCGAGTTTTGAAAAACTCGAATCTTCAAGGGTACGATCGGTTCCAACACGAGCGTTGAATCCGATAGGAAGTCCTAGTCGGAACTCGGGGCTTCAAACGATATATAAAAGGGAAAACCCGAGTCGGAACCCGGATCTTTAAAAATAATGATAAAAAAAATATGGAAGAACCCGAGTTTTGAAAAACTCGAATCTTCAAGGGTACGATCGGTTCCAACACGAGCGTTGAATCCGATAGGAAGTCCGAGTCGGAACTCGAAACTTCAAACGATATATAAAAGGGAAAACCCGAGTCGGAACCCGGATCTTTAAAAATAATGATAAAAAAAATGGAAGAACCCGAGTTTTGAAAAACTCGAATCTTCAAGGGTACGATCGGTTCCAACACGAGCGTTGAATCCGATAGGAAGTCCGAGTCGGAACTCGGGACTTCAAACGATATATAAAAGGGAAAACCCGAGTCGGAACCCGGATCTTTAAAAATAATGATAAAAAATGGAAGAACCCGAGTTTTGAAAAACTTGAATCTTCAAGGGTACGGTCGGTTCCAACACGAGCGTTGAATCTGATAGGAAGTTTGAGTCGGAACTCGAAACTTCAAACGATATATAAAAGGGAAAACCCGAGTCGAAATACGGATCTTTAAAAATAATGATAAAAAAATGGAAGAATTCGAGTTTTGAAAAACTCGAATCTTCAAGGGTACGATCGATTCCAACACGAGCGTTGAATCCGATAGGAAGTCTGAGTCGGAATTCGGGACTTCAAACGATATATAAAAGGGAAAACCCGAGTCGGAACCCGGATCTTTAAAAATAATGCTAAAAAAAATGGAAGAACCCGAGTTTTGAAAAACTCGAATCTTCAAGGGTACGATTGGTTCCAACACGAGCGGTGAATCTGCAAGGAAGTACGAGTCGGAACTCGGGACTTCAAACGATATATAAAAGGGAAAACCCGAGTCGGAACCCGGATCTTTAAAAATAATGATAAAAAAAATGGAAGAACCCGAGTTTTGAAAAACTCGAATCTTCAAGGGTACGATCGGTTCCAACACGAGCGTTGAATCCCATAGGAAGTTCGAGTCGGAACTCGGGACTTCAAACAATATATAAAAGGGAAAACCCGAGTCGGAACCCGGATCTTTAAAAATAATGATAAAAAAATGGAAGAACCCGAGTTTTGAAAAACTCGAATCTTCAAGGGTACGATCGGTTCCAACACGACCGTTCAATCCGATAGGAAGTCCTAGTCGGAACTCGGGAACTCAAACGATATATAAAAGGGAAAACCCGAGCCGAACCCGGATCTTTAAAAATAATGATAAAAAAAATGGAAGAACCCGAGTTTTGAAAAACTCGAATCTTCAAGGGTACGATCGGTTCCAACACGAGCGTTGAATCCGATAGGAAGTCCGAGTCGGAACTCGGGACTTCAAACGATATATAAAAGGGAAAGCCCGAGTCGGAACCCGGATCTTTAAAAATAATGATAAAAAAAATGGAAGAACCTGAGTTTTGAAAAACTCGAATCTTCAAGGGTACGATCGGTTCCAACACGAGCGTTGAATCCGATAGGAAGTTCGAGACGGAACTCGAAACTTCAAACGATATATAAAAGGGAAAACCCGAGTCAGAACCCGGATCTTTAAAAATAATGATAAAAAAAATAGAAGAACCCGAGTTTTGAAAAACTCGAATCTTCAAGGGTACAATCGGTTCCGACACGAGCGTTGAATCCGATAGGAAGTCCGAGTCGGAACTCGAAACTTCCAACGATATATAAAAGGGAAAACCCGAGTCGGAACCCGGATCTTTAAAAATAATGATAAAAAAATGGAAGAACCCGAGTTTTGAAAAACTCGAATCTTCAAGGGTACGATCGATTCCAACACGAGCGTTGAATCCGATAGGAAGTCCGAGTCGGAATTCGGGACTTCAAACGATATATAAAAGGGAAAACCCGAGTCGGAACCCGAATCTTTAAAAAAAATGATAAAAAAAATGGAAGAACCCGGTTTTTGAAAAACTCGAATCTTCAAGGGTACGATCGGTTCCAAAACGAGCGTTGAATCCGATAGGAAGTCCTAATCGGACTTCGGGACTTCAAACGATATATAAAAGGGAAAACCCGAGTCGGAACCCGGATCTTTAAAAATAATGATAAAAAAAATGGAAGAACCCGAGTTTTGAAAAACTCGAATCTTCAAGGGTACGATCGGTTCCAACACGAGCGTTGAATCCGTTAGGAAGTCCTAGTCGGAACTCGGGGCTTCAAACGATATATAAAAGGGAAAACCCGAGTCGGAACCCGGATCTTTAAAAATAATGATAAAAAAAAATGGAAGAACCCGAGTTTTAAAAAACTCGAATCTTCAAGGGTACGATCGGTTCCAACACGAGCGTTGAATCCGATAGGAAGTCCGAGTCGGAACTCGGGACTTCAAACGATATATAAAAGGGAAAACCCAAGTCGGAACCCGGATCTTTAAAAATAATGATAAAAAAAATGGAAGAACCCGAGTTTTGAAAAACTCGAATCTTCAAGGGTACGATCGGTTCCAACACGAGCATTGAATCCGATAGGAAGTCCGAGTCGGAACTCGGGACTTCAAACGATATATAAAAGGGAAAGCCCGAGTCGGAACCCGGATCTTTAAAAATAATGATAAAAAAAATGGAAGAACCTGAGTTTTGAAAAACTCGAATCTTCAAGGGTACGATCGGTTGCAACACGAGCGTTGAATCCGATAGGAAGTTTGAGTCGGAACTCGAAACTTCAAACGATATATAAAAGGGAAAACCCGAGTCGGAACCCGGATCTTTAAAAATAATGATAAAAAAAATGGAAGAACCCGAGTTTTGAAAAACTCGAATCTTCAAGGGTACGATCGGTTCCAACACGAGCATTGAATCCGATAGGAAGTCCGAGTCGGAACTCGAAACTTCAAACGATATATAAAAGGGAAAACCCGAGTCGGAACCCGGATCTTTAAAAATAATGATAAAAAAAATGGAAGAACCCGAGTTTTGAAAAACTCGAATCTTCAAGGGTAGGATCGGTTCCAACACGAGCGTTGAATCCGATAGGAAGTCTGAGTCGGAATTCGGGACTTCAAACGATATATAAAAGGGAAAACCCGAGTCGGAACCCGGATCTTTAAAAATAATGCTAAAAAAAATGGAAGAACCCGAGTTTTGAAAAACTCGAATCTTCAAGGGTACGATCGGTTCCAACACGAGCGTTGAATCCGATAGGAAGTACGAGTCGGAACTCGGGACTTCAAACGATATATAAAAGGGAAAACCCGAGTCGGAACCCGGATCTTTAAAAATAATGATAAAAAAATGGAAGAACCCGAGTTTTGAAAAACTTGAATCTTCAAGGGTACGATCGGTTCCAACACGAGTGTTGAATCCCATAGAAAGTTCGAGTCGGAACTCGGGACTTCAAATAATATATAAAAGGGAAAACCCGAGTCGGAACCCGGATCTTTAAAAATAATGATAAAAAAATGGAAGAACCCGAGTTTTGAAAAACTCGAATCTTCAAGGGTACGATCGGTTCCAACACGAGCGTTGAATCCGATAGGAAGTTCGAGACGGAACTCGAAACTTCAAACGATATATAAAAGGGAAAACCCGAGTCAGAACCCGGATCTTTAAAAATAATGATAAAAAAAATAGAAGAACCCGAGTTTTGAAAAACTCGAATCTTCAAGGGTACGATCGGTTCCGACACGAGCGTTGAATCCGATAGGAAGTCCAAGTCGGAACTCGAAACTTCCAACGATATATAAAAGGGAAAACCCGAGTCGGAACCCGGATCTTTAAAAATAATGATAAAAAAAATGGAAGAAACCGAGTTTTGAAAAACTCGAATCTTCAAGGGTACGATCGGTTCCAACACGAGCGTTGAATCCGATAGGAAGTCCGAGTCGGAACTTGGGACTTCAAACGATATATAAAAGGGAAAACCCGAGTCGGAACCCGGATCTTTAAAAATAATGATAAAAAATGGAAGAACCCGAGTTTGAAAAACTCGAATCTTCAAGGGAACGATCGGTTCCTACACGAGCGTTGAATCCGATAGGAAGTTCGAGTCGGAACTCGAAACTTCAAACGATATATAACAGGGAAACCCCGAGTCGGAACCCGGATCTTTAAAAATAATGATAAAAAAAATGGAAGAACCTGAGTTTTGAAAAACTCGAATCTTCAAGGGTACGATCGGTTCCAACACGAGCGTTGAATCCGATAGGAAGTTCGAGACGGAACTCGAAACTTCAAACGATATATAAAAAGGAAAACCCGAGTCAGAACCCGGATCTTTAAAAATAATGATAAAAAAAATGGAAGAACCCGAGTTTTGAAAAACTCGAATCTTCAAGGGTACGATCGGTTCCAACACGAGCGTTGAATCCGATAGGAAGTCCTAGTCGGAACTCGGGGCTTCAAACGATATATAAAAGGGAAAACCCGAGTCGGAACCCGGATCTTTAAAAATAATGATAAAAAAAAAATGAAAGAACCCGAGTTTTGAAAAACTCGAATCTTCAAGGGTACGATCGGTTCCAACACGAGCGTTGAATCCGATAGGAAGTCCGAGTCGGAACTCGGGACTTCAAACGATATATAAAAGGAAAACCCGAGTCGGAACCCGGATCTTTAAAAATAATGATAAAAAAAATGGAAGAACCCGAGTTTTGAAAAACTCGAATCTTCAAGGGTACGATCGGTTCCGACACGAGCGTTGAATCCGATAGGAAGTCCGAGTCGGAACTCGAAACTTCCAACGATATATAAAAGGGAAAACCCGAGTCGGAACTCGGATCTTTAAAAATAATGATAAAAAAAATGGAAGAACCCGAGTTTTGAAAAACTCGAATCTTCAAGGGTACGATCGATTCCAACACGAGCGTTGAATCCGATAGGAAGTCCGAGTCGGAATTCGGGACTTCAAACGATATATAAAAGGGAAAACCCGAGTCGGAACCCGGATCTTTAAAAAAAATGATAAAAAAATGGAAGAACCCGAGTTTTGAAAAACTCGAATCTTCAAGGGTACGATCGGTTCCCACACGAGTGTTGAATCCGATAGGAAGTTCGAGTCGGAACTCGAAACTTCAAACGATATATAAAAGGGAAAACCCGAGTCGGAACCCGGATCTTTAAAAATAATGATAAAAAAAATGGAAGAACCCGAGTTTTGAAAAACTCGAATCTTCAAGGCTACGATCGGTTGCAACACGAGCGTTGAATCCGATAGGAAGTTCTAGTCGGAACTCGAAACTTCAAACGATATATAAAAGGGAAAACCCGAGTCGGAACCCGGATCTTTAAAAATAATGATAAAAAAAATGGAAGAACCCGAGTTTTGAAAAACTCGAATCTTCAAGGGTACG
The DNA here is from genome assembly GCF_984573655.1 of Nuphar pumila. Classification (NCBI taxonomy): domain Eukaryota; kingdom Viridiplantae; phylum Streptophyta; class Magnoliopsida; order Nymphaeales; family Nymphaeaceae; genus Nuphar; species Nuphar pumila. Next base: position 29,319,385 of record NC_143259.1, on the reverse strand, counting down.
ATCGGTTCCAACACAAGCGTTGAATCCGATAGGAAGTCCGAGTCGGAACTCGAAACTTCAAACGATATATAAAAGGGAAAACCCGAGTCGGAACCCGGATCTTTAAAAATAATGATAAAAAAAATGGAAGAACCCGAGTTTTGAAAAACTCGAATCTTCAAGGGTACGATCGGTTCCAACACGAGCGTTGAATCCGATAGGAAGTCTGAGTCGGAATTCGGGACTTCAAACGATATATAAAAGGGAAAACCCGAGTCGGAACCCGGATCTTTAAAAATAATGCTAAAACAAATGGAAGAACCCGAGTTTTGAAAAACTCGAATCTTCAAGGGTACGATCGGTTCCAACACGAGCGTTGAATCTGATAGGAAGTACGAGTCGGAACTCGGGACTTCAAACGATATATAAAAGGGAAAACCCGAGTCGGAACCCGGATCTTTAAAAATAATGATAAAAAAAATGGAAGAACCCGAGTTTTGAAAAACTCGAATCTTCAAGGGTACGATCGGTTCCAACACGAGCGTTGAATCCCATAGAAAGTTCGAGTCGGAACTCGGGACTTCAAACAATATATAAAAGGGAAAACCCGAGTCGGAACCCGGATCTTTAAAAATAATGATAAAAAAATGGAAGAACCCGAGTTTTAAAAAACTCGAATCTTCAAGGGTACGATCGGTTCCAACACGAGCGTTGAATCCGATAGGAAGTTCGAGACGGAACTCGAAACTTTAAACGATATATAAAAGGGAAAACCCGAGTCAGAACACGGATCTTTAAAAATAATGATAAAAAAAATAGAAGAACCCGAGTTTTGAAAAACTCGAATCTTCAAGGGTACGATCGGTTCCGACACGAGCGTTGAATCCGATAGGAAGTCCGAGTCGGAACTCGAAACTTCCAACGATATATAAAAGGGAAAACCCGAGTCGGAACCCGGATCTTTAAAAATAATGATAAAAAAAATGGAAGAACCCGAGTTTTGAAAAACTCGAATCTTCAAGGGTACGATCGGTTCCAACACGAGCGTTGAATCCGATAGGAAGTTCGAGTCGGAACTCGAAACTTCAAACGATATATAAAAGGGAAAACCCGAGTCGGAACCCGGATCTTTAAAAATAATGATAAAAAAAATGGAAGAAACCGAGTTTTGAAAAACTCGAATCTTCAAGGGTACGATCGGTTCCAACACGAGCGTTGAATCCGATAGGAAGTTCGAGTCGGAACTCGAAACTTCAAACGATATATAAAAGGGAAAACCCGAGTCGGAACCCGGATCATTAAAAATAATGATAAAAAAAATGGAAGAACCCGAGTTTTGAAAATCTCGAATTTTCAAGGGTACGATCGGTTCCGACATGAGCGTTGAATCCGATAGGAAGTCCGAGTCGGAACTCGAAATTTCCAACGATATATAAAAGGGAAAACCCAGTCGGAACCCGGATCTTTAAAAATAATGATAAAAAAATGGAAGAACCTGAGTTTTGAAAAACTCGAATCTTCAAGGGTACGATCGGTTCCAACACGAGCGTTGAATCCGATAGGAAGTTCGAGTCGGAACTCGAAACTTCAAACGATATATAAAAGGAAAAACCCGAGTCGGAACCCGGATCTTTAAAAATAATGATAAAAAAAATGGAAGAACCCGAGTTTTGAAAAACTCGAATCTTCAAGGGTACGATCGGTTCCGACACGAGCGTTGAATCCGATAGGAAGTCCGAGTCGGAACTCGAAACTTCCAAAGATATATAAAAGGGAAAACCCGAGTCGGAACCCGGATCTTTAAAAATAATGATAAAAAAAATGGAAGAACCCGAGTTTTGAAAAACTCGAATCTTCAAGGGTACGATCGATTCCAACACGAGCGTTGAATCCGATAGGAAGTCCGAGTCAGAATTCGGGACTTCAAACGATATATAAAAGGGAAAACCCGAGTCGGAACCCGGATCTTTAAAAAAAATGATAAAAAAAATGGAAGAACCCGAGTTTTGAAAAACTCGAATCTTCAAGGGTACGATCGGTTCCAACACGAGTGTTGAATCCGATAGGAAGTTCGAGTCGGAACTCGAAACTTCAAACGATATATAAAAGGGAAAACCCGAGTCGGAACCCGGATCTTTAAAAATAATGATAAAAAAAATGGAAGAACCCGAGTTTTGAAAAACTCGAATCTTCATGGGTACGATCGGTTGCAACACGAGCGTTGAATCTGATATGAAGTTCGAGTCGGAACTCGAAACTTCAAACGATATATAAAAGGGAAAACCCGAGTCGGAACCCGGATCTTTAAAAATAATGATAAAAAAAATAGAAGAACCCGAGTTTTGAAAAACTCGAATCTTCAAGGGTACGATCGGTTCCAACACGAGCGTTGAATCCGATAGGAAGTCCGAGTCGGAACTCGAAACTTCAAACGATATATAAAAGGGAAAACCCGAGTCGGAACCCGGATCTTTAAAAATAATGATAAAAAAAATGGAAGAACCCGAGTTTTGAAAAAGTCGAATCTTCAAGGGTACGATCGGTTCCAACACGAGCGTTGAATCTGATAGGAAGTCTGAGTCGGAATTCGGGACTTCAAACGATATATAAAAGGGAAAACCCGAGTCGGAACCCGGATCTTTAAAAATAATGATAAAAAAAATGGAAGAACCCGAGTTTTGAAAAACTCGAATCTTCAAGGGTACGATCGGTTCCAACACGAGCGTTGAATCCCATAGGAAGTTCGAGTCGGAACTCGGGACTTCAAACAATATATAAAAGGGAAAACCCGAGTCGGAACCCGGATCTTTAAAAATAATGATAAAAAAATGGAAGAATCCGAGTTTTGAAAAACTCGAATCTTCAAGGGTACGATCGGTTCCAATACGAGCGTTGAATCCGATAGGAAGTCCAAGTCGGAACTCGAAACTTCAAACGATATATAAAAGGGAAAACCCGAGTTGGAACCCGGATCTTTAAAAATACTGATAAAAAAAATGGAAGAACCCGAGTTTTGAAAAACTCTAATCTTCAAGGGTACGATCGGTTCCGACACGAGCGTTGAATCCGATAGGAAGTCCGAGTGGGAACTCGGGACTTCAGACGATATATAAAAGGGAAAACCCGAGTCGGAACCCGGATATTTAAAAATAATGATAAAAAATGGAAGAACCCGAGTTTGAAAAACACGTATCTTCAAGGGTACGATCGGTTCCAACATGAGCGTTGAATCCGATAGGAAGTTCGAGTCAGAACTCGAAACTTCAAACGATATATAAAAGGGAAAACCCGAGTCGGAACCCGGATCTTTAAAAATAATGATAAAAAAAATGGAAGAACCCGAGTTTTGAAAAACTCGAATCTTCAAGGGTACGATCGGTTTCAACACGAGCGCTGAATCCGATAGGAAGTCCGAGTTGGAACTCGAAACTTCCAACGATATATAAAAGGGAAAACCCGAGTCGGAACCCGGATCTTTAAAAATAATGATAAAAAAAATGGAAGAACCCGAGTTTTGAAAAACTCGAATCTTCAAGGGTACGATCGGTTCCAACACGAGCGTTGAATTCGATAGGAAGTCCGAGTGGGAATTCGGGACTTCAACCGATATATAAAAGGGAAAACCCGAGTCGGAACCCGGATCTTTAAAAATAATGATAAAAAAAATGGAAGAACCCGAGTTTTGAAAAACTCGAATCTTCAAGGGTACGATCGGTTCCAACACGAGCGTTGAATCCGATAGGAAGTCCGAGTCGGAACTCGGGACTTCAAACGATATATAAAAGGGAAAACCCGAGTCGGAACCCGGATCTTTAAAAATAATGATAAAAAAAATGGAAGAACCCGAGTTTTGAAAAACTCGAATCTTCAAGGGTACGATCGGTTCCAACACGAGCGTTGAATCTGATAGGAAGTTCGAGTCGGAACTCGAAACTTCAAACGATATATAAAAGGGAAAACCCGAGTCGGAACCCGGATCTTTAAAAATAATGATAAAAAAATGGAAGAACCCGAGTTTTGAAAAACTCGAATCTTCATGGGTACGATCGGTTGCAACACGAGCGTTGAATCTGATATGAAGTTCGAGTCGGAACTCGAAACTTCAAACGATATATAAAAGGGAAAACCCGAGTCGGAACCCGGATCTTTAAAAATAATGATAAAAAAAATAGAAGAACCCGAGTTTTGAAAAACTCGAATCTTCAAGGGTACGATCGGTTCCAACACGAGCGTTGAATCCGATAGGAAGTCCGAGTCGGAACTCGAAACTTCAAACGATATATAAAAGGGAAAACCCGAGTCGGAACCCGGATCTTTAAAAATAATGATAAAAAAAATGGAAGAACCCGAGTTTTGAAAAACTCGAATCTTCAAGGGTACGATCGGTTCCAACACGAGCGTTGAATCTGATAGGAAGTCTGAGTCGGAATTCGGGACTTCAAACGATATATAAAAGGGAAAACCCGAGTCGGAACCCGGATCTTTAAAAATAATGCTAAAAAAAATGGAAGAACCCGAGTTTTGAAAAACTCGAATCTTCAAGGGTACGATCGGTTCCAACACGAGCGTTGAATCCGATAGGAAGTACGAGTCGGAACTCGGGACTTCAAACGATATATAAAAGGGAAAACCCGAGTCGGAACCCGGATCTTTAAAAATAATGATAAAAAAATGGAAGAACCCGAGTTTTGAAAAACTCGAATCTTCAAGGGTACGATCGGTTCCAACACGAGCGTTGAATCCCATAGGAAGTTCGAGTCGGAACTCGGGACTTCAAACAATATATAAAAGGGAAAACCCGAGTCGGAACCCGGATCTTTAAAAATAATGATAAAAAAATGGAAGAATCCGAGTTTTGAAAAACTCGAATCTTCAAGGGTACGATCGGTTCCAATACGAGCGTTGAATCCGATAGGAAGTCCAAGTCGGAACTCGAAACTTCAAACGATATATAAAAGGGAAAACCCGAGTTGGAACCCGGATCTTTAAAAATACTGATAAAAAAAATGGAAGAACCCGAGTTTTGAAAAACTCTAATCTTCAAGGGTACGATCGGTTCCGACACGAGCGTTGAATCCGATAGGAAGTCCGAGTGGGAACTCGGGACTTCAGACGATATATAAAAGGGAAAACCCGAGTCGGAACCCGGATATTTAAAAATAATGATAAAAAATGGAAGAACCCGAGTTTGAAAAACACGTATCTTCAAGGGTACGATCGGTTCCAACATGAGCGTTGAATCCGATAGGAAGTTCGAGTCAGAACTCGAAACTTCAAACGATATATAAAAGGGAAAACCCGAGTCGGAACCCGGATCTTTAAAAATAATGATAAAAAAAATGGAAGAACCCGAGTTTTGAAAAACTCGAATCTTCAAGGGTACGATCGGTTTCAACACGAGCGCTGAATCCGATAGGAAGTCCGAGTTGGAACTCGAAACTTCCAACGATATATAAAAGGGAAAACCCGAGTCGGAACCCGGATCTTTAAAAATAATGATAAAAAAAATGGAAGAACCCGAGTTTTGAAAAACTCGAATCTTCAAGGGTACGATCGGTTCCAACACGAGCGTTGAATTCGATAGGAAGTCCGAGTGGGAATTCGGGACTTCAACCGATATATAAAAGGGAAAACCCGAGTCGGAACCCGGATCTTTAAAAATAATGATAAAAAAAATGAAAGAACCCGAGTTTTGAAAAACTCGAATCTTCAAGGGTACGATCGGTTCCAACACGAGCGTTGAATCCGATAGGAAGTCCGAGTCGGAACTCGGGACTTCAAACGATATATAAAAGGGAAAACCCGAGTCGGAACCCGGATCTTTAAAAATAATGATAAAAAAAATGGAAGAACCCGAGTTTTGAAAAACTCGAATCTTCAAGGGTACGATCGGTTCCAACACGAGCGTTGAATCTGATTGGAAGTTCGAGTCGGAACTCGAAACTTCAAACGATATATAAAAGGGAAAACCCGAGTCGGAACCCGGATCTTTAAAAATAATGATAAAAAAATGGAAGAACCCGAGTTTTGAAAAACTCGAATCTTCAAGGGTACGATCGGTTCCAACACGAGCGTTGAATCCGATAGGAAGTCTGAGTCGGAACTCGAAACTTCAAACGATATATAAAAGGGAAAACCCGAGTTGGAACCCGGATCTTTAAAAATACTGATAAAAAAAATGGAAGAACCCGAGTTTTGAAAAACTCTAATCTTCAAGGGTACGATCGGTTCCGACACGAGCGTTCAATCCGATAGGAAGTCCGAGTGGGAATTCGGGACTTCAAACGATATATAAAAGGGAAAACCTGAGTCGGAACCCGGATCTTTAAAAATAATGATAAAAAAAATTGTAGAACCTGAGTTTTGAAAAACTCGAATCTTCAAGGGTACGATCGATTCCAACACGAGCGTTGAATCCGATAGGAAGTTCGAGTCGGAACTCGAAACTTCAAACGATATATAAAAGGGAAAACCCGAGTCGGAACCCGGATCTTTAAAAATAATGATAAAAAAAATGGAAGAACCCGAGTTTTGAAAAACTCGAATCTTCAAGGGTACGATCGGTTCCAGCACGAGCGTTGAATCCGATAGGAAGTCCGAGTCGGAACTCGGGACTTCAAACGATATATAAAAGGGAAAACCCGAGTCGGAACCCGGATCTTTAAAAATAATGATAAAAAAAATGGAAGAACCCGAGTTTTGAAAAACTCGAATCTTCAAGGGTACGATCGGTTCCAGCACGAGCGTTGAATCCGATAGGAAGTCCGAGTCGGAACTCAGGACTTCAAACGATATATAAAAGGGAAAACCCGAGTCGGAACCCGGATCTTTAAAAATAATGATAAAAAATGGAAGAACCCGAGTTTGAAAAACTCGAATCTTCAAGGGTACGATCGGTTCCTACACGAGCGTTGAATCCGATAGGAAGTTCGAGTCGGAACTCGAAACTTCAAACGATATATAAAAGAGAAAACCCGAGTCGGAACCCGGATCTTTAAAAATAATGATAAAAAAAATGGAAGAACCCGAGTTTTGAAAAACTCGAATCTTCAAGGGTACGATCGGTTCCAACACGAGCGTTGAATCCGATAGGAAGTCCTAGTCGGAATTCGGGACTTCAAATGATATATAAAAGGGAAAACCCGAGTCGGAACCCGGATCTTTAAAAATAATGATAAAAAAATGGAAGAACCCGAGTTTTGAAAAACTCGAATCTTCAAGGGTACGATCGGTTCCAACACGAGCGTTGAATCCGATAGGTAGTCCTAGTCAGAACTCGGGGCTTCAAACGATATATAAAAGGAAAAACCCGAGTCGGAACCCGGATCTTTAAAAATAATGATAAAAAAAATGGAAGAACCCGAGTTTTGAAAAACTCGAATCTTCAAGGGTACGATCGGTTCCGACACGGGCGTTGAATCCGATAGGAAGTCCGAGTCGGAACTCGAAACTTCCAAAGATATATAAAAGGGAAAACCCGAGTCGGAACCCGGATCTTTAAAAATAATGATAAAAAAAATGGAAGAACCCGAGTTTTGAAAAACTCGAATCTTCAAGGGTACGATCGATTCCAACACGAGCGTTGAATCCGATAGGAAGTCCGAGTCAGAATTCGGGACTTCAAACGATATATAAAAGGGAAAACCCGAGTCGGAACCCGGATCTTTAAAAAAAATGATAAAAAAAATGGAAGAACCCGAGTTTTGAAAAACTCGAATCTTCAAGGGTACGATCGGTTCCAACACGAGTGTTGAATCCGATAGGAAGTTCGAGTCGGAACTCGAAACTTCAAACGATATATAAAAGGGAAAACCCGAGTCGGAACCCGGATCTTTAAAAATAATGATAAAAAAAATGGAAGAACCCGAGTTTTGAAAAACTCGAATCTTCATGGGTACGATCGGTTGCAACACGAGCGTTGAATCTGATATGAAGTTCGAGTCGGAACTCGAAACTTCAAACGATATATAAAAGGGAAAACCCGAGTCGGAACCCGGATCTTTAAAAATAATGATAAAAAAAATAGAAGAACCCGAGTTTTGAAAAACTCGAATCTTCAAGGGTACGATCGGTTCCAACACGAGCGTTGAATCCGATAGGAAGTCCGAGTCTGAACTCGAAACTTCAAACGATATATAAAAGGGAAAACCCGAGTCGGAACCCGGATCTTTAAAAATAATGATAAAAAAAATGGAAGAACCCGAGTTTTGAAAAAGTCGAATCTTCAAGGGTACGATCGGTTCCAACACGAGCGTTGAATCTGATAGGAAGTCTGAGTCGGAATTCGGGACTTCAAACGATATATAAAAGGGAAAACCCGAGTCGGAACCCGGATCTTTAAAAATAATGCTAAAAAAAATGGAAGAACCCGAGTTTTGAAAAACTCGAATCTTCAAGGGTACGATCGGTTCCAACACGAGCGTTGAATCCGATAGGAAGTACGAGTCGGAACTCGGGACTTCAAACGATATATAAAAGGGAAAACCCGAGTCGGAACCCGGATCTTTAAAAATAATGATAAAAAAAATGGAAGAACCCGAGTTTTGAAAAACTCGAATCTTCAAGGGTACGATCGGTTCCAACACGAGCGTTGAATCCCATAGGAAGTTCGAGTCGGAACTCGGGACTTCAAACAATATATAAAAGGGAAAACCCGAGTCGGAACCCGGATCTTTAAAAATAATGATAAAAAAATGGAAGAATCCGAGTTTTGAAAAACTCGAATCTTCAAGGGTACGATCGGTTCCAATACGAGCGTTGAATCCGATAGGAAGTCCAAGTCGGAACTCGAAACTTCTAACGATATATAAAAGGGAAAACCCGAGTTGGAACCCGGATCTTTAAAAATACTGATAAAAAAAATGGAAGAACCCGAGTTTTGAAAAACTCTAATCTTCAAGGGTACGATCGGTTCCGACACGAGCGTTGAATCCGATAGGAAGTCCGAGTGGGAACTCGGGACTTCAGACGATATATAAAAGGGAAAACCCGAGTCGGAACCCGAATATTTAAAAATAATGATAAAAAATGGAAGAACCCGAGTTTGAAAAACACGTATCTTCAAGGGTACGATCGGTTCCAACATGAGCGTTGAATCCGATAGGAAGTTCGAGTCAGAACTCGAAACTTCAAACGATATATAAAAGGGAAAACCCGAGTCGGAACCCGGATCTTTAAAAATAATGATAAAAAAAATGGAAGAACCCGAGTTTTGAAAAACTCGAATCTTCAAGGGTACGATCGGTTTCAACACGAGCGCTGAATCCGATAGGAAGTCCGAGTTGGAACTCGAAACTTCCAACGATATATAAAAGGGAAAACCCGAGTCGGAACCCGGATCTTTAAAAATAATGATAAAAAAAATGGAAGAACCCGAGTTTTGAAAAAGTCGAATCTTCAAGGGTACGATCGGTTCCAACACGAGCGTTGAATTCGATAGGAAGTCCGAGTGGGAATTCGGGACTTCAACCGATATATAAAAGGGAAAACCCGAGTCGGAACCCGGATCTTTAAAAATAATGATAAAAAAAATGGAAGAACCCGAGTTTTGAAAAACTCGAATCTTCAAGGGTACGATCGGTTCCAACACGAGCGTTGAATCCGATAGGAAGTCCGAGTCGGAACTCGGGACTTCAAACGATATATAAAAGGGAAAACCCGAGTCGGAACCCGGATCTTTAAAAATAATGATAAAAAAAATGGAAGAACCCGAGTTTTGAAAAACTCGAATCTTCAAGGGTACGATCGGTTCCAACACGAGCGTTGAATCTGATAGGAAGTTCGAGTCGGAACTCGAAACTTCAAACGATATATAAAAGGGAAAACCCGAGTCGGAACCCGGATCTTTAAAAATAATGCTAAAAAAAATGGAAGAACCCGAGTTTTGAAAAACTCGAATCTTCAAGGGTACGATCGGTTCCAACACGAGCGTTGAATCCGATAGGAAGTACGAGTCGGAACTCGGGACTTCAAACGATATATAAAAGGGAAAACCCGAGTCGGAACCCGGATCTTTAAAAATAATGATAAAAAAAATGGAAGAACCCGAGTTTTGAAAAACTCGAATCTTCAAGGGTACGATCGGTTCCAACACGAGCGTTGAATCCCATAGGAAGTTCGAGTCGGAACTCGGGACTTCAAACGATATATAAAAGGGAAAACCCGAGTCGGAACCCGGATCTTTAAAAATAATGATAAAAAAATGGAAGAATCCGAGTTTTGAAAAACTCGAATCTTCAAGGGTACGATCGGTTCCAATACGAGCGTTGAATCCGATAGGAAGTCTGAGTCGGAACTCGAAACTTCTAACGATATATAAAAGGGAAAACCCGAGTCGGAACCCGGATCTTTAAAAATACTGATAAAAAAAATGGAAGAACCCGAGTTTTGAAAAACTCTAATCTTCAAGGGTACGATCGGTTCCGACACGAGCGTTGAATCCGATAGGAAGTACGAGTGGGAACTCGGGACTTCAGACGATATATAAAAGGGAAAACCCGAGTCGGAACCCGAATATTTAAAAATAATGATAAAAAATGGAAGAACCCGAGTTTGAAAAACACGTATCTTCAAGGGTACGATCGGTTCCAACATGAGCGTTGAATCCGATAGGAAGTTCGAGTCAGAACTCGAAACTTCAAACGATATATAAAAGGGAAAACCCGAGTCGGAACCCGGATCTTTAAAAATAATGATAAAAAAAATGGAAGAACCCGAGTTTTGAAAAACTCGAATCTTCAAGGGTACGATCGGTTTCAACACGAGCGCTGAATCCGATAGGAAGTCCGAGTTGGAACTCGAAACTTCCAACGATATATAAAAGGGAAAACCCGAGTCGGAACCCGGATCTTTAAAAATAATGATAAAAAAAATGGAAGAACCCGAGTTTTGAAAAACTCTAATCTTCAAGGGTACGATCGGTTCCGACACGAGCGTTGAATCCGATAGGAAGTCCGAGTGGGAACTCGGGACTTCAGACGATATATAAAAGGGAAAACCCGAGTCGGAACCCGGATATTTAAAAATAATGATAAAAAATGGAAGAACCCGAGTTTGAAAAACACGTATCTTCAAGGGTACGATTGGTTCCAACATGAGCGTTGAATCCGATAGGAAGTTCGAGTCAGAACTCGAAACTTCAAACGATATATAAAAGGGAAAACCCGAGTCGGAACCCGGATCTTTAAAAATAATGATAAAAAAAATGGAAGAACCCGAGTTTTGAAAAACTCGAATCTTCAAGGGTACGATCGGTTTCAACACGAGCGCTGAATCCGATAGGAAGTCCGAGTTGGAACTCGAAACTTCCAACGATATATAAAAGGGAAAACCCGAGTCGGAACCCGGATCTTTAAAAATAATGATAAAAAAAATGGAAGAACCCGAGTTTTGAAAAACTCGAATCTTCAAGGGTACGATCGGTTCCAACACGAGCGTTGAATTCGATAGGAAGTCCGAGTGGGAATTCGGGACTTCAACCGATATATAAAAGGGAAAACCCGAGTCGGAACCCGGATCTTTAAAAATAATGACAAAAAAAATGGAAGAACCCGAGTTTTGAAAAACTCGAATCTTCAAGGGTACGATCGGTTCCAACACGAGCGTTGAATCCGATAGGAAGTCCGAGTCGGAACTCGGGACTTCAAACGATATATAAAAGGGAAAACCCGAGTCGGAACCCGGATCTTTAAAAATAATGATAAAAAAAATGGAAGAACCCGAGTTTTGAAAAACTCGAATCTTCAAGGGTACGATCGGTTCCAACACGAGCGTTGAATCTGATTGGAAGTTCGAGTCGGAACTCGAAACTTCAAACGATATATAAAAGGGAAAACCCGAGTCGGAACCCGGATCTTTAAAAATAATGATAAAAAAATGGAAGAACCCGAGTTTTGAAAAACTCGAATCTTCAAGGGTACGATCGGTTCCAACACGAGCGTTGAATCCGATAGGAAGTCTGAGTCGGAACTCGAAACTTCAAACGATATATAAAAGGGAAAACCCGAGTTGGAACCCGGATCTTTAAAAATACTGATAAAAAAATGGAAGAACCCGAGTTTTGAAAAACTCTAATCTTCAAGGGTACGATCGGTTCCGACACGAGCGTTCAATCCGATAGGAAGTCCGAGTGGGAATTCGGGACTTCAAACGATATATAAAAGGGAAAACCTGAGTCGGAACCCGGATCTTTAAAAATAATGATAAAAAAAATTGTAGAACCTGAGTTTTGAAAAACTCGAATCTTCAAGGGTACGATCGATTCCAACACGAGCGTTGAATCCGATAGGAAGTTTGAGTCGGAACTCGAAACTTCAAACGATATATAAAAGGGAAAACCCGAGTCGGAACCCGGATCTTTAAAAATAATGATAAAAAAAATGATAAAAAAAATGGAAGAACCCGAGTTTTGAAAAACTCGAATCTTCAAGGGTACGATCGGTTCCAGCACGAGCGTTGAATCCGATAGGAAGTCCGAGTCGGAACTCGGGACTTCAAACGATATATAAAAGGGAAAACCCGAGTCGGAACCCGGATCTTTAAAAATAATGATAAAAAAAATGGAAGAACCCGAGTTTTGAAAAACTCGAATCTTCAAGGGTACGATCGGTTCCAGCACGAGCGTTGAATCCGATAGGAAGTCCGAGTCGGAACTCGGGACTTCAAACGATATATAAAAGGGAAAACCCGAGTCGGAACCCGGATCTTTAAAAATAATGATAAAAAATGGAAGAACCCGAGTTTGAAAAACTCGAATCTTCAAGGGTACGATCGGTTCCTACACGAGCGTTGAATCCGATAGGAAGTTCGAGTCGGAACTCGAAACTTCAAACGATATATAAAAGGGAAAACCCGAGTCGGAACCCGGATCTTTAAAAATAATGATAAAAAAAATGGAAGAACCCGAGTTTTGAAAAACTCGAATCTTCAAGGGTACGATCGGTTCCAACACGAGCGTTGAATCCGATAGGAAGTCCTAGTCGGAATTCGGGACTTCAAATGATATATAAAAGGGAAAACCCGAGTCGGAACCCGGATCTTTAAAAATAATGATAAAAAAAATGGAAGAACCCGAGTTTTGAAAAACTCGAATCTTCAAGGGTACGATCGGTTCCAACACGAGCGTTGAATCCGATAGGAAGTCCTAGTCAGAACTCGGGGCTTCAAACGATATATAAAAGGGAAAACCCGAGTCGGAACCCGGATCTTTAAAAATAATGATAAAAAAAAAATGAAAGAACCCGAGTTTTGAAAAACTCGAATCTTCAAGGGTACGATCGGTTCCAACACGAGCGTTGAATCCGATAGGAAGTCCGAGTCGGAACTCGGGACTTCAAACGATATATAAAAGGGAAAACCCGAGTCGGAACCCGGATCTTTAAAAATAATGATAAAAAAAATGGAAGAACCCGAGTTTTGAAAAACTCGAATCTTCAAGGGTACGATCGGTTCCAACACGAGCGTTGAATCCAATAGGAAGTCCGAGTCGGAACTCGGGACTTCAAACGATATATATGTAAAAAGGGGAAACCCGAGTCGGAACCCGGATTTTTAATATAAAAATGAAAACAAAAACAAAAACAAAAACCTGAGTCGGAACTCAGACGGGAAGGAAATAATTTCTACCCAAGAGTTGGAATTTGAAGGATTGACAGAAGCATGAGTAGATTTTGATGATGAAGATGAGGGTTTTTATTCGGGATCCTTGACCCAAGATGGCCTAAGATTCGAACGGCTTCAGGATCTCCTCGTATCCTTAAGGAATATAGAATTAAATTTGATGAGAATTGAAGAATTTATGGGGGAATAATCCAGATTTATCCCTTTATTTGAAGAAGAATAAAATTTATAAACATGGAGAGGAATTTAAATAGATCTATTTGGAAATTTGTTTTGGAAAGGGATTCTCACGGGTGGCAGCGATGCTCCTATGAGGGGTATCAGGATTATCCCTTATCCTGAATGGGAAAAGAATAAATTTTAAGGAAAGTTTAAATAAAGTGAAATTGATATAACTTTTAAAAAAAAATCAAATGAAGGTTGATAAAACTTGTTATTTACAAAAGAATCCTCATAGGTAGCACTATCGCTCCAGAGAGGGGTTTCAGGATTATCCCTTATCCTGAATGGAAAGAAGAATAGAATTTAAAGAGATTTAATAAAGAGAAACTGATATAAATCTAGAAAATCAACAAAGATTAAAAAAAAAAAAACTTGTGTTTACAAAAGAATCCTCATAGGTAACATTGTGGCTCCTACGAGGGGTTTCAGAATTATCCCTTATGCTGAATGGGAAAAGAATAGAATTTTGAGATTTAATGAAGGGAAATTGATATAAATCTAGAAAATCAACAAAGATTGACAAGACTTGTATTTACAAAAGAATCCTCATAGGTAGCATTGTGGCTCCTACGAGGGGTTTCAGGATTATCCCTTATCCTGAATGGGAAGAAGAATAGAATTTAAGGAAATTTAGCGAACGCAAATTGAATAAAAATCTAGAAAATCAATAAAGATTAACAAAACTTGTATTTACAAAGGAATCCTCATAGGTAGCATTGTTGCTCCTACAATGGGTTTCAAGATTATCCCTTATCCTGAATGGGAGCACCTCGGACAACGAGGGTCAGGTTTATCCCTTAACCTGAAAGGGTCAAAAGAAGATTTTTAGAAAATACCTCATGGGAAAGAGGCATCAGGTTTATCCCTTAACCTGAAAGGGTTAAAAAGAATAAAAATTGATAGAATTTAATGACATTGATGAAAACTTGACAAAAAATTGATAAAGATAATGAACTGACGAAAATTTGATTAAATTGAAGATGAAATGAATGCAACTAATAAAGATAACAAGATTAACTGAAAAGTTGAGAAGATTTTTTGAAAAAGAGTTTGTCTGATCCTGCCTGCACGTGGGATCTTTAAAGAAAAATGTTTATTTAAGTGAAAAATCATTTTTGGGAAGAAAATCCACCGCAAGAAGAATGATCAGTGCGAGGACTGATCCTTCAAATCAACATGAGAGATCATCATGAGGGTCAATTTTTGAAGGCAATGGTTTTTTTTTTAAACCTTTTTTTGAAGAAGCAGATCAACAATAGATCTGATTTCTAAAAATAATAGCTCAAAATTGATAATAAGATCAACACAAGGGTTGATCTTTGAAGGTAATGCTTAGAAACCAATCTTGGAAGATAAGACCAACACAGGGTCGATCTTTGAATATAATGATTTAAAACCCATTTTTGGAAGATAAGACCAATGCAATGATTGATCTTTGAATATGATGATTTATAACCCATTTTAAAAGATAAGAACAACGCCAGGGTTGATCTTTGAAAAGTTTTGAGATCAATTTTGGAGGATAAGACCAACACAAGGGTTGATCTTTTGAATAAAAAGATTTGAAATCCATTTTGGAAGATAAGGGTTGATCTATAAAGATTTGAAATCCATTTTGAAAGATAAGACCAACACAAAGGTTGATCTTTGAATATAAAGATTTAAAATCCCTTTTGAAAGATAAGATCAACACAAGGATTGATCTTTGAAAAGTTTAAAATTCATTTTGGAAGATAAGACCAACACAAAGGTTGATCTTTCAATATAATGGTTTGAAAAACTTATTTTTGAAGACGTGATCAACACGAGGGTTGATTTTTTGTCAAAGGTTAGACCAAGGAATATTTGAACTCCTTGGTCGTAACGAAGTTTTTTTTTTTTTTTTTTAATTTCATGATTTTTGAAAAAGCCCTCATAGGCAATATCATTTCTCTCATGAATGATGTCAGGATTGTCTCACGTTCCGAATAAAAACAAGAATTTAAATGCCCCAGTATGGCGAAAGAAGGAAGTATTTGAATATCAAAGATATAAAGAAAACTTGACATTTCATTGATAAGCAAAGGTTTGCTGACAAAAACTGAATATTTACAAGAACTTTAAAAGGAAAAGATCCGTAGAAGGCTGAACTGACTTGCCCCTACAAGATAACTAACAAAAAGAGACGAAAGCAGGAAACTTTGGTTTTATCAATTCTTCGGGTGATCTGGAAGAGTCTAGGTTGGAACAGCAGGTTGCTCCCCTCCTTCATCTGGTACCAAAATTTCTTTGTCGATGAAATCATGTATGATGTTTTTGAGGACGAAGCAATGCTCTGTATCGTGCCCCCTTACTTGATGAAATTTGCAAAAACATTCTTTCCATTTTCCCATGGTGACTGAAGGATCAACTCCCCTGAGAAGCTTGATCATATCTTCCGTGAGCAGGTATTCGAGGACCTCCTTGACTGGCTGACCTAAAGGGGAAAACTCGCGATCATAACTCCAACCAACATGCTTTGTCTCCTTTGGCTTGCCTGATTTTTGTCGAGAGCAGTCCCTTTCCTGAGAGCTAGACTGAGCATGCTTGGTTAGGGGGATCAGACACTTTTCTTCTTCGTCTTCAACAAAAAGATTCCTATCAATGCAGTCTTGAATAATATTTTTGAAGACAAAGCAATGATCAGTGTCATGTCCTGTTGTCCGATGGAATTTGCAGAATTGGTTCTTGTATTTTCCCAAGATAGTGGAAGGACTTGTGGCTTTTGGGAGCCTGACTAGTCTCTTGGTCAACATGTATTCGAGAATTTTATCCAGCGGCTCATCCAAGGGAGTGAAATCTCGGTTGCTACTCCAATCTTTACGCTTTAGCTTTTCCTGATTCTTCTCCTTCTGCGGAGGATTGGATTGAAGTGGTTCATCTTGGTTTCTGCTGAACTTTCCCTTCTGGTTCCTAGATGACTCCAAATTGCTGTTTTGATTGCCTGGGTCGCCTTTGTTGCCACTCCTGCTGATTTTAGAACTTCCTGCACTGCCATCGTTGTGCTTGCTTGTTCGGAAAGTGACAGGTGTCTCTTCCTTGGTGGGAGCTTTTCCAAAACTGGCTTCAGCCTGCTCGGATAATATCTCAACCATCATCTTTTTGAACAACCGATATATGGCAGGATCAATCTCATTCTGGCTGTCTTGACCTCCTTCTCCGGCAAACCTCTGAGAGTCCATTTCTCAATTCTTGCTTCTGACTGGTGCGACCTCTGATCTTAGTCTGAACCACCCGTTAATACCGAATGCTCTCTCTGGTAGGACAAAATGGGACCCTTTTAGAAAGATTTTGGAGGAAACTTTGATAAAGGAAGAAATCAAATTGACAAAGAGATATCCCACTACTAGGGATTGAGCCCGCACGAGAGGCACGACAGTCGTATTATTTTCCCGTGAGAAGAAATAAACAATTTAGAATATGATTAAAAGGACATCTCTTGATGAAAGAGATTTTTGTTACAAAATAGATTTAGAAGATATGTAGAAGAAAATTTTAGAACAGATGGTAAATTTTGAAAAATTGGAAAAATTACAGGCAGGATCAGAAAAGAACTTAAAGAAATCAAGAAAGGAAAAGAAAAATACACCTGGGGTTTCTGAAGAGAAGGAAAATTTTGGATAATATGCCCAGGGTTTTGGAAAGGTTTGATATATATATATATAAGAAAATATGAGAGACATTGCATAACTAAAATCATATCAACAAAGATGTGCACACAACATTCCCTAAAGCTGACTCTATATGCAATATTTGAAATGGCTGATAGGACCTTAATCCTAACTCTAAGATTTATATCATCTGATTCCAATCAAGGTACGCCGATATATTCAAGCCGAAGCTCGAAGTACGTGGCATATAAGATATCTCTTCGGTTCTAAGGTAAGGGCTTCCCAACATCCTTGAGCACCTACCGATATACCTCGGACTATGGCCCTTAGGTACGTGGTAGGGGGGCGCGAACCCAAATAAGTAGTCCAGTTGTGAGGCTCTCTCCCGAACTATGGTTCAGTGAGACAGCCCAGCAACGTGAAGACCGGGACAATATAGGTAGGGATTTTTTTCAAAATATGATCAACATGCAATAAAATCAGAAGGCTCTAATGCAAGTCCTAAAGAGATAGATTTAAATAAGAAGAAGCATACACTTGCATACATCGTTTTGCATTCAATCCCTAAAATTGAGGAGAGTTGTATTTAAGACCTAAGTCTAATATGAACATGGAATATTCTCCTCAATATGGTCCTACCAAACCATACTTAAGTCCTATATGCAATGATGTCAGCTTTAGGACAAAATCTAGGCTCCTAAGGTTTGCATGAAAATGTAGCTGACATATGTTAGAATAAAGACTTAGATTATATAAAAGCAAAGCAAAGGCACAAATTCGACCGGACGAAGACGAGTCCCATCACGGTCGCCAAACCTGTGATCATCGCAAAATTTTTCCTCTCTTGTTGGTTTCTCTCTCTTCCTTCTCTTTTCCTTTCCAACCTCTTATTTTCCTCCTTTTTGAAGGGAGAAAGTTAAAAGACGGAAAGAAAGAGAGAAGAGAAAAGAAAGAAGGGAAAGAGAGAAGATGAACTATTTTTGCGCGGTCTCACTTGACCTTAATTTGAAAATATTTAGCAAATAACTCACCTCCGTTTTTGAAAATATTGCGGGAAAATGGAGAGACGGGATTCGCTCGTCGGTACGAGGTTCGACCTTTCCTGGCGCCTTTACCAGGGGTAATCGAACCAAGGATCGAATATGTGCCTTTTGCTTTGCCTAAATATAATCTAAAAATTTATTCTAACTCTAAATGCACAATGAATCTTGCTTGTGCGATGCAAGAATGTATGCTCCTTTTAAAAAGAATGTTTTGAAAATCTCCAAGTTATTTTGAGATGAACTTGATAAGGGAGTGAAGAAAATGTTTTGAATCTGACTTAGAACTTGAGACAGATCAGAGAAGTTCTAAGTCTTTGAAGTAAATCAGATTTTAGAAGAATAAATCTTGATTTTGAGAAAAGAATGATTTGAAGCTTTGAAATAAAAGGAAATGAAGTTTCAAAGTCAGAAATGGACTTTGAATCTAGTCATGGATTTACGAAAAGAAGGTGAAAATTTGAAGTGATATTGAATTCGAATCTTAGAATGGATTTGAGAAAATCAAGTGGTATTTAAGGATGGAAATGGATTTAAGAGATTCAGATTAGATCCAAAAATGGAATTGGATTTGAAATCTAGGATTGGGAATAGAATTGGATCTAAAGATGGATTTAAGATCTGAGATCTGAGATCCGAGATAAAATTGGGTTCTGGATCCTAAGATGGATTTGGATCTGAAGTCTAAGATCCAATATAGAATTGGGTTCTGAATCCTAAGATGGATTTGGATCTGAAGTCTGAGATCCAAGGTAGAGTTGGATTTCTGGATCCTAAGATGGATTTGGATCTGAAGTTTGAGATCCAAGGTAAAAGATCCTAAGATGGATTTGGATCTGAAGTCTGAGATCCAATGTAGAATTGTATTTTGGATCTTAAAAATGGAATGGATCTGTGTTCTGAGATCCAATGTAGAGTTGGACTCTGGATCCTAGAATGGAAAATTGAATCTGAAGTCTAAGATCCAAAGTGAAATTGGTTCTCGATCCTATAAGTAAATTGGATCTGAAGTCTGAGATCCAATATGAGTGTTGAATTTTGGGAAAAGGAATTTTAGACATTGAATTTTGAATATACAGATGAATCCCAAAGTCAATTTAGACCTGGGATTTGAAGCTTGAAATGAATCAAGAATCTCAAAGTTTAAATTGAACTTTGAGCTTGATTGGAGCTTTTGAAAATGATTTTGCAATTTCAAAATAAAATTGAACTTTGAAAATGAATTTGAATTGGAAATTTTGAATACGAAGTGAAATTGAAATCTCAAAGTTAAATTGGACTCTGAGATGAAAAATAAAATAGAATTGAAAAAGATGAATAGGATTGAAGATTTGATTGAAGAAGATATTTACATCACTTGGAGTTTTGAAAATATGATGCAGTTCTATCCTAAATGATGAATGAATTAAAAGAATTTTGAAAATTGGATTTTGAAAAGCTATTTCATTCTTTGGATGAATTAAAATAAGATTGAAGATATAATACATCCTTGACTATGGTCATTGAATGTATTATATAATAATCTATATTTAAATTCAGGTGAAGAATAAAACACATTTGGTGCTTTTATAGAATTCAAAATGAAATTAACTCTCAATATACCCTGACTATGGCCATTGGTATATATTTTGAATTAATTTTAAGTTAAATTCTAATAAAAGAAGAAGATATTTAAAGAAAATATGATGAATTTTGAAAACGGGTCCAGTGTGGATCCAGTGCTATTTCGTAAAAGATAAAAATCCTAAGTTTTGTTTACATCCTGACTATGGCCATTGATGTAAATCGTCAACTTAGGATTAATTACCTCTTACGAAATGGTGCACGTGCCATTCGTGTTTCACCATTTGTGAGAATTTGAGAAATAAAGGAAAAGATGCATGGAAACAAGTATTTCATGGTATTTTACAATGCTCATTCATTCTAATCTAAGACTGGAAATGTAAATTCTTATTCAAATCTAACTATTACAACTTGAGTCTGATTAAAAATTGAAATTGTCTCCAAGAAGATAGATATTTTCATGTATTTCCTGCAAAAACATTTGGGTTAATATGAAAAAAAATGGAAGGAAACTGTACATGTTATATAGATGTCAATGGCAAGATTGTTCATATGTCAAGATATTTGAGGTCTAAGATATGAAAAAAGATGAAACTGATATGTATTTATGTACATATATTCATGTGTATGTATACATATATGTATGAGGATATGAATGTATATGGATACACATATATGTATATATATATATATATATATATATATAAGTGGAATGGTGGATGTGAAGGGACTGTGTAAGTGCAGCAATGCTAATAGGGAGCTATGCATGAATGGAAGCACTAAAGTATTGTACAGGGGGGTTGTACAATAGGGAATGGATTTGACCCAAGTTGCTGCAAACGACACTGTAGCTGTGGACAACAAGTTGAAAGGCAAGGCGCAGGTATATGGTGAAAGGGACTGTAACTTGGTAGTGCTGTATTGTTGCCATGGGTGGTGACAAAAACATGGTAAGTAAAATGTGAACGGATACAGCAGAGGATAGATAAGCAAAGCAAAAAGGTGCACTAAAGGTGATAAGGGTATTGCAGGAAAAGGATTTCCTTGCAAGCTCTGCTGATTGCCGCGCCAATTCTGGGGATCCGACTTTCACAAGCAATTCCCCAAATGCTTTAAGAAGGATCTGAAACTCAGATGGACTGTTCCCCAAGTCCCCGGGCTATCAAACCTCAGACCAGCATGATGATGGAAGTGACTACTGGTCGATATTAGGAGACTCTGAAAGTTGTGCTTCAGTGTAGCTGACAATGAGATTAGTGAGAAGGAATTTATCTCTAAAATTGCCTTTGAACAATGTCTTCAGCTGCTCTAACTAGGATCCAATTTATCAGGATTTTGGTCTGAAAGGTTTCCAGCATAAACCAATCCTGCGACAGAGGAAGCTCGTTGGGCAGCTACCATGGCATTTGAACTCTAATTCGCCTGGACTTTGCCATGGAAACCAAGCACCATCCTCATGTACATCATTCTTTGGCAGATAGGTGCTGTATAGGGAGTTGCAGAAAGTAGTGTTACTGCTATGCAGTAGGGCTGCTATTATGTGATGTGATTGTAACATTATCAACAGAAAAATCTTGAATCATGATTACAACGAACACAAGAAATGCTTGGCCTGAGACGCCCAACATCACTTCCCATTCCTGATGCAAGTTTTAAAAGGACCACCGACTATCTTTTTCTAAATGCCTTTGATGACCTACAAAGATGCCAATGACATACCTTGGCAATAAATTTGGAATGACTGCTTTCCACAAGGAGCATGACTGCAATATATTCGGGTGGAGGAGCTGAGGGGGAGTGCTGACCTGTTATATCGCAGGGTGCTGCAAGGTAAGACCGGGAACAAAGATGGGCACAAAACTCCAGACTTACCGCAACAAGTGACATCCTGTGCCATAGAGTTGAATTCAAACTTTCAGGCTTTCCTTCTTAGAACTCAAAACTGTCAAGATTGCTATATTACAGAATTTTCATTGTGAGTTGGTTTAGGGCTCATATACAATGTACAATGAATATGCAGGAAATCACAACCCAGAACTTTTAATCAGTAAAGCATGTCTTAAGATGCACTAAAATCTAGTTTGCAACTAACACTTCAATGGATTTTCAGCAAAACTCAAAACCTGGTTTTGAAACCTCAATGAATCAAATGATCAGGATATCATATATCAAGCAAGTGGGATTTCAAAGCATGCAATAAGACTCTTTTTTTTTTTTATAAAGAGATCTTAATAAAAATAGCATCATTGATTTGAGAGCTATATGAGGTGATCTCTTATTGCAAAATATTGATGCTGCTAGGAACAAAAATCTACATTACACGGGGAATGGAACAGTAAGGTCACTGATATATGCCTAAAAAAAAAAACGCTGATGGAAACAGAAAAGAAAAAAAAAATGCGTGGCAGGCAAATGGAGATAATATGGCATGAGTTTAACTTACTGAGTCTGGGATTACCTGTTGAGTCACCTTGATTCTTTGAACATACCCACCTGAGATACAGGATTTACTTTCAGGTTTTACCCTCCGGAATTAGGAGTCCAGATTCATGAGAGAACTCTGGGAACGACAGTCTTGATCCTGTTCAATCTTATTTACAATGATCTATCAATGTGTGAGAAATAACCATCTGACTGATGCTTCAAAAGAAACCGTGAAGCAGATTTATCCTAGGCAAACAATTATAGGCAACAAGCAATCAGATATGACTATTAACCTCACCATCAAACTTCGGCGAAATGATTTAGCACAAATCCATCTTTTTCTTTTGATTGCTGCCCAGAGCCTAACAAACTTTGGTAAAATGATAATCAAGAGATTGCACTTTATATTAACCAGAGAGAGGTATTAGAACTTATATCACAGAACTATTCCAACCCACGTGATTGACCGAGATTTACCTCCACGATGGAAATGATGTTCCTGGGATGTAAAGGGATACAGAGTATTAATCTCTGATCCAAGAAACAGATCGCTAATCCAAGTCTTAACCTCTGCTTCAGATTAGGAACCGATATTCACTAGATTTGATAGCATATTTGACGCCTTCTTCAACAAGAATATCCTTCAAGAGGCAATCGGGATTCCAACAAGATTTTAATAACAAGGAATTTGAATCAAAGTTTTATTCAGCAGAAGTCACTATAGAATTCCGGCAGATCTCTTGCAGCAAATCGTTGCTGGATTGTAATGAACATTTTTTTTTCGGTTAGAGCATCCACATCTGATGTCGCCGCCAGACCGCTATGAATTTTGAATTCTTAAATTGCAGATATCATCGAAGTCTCAGTTGACAATTGGAAATAAGAGCAAAGATGGATCGAAGCATAATAACGCACCAGTGCTTATTCAAAATTTCAATTAGTCAAATTGTCAGGATTCTGTAATTTCACTTGATCGATTGCCCAGAATTTCCAGCAATCGAAAACACCAAACATTTACCAGAAAGAAGAAAGAGAAAGAGAAAAAAAGAAGAAAAGAAGAGGAAGGAGAAAAAAAATTGAATGTAGGAATCAGGGGATTCCATTAATGTTGCCTATCTATGATCCGAATTTTGCTATATGCAAATTGGTATCATAGAGAATGCATTTACGAGATGGAATAAGGAAGATTTCAAAGAAAAATCCAGATATATATACATGTATAAAAGAAAACAGAGAGAGAGAGAGAGGAGACTCACCGTGGTTTTGCAGGGAATCTGAAGGAGGGGATGAAGCTTCCCTTTGGCCTACGGTGGGAACTCTCCATTTTAGAAAGACCAGGAGGAGACTTAGAGGGGGAGAAGCCCTTGTAACTTGGCGAATGAGAGATCAATCTTTGATTTGCTGAAGGAAAATACACCAGGGGGAGGAAAAATGGGTGCTGCTAACAAAGGGACGTAATTGATGATGGCGTTCCTGGGATCCCTTTCCCCCCTTCAATGTAAGGGATGGTTCTCTTTTTAAAGCGAGAGGAGAAGCTCCAGAAGCCTCTTCCGTTAGAGATGAAGGGTGGATCAATCGCATGGTGGAAAATGGAGGGAAGATCCGGCAACCGGGTGCACATGGGGGGTTCGGACGAGAGCGGCTGAAGGAGAGAAACAAACTCGAGAAACTTGAGAAAACCCTAACTCGACTATTTAGCTTTGCATTTTCCAAAAGAGGTCTTCTTATAAAAAGATTTTCAAAAACGGGTTTCTAAAAACCATTTTGCAATTTTCTTCATTTATTTTTGATTTTTTTGTTCTTTTTTGAGTATTTTTATTTTTTTGTATTTTGGGAAATACAAAATCCTAAAATGTAAGGCAAAACAAGGATTTAAACTAATTTTTTTGTATTTTTGAGAAATATTTACAAAAAGAAGGTTTTCAAGGCTATTTTGAGGAAATTTCTTTAGAAAATGGGTTTGGACCCGAGTTTTGAGAAAATGTTTGAGTTTTGACACTCGAATCGAGAAATACAACTCGATGGATCCAAACGGATACCGGACGAAGTGTCTGAGCTTTTCAAAAGATTATTTTGGTAATTTTGAGAATTTAATTTAAAATTAGATAATGAAGCTCAGATTTGGATTTTGATAATGGATCCGGATCCGAAATTGAGTCAGATATGGAAAATGAATTTAATTTCAACCAAATTTTGAGAAACAAAAGGGAATTTAGATTTAAAACTGACTCAATTACCCAGAAAATGGGGGCAAAGGGCAGAAAGGGGATATTTACAACATTTTGAAAATTTTGGAGTGTTCACAATATATACGGATACATATAGTTTGAGAAATAAGATGAATTAAATGGTTTACAAATGGTGGAGCTGGATGATAGTAGTAGTGGAACATCACAGCAATGCTAAGCACTGCTGTGAACCAGTAAAATTTTTACTGCAGTGACCACTATTGTGAGTGTGTGGAAATCACAGCAATGTTTAAACACAGCTGTGAGTGAGTGGGCCGGGGTAGTGAGCTGGGTAAAAATTACCACAGCAGGAATGTATACTGATGACAAGCTGGAAAAGGGAGCACCACTGTAAGTGTTGCAATGATGGTACGAAGGTGAAGACAATGCTAAGATAGCAGTACATGGGTGGCTGAACAAGATATACAGTGCCATAAACATTGAGGTATGCAGCTGGACTAAAATAAATGAATGTTATGGATGATAAGTGGAAGAGGTGTTGAGTCGATATAATATCAACTCTTTATACTGTGGCAAGTACAATGTGTTGTGAGGGATGGGTGCAGCAATGTTATACAGGAAGATGAAGGTGCAGGTGAGAGTGTGAGTGGTATATGCAAAAAGAGGTGTTTTTGTATAACGAACGGTGTAAGATGGGAAAGTGAAATGACTTGGCAGTGGAGTGCACTGTGATTTTGCTATTATGGCACAGAAAATACTGTAGTGACAGTAGATATCAAGCTATCATAACCATATTTGTAACCTTCCAGAAATTTCTGACCCTGTTGTAACTCCCACGTCCTTTTAGTGCAGATGCGTCACTAGCCATTGCA
This sequence comes from Nuphar pumila, assembly GCF_984573655.1. Classification (NCBI taxonomy): domain Eukaryota; kingdom Viridiplantae; phylum Streptophyta; class Magnoliopsida; order Nymphaeales; family Nymphaeaceae; genus Nuphar; species Nuphar pumila. Next base: position 29,293,850 of record NC_143259.1, on the reverse strand, counting down.
ACTGCATCATTCTGGTATTGTAGTGAATCAACCAACATGTATTTGGGGAAAAACTCAACTCTGGTAAAAAGTACCATACGTTGCAGGACTAAGATTTTCTTAATAGCAGGAAGTTCTTCAAATTCCGAAGCAACGTAAAATCAAGCAGATGATAAAAAAGACCTTAATTTGGTGGCATAGAGGCCCTGCAGTGAATTTGCCATCACTAGGGACAACTATACTGCCAGCGCATGCAATATAACATAGAATGGGAGATAGTTCACAAATGTAGTGAAAACACTTACATGATGAGTACTGAGATTGAGCTGAGATGTGCTATCTATGATGCTTCGCAATCCCTCATGAAAAATTCAATTGACAAAACAATGCTACAGTTCTACACTCAACCCATTGATCAATGATACAGGGTCAGTATTATGGAAGTCATGCATCAGATAGAATATTCGAGATGAGCACTTAGCAGGGGACGATCCTGGACTAGGATAGTCTTGAATAACAACAGGGGAAGAAAACAGGAACATTAAAGATACAAAGCAGGAGATCAATTTAAGCATAAACGAAAACGAATAAATAAAATGAAAACGCACTAATAAGAATATAACGATATCTATGCTAAATTAATCTAGTTCATTCAATTGAAATTATCATAGAAACTCATGCATAACATGGAAAGGAAATGATGCTCATGTTCAGCTGAAAGGCTAAAAGGGAGTAAAATGCACAGTGGGTGAAATATTGAGGAATGAATACTTACATTACAGAGTAACCGATGGATGCCATGGAAATCACATGAGATGTGATATGGGAATATTATGAAAATAGATGAAGGTGAGATAAAGAAATGATGCAAAAAAAAAAAACCTAAATATATATATATATATGACAGGAAAAACAAAAGAAAACTGTAAGCCATCATGATCATAAGGGGAATTATTGACGTTAAACAGATCCAAAAATCCTGGAGACAAAAGTGGTACCCTCGTTACTGATGATCTTCCAACACTGTTTCTTCTTAAATGCTCATGATTGATCCATAACGTGGATATATATTAATGGGATCAGGGATGGCTTGCTGGGGAGTCTTTGAGGCACCGCGTAGCTTGATTGACCTATGAGGGCCCAATGGACTTGATGCCTAGGGGGAGGTCCACCTGTATGATCCCTTCACACTGAAATAATAAAAAAAAAAGTAAGGCTTCCCCAGCAAAATTTTCATACCTGTTTGGTGGTCCTCTTTGTTGCAGAACAGGTAGGCACCGTGCTGGAGACATCATATGAATGGTACCACAGGAGACAAAATGCAGTCAAGGGGATAAAGATACACGCATGCACCCTGCTGGGGTGCGTGAATCCTTCAAGTCACAAATTTGCTTCACAATATGTTTGCTAGCAATGTTGCTGCCAGCTTTATGACCCACCACAGCATGTATATGGAGTGGATAAGAAAGAAAACCACCAGAAAAAGCTGCTTGAACCATGAAATGGAAAAGAGACCAGTTCATTCATTACAGCAGTAACATATATTGAGCAACTACATGAAGAGTTCGTCTCTTGATAAGATTATGAATTAGGCAAATCAAGTGTTACTCTCTCTTTTCTTTTCTTTTCTTTTCTTTTCTTTTCTTTTTTTCTTTTTAGAACCTGGAATGGCATCTCATCTTCCCTTGATATACCCCTTTTAGTATATGACATGGTTTGATCTTTGTTATAAAAATGGCGAGAGATGCACCTGCAGGAACAAAACATTAAGAGGGCAAAAAAATAAAAAAAATATACCCGGGATTCTCAACTTGGAGTAGTACTCAATACCTATCGTTGCAAGAAATTGTGCATATGATGCAAAAGCAAAAGAGCACTGCATCGTGAACCATAATATAAACTTCTAGATTCCAATTTCCTCTTATCCCAGAGACGGTATGGAGATGAAAGTGTGATGACATACCTGTACTCCTGTGCTGTACATCTAACGCACAGATTTTCACTATCAAGGTCATGAACCTTTTTAGAGAGGCATGAACCGTCAGGCATAACTTCCCCACTGCTATTGACATTACTAATGATTCCATACTGGGAGGAATTTCCATAGGCTGGAACAAGGATGACTACCGATATTGAGGCCTTCCGGATGAGCATCGTATTGACAACCTCAAAATCTTGGAAATGAGGAATTCTCGGAACCTGATTGCTACCAGCTCTTGCAGCGTTTTCCATTTGATTCCTCCATCGAAGTTTAATATGGACCCACTCCTGTCCACAACGGTTTCAACAGGGCTGCGCTCATGAGCCATTCACGGATGAACTTTCAAACATTTCTGTGCAACTATGGGATTTTCTAGTCGAGTTCACTGTGAATCTGAGTTGATTTACGGTGGGGCTAATGCAGGCAAGACATAATACTGTTACTTATGGGGGTGACCCCATTATCCTCAGCATGGCGTGATGAAGCCATGATGATATGCATGAGTCGTGATCCCATCCGATCGATGCTAGAACAATAACGATGACCCAAATGAAACCAAAGGGGGCTCTCGGATATCATGACCAACCAAATGTTAAAATGCAGTAAAATGCACAAGGAAAATGAATCAGAAACATCTAAAGGGGTATTACATATAATCAAGGCAAAACAGGAACTCCGTTACAGCAGTAGGATGAATCGATAAAATGCTGGAATTACACAACCATGAAAACATATCTAACATTTATAACAAAAGTGTAAATTGAAAACGAGTGCTATAATGCAGGGAAATACAGGTTTAAAATGAAAATCGACATGCTAAAATATTCTTAATACTTAAGAGGATGAACATAAATTCATGAAATAAATGGCAAAGGAAATCTAAAGCAATGCCAAAGATGAGAAAATAAAAAAAAAAACAAAGAGAAGAAAAAGAAAGATATGAGAAATAATGTCGGAACTCATGTGTTCCTGTCGTTTTTGCACATATGTAGATCAATTTTGCCATCAGCAGAATGATCTTGCACGGGTGCTCTAAGGGCGTGATTTAAACAGAAATATTAAGAAAAGAGATCAAAAGCAACTGAAGAAGAAGGGGAGTATTTACTGTGTTTTGCAGAAATTCTGAAAGAGGAAGGATTCCCTTCAATGAGGTGAAGCTGAATGCTGCTTTTTCTCTCACTTTCCCTTATCTTTCTCGATTGACCAAATGAGGCGGGGGTGCTATGCTCCTGCCTATTGCTGCAGGAAGGGCCGGTTTCCTCCAGATGGGAAGGTGAAGGTGGATCCTTCTGTAGGGTTTCTTAGAGGAGGGGTTTTGATTGCATGCTAAAGGGGGAGGTCGACCTTCTCCTTCAACCGATTAGGGGAAGATCAAAAGGAAGGATAGAAGATAAAGAAGAAGTAGAAGTAAAAGAAGATGTGGAAAAAGGATGAAAGAAGAAGAGATCGATATACACAGAAAGGGGGGAAGGGTGATAACGGATGGTCGGAACATTCCCCTTCATGCCTCTTTTAAGGAGGAAGGAGAAGCTTCGGGATTGAAATCAGTTGGAGATGATGGGCTGAGGCCAATGGCCGTGGCGATGGAGGGTTCAGGAGGTTTGTGAATGGAAGCCGAGAAGGGGGGAGGGGCGAGAGTGAAGAGAGAAATGGAGATTAGGGTTTGTTTTTTGTGAAAAATTTTTGGTTTATTCCAAAAAGAGCCCCCCTAAAAAAAAAATTCTTAAACATGGTTTAAAACTGATTTTTTTAGCAAAATCGATTTTTTTGTATTTTTAAAAGAAATCCTAGAGTTTTATGAGAAACCAAAGGTCAAAACTAATTTTTGGTGTTTTTGCAAAAATATTACAAAAGAGAATTTTTCTGAAAATTTTAAAGCCATTTTGAGAAAATTTCTTCAGAAATGGGTTTGGATCCGGTTTTTGAGGGAATATGGATTTAAAGTCCTAGATTCGGATCCGAAATTAATTTTGAATATACCAATGTGGAATTTAATTCAGAAAGACTGAAGAATGAGCTTCGAAACTGCTTTGATTTTCTCAGAAAATAGAGTCGGGGGCAAAAAGGGTCATTTTTACAAAACTTTGAAAAATTTGGGGTGTTCACAATTTCCTAATTCTTCATTTCATCCTGGCAAATGAAAATCTGATATCTCTTTATTTCCCATCTGGACCCAATTCGATCCTTGGTGGAAGTCATCACAAACCGATTATGGCCATTACGAAAGTTGTAGTGATCATAGCTGGCATGGTTGCTTTTATCATCATGATCCCTCTGGCAGTTTTTTTTATACATTATAAGAGGATCTCAAAGACAAAGTATAGTGCCAAAAACAAAGTGGTTTGGGGTTTTGATATCACTCGTTTTGTTGTTTTGGTCATATTTGCTGAAGAATTTATTACCTTTCAGAGGCAATCTCATAAATATATAGCTCGCAGCTACCACCTGTGTTGGCATCACCTAAGTACATTTCCAGCACTCTCATCCACCTACACTGAGTGTATGTCATATGTGATATACGTATATATATATATATATATATATATATATATATATATATATATATATATATATATATATATATATATATATATATATACCCGTATAGGTATATATATAAATATATAGGCATACATATGTATATATGGATATATAATTCCCAATATTTTCCATTATTTCCATCTTGGCACCTGAGCACTTTACCATTAACATATTCATGATATGGGCAATTTATCTTCTCTTGTCATGCTAATCAAATGTTTTACAGGAAATATGTGAAAAATATCAGTATTTGGAGTTGTAAATTCAATTTTCATGTATTGTAATAGTTAGATCTTAATAAGAATTTACATTTCTTGTTTTAGATAGAATGGATGAGCATAGTAATATCATGAATTGCTTGTTTTCATGCATTTTATTGCCTTTATTTCTCAACTTCTCACAAATGGCAACACGAATGACACGTGCACCATTTCGTAAGAGGTAAATTAATCCTAAGTTGATGATTTACATCAATGGCCATAGTCAGGATGTAAACAAGACTTAGGATTTTTATCTTTTACGAAATAACACTGGATCCACACTGGATCCGTTTTCAAAATTCATCATATTTTCCTTAAATATTTTCACCTTTTATCAGAATTTAACTTAAAATTAACTCAAAATATATACCAATGGCCATAGTCAGGGTATATTGAGAGTTCATTTCATTTTAAATTCTATGAAAGCACCAAATGTATTTCATTTTTCTCTTGAATCTAAATATAGATTATTATATAATACATTCAATGACCATAGTCAAGGATGTATTATATCTTCAATCTTATTTTAATTCATCTAAAGAATGAAATAGCTTTTCAAAATCCAATTTCGAAATTCTTCAAATTCATTCATCATTTAGGATAGAACTGCATCATATTTTCAAAATTCCTTTTTCAAAACTCCAAGTGATGTAAATATCTTCTTCGATCAATCTTCAATTCTTGTAAAATTCAATTCATCTTTTCATTTTTAAGTCTATTTCATTTTCAATCTCAAAGTTCAATTTAACTTTGAGATTCCAAATTCATTTTTTATTCAAAACTCCAATCAAATTCAAAGTTCAATTTTACTTTGAGATTCTTGATTCATCTTCTAAATTCCAAAAATTCACGTTTTCAAATTCAAAGTCCAAATTGACTTTGAAATTCATTTATATATTCAGAGTTCAAAATCTCAAATCAAAAATTCCAAGTCCAAAGATAGATCCTAATCTCAACTTGGATCCAGATTTCCAAGTACAAATCTCCATTCTTTGGATTTCAGATTATAGATCCAAAATCCATCTTAGGATCCAGAACCCAATTCTATTTTGGATATCAGATTTCAGATCCAAATCCATGTTAGGATCCATAATCCAATTCTACTTTGGATCTCAGACTTCAGATCCAATTCCATTTTAGGATCCAGAATCTGATTTCACTTTGGATCTCAGACTTCAGATCCACCATCCATTTAGGATCCAGAACCCAATTCTACTTTGGATCTCAGACTTCAGATCCAATTCTATTTTAGGATCCAGAATCCGATTTCACTTTGGATCTCAGACTTCAGATCCAATTCCATTTTAGGATCCAGAATCCGATTTCACTTTGGATCTCAGGCTTCAGATCCAATTCCATTTTAGGATCCAGAATCCAATTCCACTTTGGATCTCAGACTCCAGATCCAATTCCATTTTAGGATCTAGAATCCAATTCCACTTTGGATCTCGGATTTCAGATCCAAATCCATCTTAAGATCCAGACTTCGGATTTGAATTCCAGATTTCAAATCAAATTCTATTTTCAAAATTCCAACTTTCAAATCCAATTCCATTTCACTTTCAGAGTTCAAATCCAAAATCAACTTTCAGACCTCATCTGAACTTCCAAAATCTATTTCTATCTTTTACCATTTGGATTTCTCAAATCCATCCTGATTTCAAATCTTAAATTCAATTCCATTTCAAGTTTATCTCTTCTCCTAAATCTAAATTCAAAGTCCATTTCTGACTTTAAAACTTCATTTTCAAAGCTTCAAATCATTCTTTCTCAAAATCAAGATTTATTCTTCTAACTCTGATTTACTTCAAAAGACTCAGAACTTCTCTGATCTATCTCAAGTTCTAAGTTAGATTCAACCATTTCTTCACTCCATTATCAAGTTCATCTCAGAAAACTTGGAAATTTTCAAAAACATCTTTCAAACAGAGCATACATCCCTACATTGCACAAGCATGATTCTTTGTGCATTTAGAGTTAGAATAAATTCTTAGATGATATTTAGGCAAAGCAAAAGACATAAATTCGATCCTTGGTTCGATTACCCCTGGTAAAGGCACCAGGAACGGTCGAACCTCGTACTGACGAGCGAATCCCGTCTCTCCATTTTTCCCGCAAATTTTCAAAACGGAGGCGAGTTAAATTTCTAAATATTTTCAAATCAAGGTCAAGTGAAACCCCGCAAAAGAGTTCCTCTTCTCTCTTTTCTTTTCTTCTCTTTTCTTTCCTCTCTTCTTTTTCTGTCTTTTATTTTTTTCTCCCTTCAAAAGGGAGGAAAATAAATGTTAGCAAAGGAAAGGAGAAGGAAGAGAGAGAAGCCACAAGAGAGAGGAAAAATTTTGCGATGATCACATCTATCCATTTGCATTTCTATATATATATATATATATATATATATTATTTTCATTATTTTCTTTTTAGTTATTTATTTTTCTTTTTTTTTACCCAAGGTGGGACCTACAAGGGGGTCGACCCCCCTAGCCCACTCTCTTTCCTTTCTTCCTTTGTTTTTCTTTCCCTCTCTCATTCCTCTCTCTCTCTCTTTCTCCCTCTTTCTCTTATCTTCTCAAACACAGCCCAGCTGCAACTTCTTCAACCTTGAAGCCCAGCAGCCTTCTCCAGCTTCAAGCTCTAGCAGGTGCCATAGTTGCAGTCCTTTATTAATCCTTGGAAACCTTCTTAGCCTTGTAGCAGCATCACCATCATCTCCAGCTTCAGCCCTAGCTAACCTCCAACACCTTCAACAATGAACATCCCCCCTGCAACTCCACCTTCTCCATCATTGAAGCATCTCCAGCCGGCTACCATCTCCACCTCCAAGGGATGCTCCAGCCGATCCATTCCTTGTTGCACCATCTACAACACCACCTCCTCCAAGGTAGCATCACCGCTACAACCTTCTACACCGCCAGTACAACTTCCTCCTTCATGCCTAGCAAGTGTAGCACCCTCTCCATTGGCGCTCCTCCTCCAAATCTTGAAGTAGCCCCAACCAATCCAAATAAACTCAAGGTAAGCCTATTTCATCTTTTTCTTTCAATAAATCTTATATGAAAGGTTAGCTTGGGATTGAGTTTATATTGCAAAAGAAAGAAAAGAGATTTTTTCTTTTTATGTTAAAGATACGTATGAGAAGGGTTCCACCCGACGGATCGATCGGATTCCCTCTCATCGAAAGCTAACATCAAGCAAATGTTATACCTCCCTGTGAACTTCTTTTCTTTTATCAGTTTTCTGTAGGATGAATGTTTTAGAAATTGCATTTAAAGCACTTCCATGTCCTATTCCATTAGCTTCATTAATATATTCTTATTGGTTTATCATTTTGTTTTAATTCATGTAAAATCCAATCATTATTTTGTGCATGAGTTTTCTTTTATAAATCCTAAAACTTTTATGATAGTCAATTTTGTTGATCTGTGATTCTCTGTAAAAAATACAGACTGATTTGACGTTTGCAGTGCCATTTCAAAAATCAAATATTAAATAGGATTTTACCCTCCTAGAAAACCCAAACTCCATTTTAGCAGACTTGAGGACCCAGATTCACCCTTGTGGGAGATCCAAATCCTCCCCTAAAAATTACAGTAGATTCATGCTGGAATATAATAATTTTATGCATTTTCGAGGATTTTTATAACATGATTTGTCCTCTGTGAAAAATCTAAGTTTCCAGACCTTCATAAAAATCAAGTTTTCCATTTGCCAGGGTATAGACCGGCCCTAATTTGCTGTGTCCGTTCAATCCATAGGTTATTTGTCAAAACTTTCAACATGAAAGTTGTTCCTAACCCTTTCCTCTGTCATTTACCAAAATTTAGAAATTTTTGAAAAAGTCTAAATATTTTTCCAGATTTATCTTTTCTGTTTGACAGATTCTCATGACCGAAATTTTCAGAGATCCAGGTCTCTGATAACAGTGTGCTCATTTCCAAACCGTAACCCCAATCCCAATTATGTAAAGAGATGAAATTCGCCTCTGTTTGTCAGAAACATTTTCCACAATTTCAACCATTTTCCCATCTGTTTGCTATTTTTCCCATAATTTTTCCCGGAACTTGTCTGTTAACCCTAGATCCTAGAGTCGTCGGATTCCGATCTGACTTGCTGGTGCTTTCCAGCTCTGACCATAGGTCAAAACCAGAATCTGTAAATGGAAAAAATCCTTGCCTTACTGTCCTATATCACCCCATAAAATTTGGGAAATTTTTATGGAAGTTTCATATCCGAAATCCCATTTAGAATCAACATTTTAGGCAAAGTCTTGATTTTTTAGGATTTTTAGCTATTTTCTATATTAAGAAAATACAAAAAAAATAGTTTTTCAAACTCCATTTTGTTTTTATGATTAGTCTAGGTGTCCATGCCAAATTTGGCTCCAATTCAAGTTCGTTTGCTTTATATGTTAGTTTATTTTAAAATTCAGAGGCGAAAATCAAGTTAAATTTGATATTTTATGATAATTTTGCCATTTTTAGGTTTTTATCATATAAACAAGCATGACATATCATATTAGAGTTAATTTTAATCTCATTTGCATTTCAATTTCTCATTTTTGCAAAATTTATTTCAAAAAACCCTGATTTCAAGGCCATAGTCTTGTTATCGGGGGCATTTTGGTCATTTTGACCTCAATTTCGAAATTCCAAACTTCAATTTTCTAAATTTTCATACATATCATCATATTTCATCATATTATGTTTTATTTTATTTCATTTGATTTTCAAATTTCCAAAATTCAGAAAACCCTGATTTCAAGGTTAAGGGTATTTCGATCATTTTGACCCCAATTTCAAATTTCCAAGCCTATTTTCAAAATTTTATTACTTATTTTTCATGTTTATATTAAAGGGGGTATGATTTTGGGTTTATATCTGAATAATATCCGATAATTTCTAATATTTTTGGATAAATTCTGAAAAACCTACATTTCTGTGCTAACATTGGTTTCTAGTTTTGCAGGAATATTCAAGAAGAAGCTTTAGTTATTTTATTTCTTTTCTTTATTCAATTCAATGTAAAAAGCAATGTAATATTTGGAATAAGAGTTACTTTTCAGCTTAGAATAGGACTGCATTGCATATAGTTTAATTCCTGCAAATTTTTAATATCTGATGTATGATGCATATGTACATTTTCCAAAATCACTATGGTTGACACAAATGGCGTGTGCACAAGCTCTTATGAAGTTTATAAACTTGGTGGAGTTTGTATTTTTGGCCATAGTCAGAATACAAAGAAAACCAAGATTTGTGATCTTCGTATTAGCCATATTCAGCCTACACTCTTAGGCTAATTTAAAAAATGCACTGCATTTCTCAAAACTCAAAAAGGTTTTCCCAATTCCTCAATGAAATTCTCTTTCAAATTCATTTATTCATTCAATTTGCATTATTTTCAAATTCATTTTCCAATTCTATTTCTAAAAAATCAATTTTCCCAAAATTTCTAAGTCTTTCTCAAGATTTGATTTTCTCAAAACTCTGAATTTTCAAATGAGATTTCAAAGTATTTTCCAAGTCCAAATCAAGATTTCCCAAGGATTTTTACATTCTGAGTTTCATTTTCAAATCCCAAAATCAATTTTTCTTAAGTTCTCTGAATTATTTCAGAAGTTGATTTTCCTAGAATTTCCAAATCCTATTCAAAAATCGATTTTCTTAAAAAAAGCTATTCCAATCTCAAAAATCGATTTTCTTAGAGTTCCCGTTTTTCTGAGAATTCATTTTCCGATGCCAAATTCTGATTTTCAATTAAATTCATTGATTTTCTCAAGTATTTCTCAAGCATTTTTCAAAGCATATTTCAATTCTCCAAAGCAAACATCATATTTCTCAAACTTGCATCTTTTCAAAATTTCATAGCACAAGCCTGATTCTCTGTGCATTCTAGGAAAATAGAGCATGATTTAGATAATTTAACTTAGTCAAAGCGCACATTTGATCCTTGGTTCGACTACCCCTGGTAAAGGTGCCAGGAATGGTTGAACCTCGTACCGACAAGTGGATCCCATTCCATAGAATTTTCCCACAAATTTTCAAAATGGAGGCGAGTAATTTTCAAAACTTTGGTCAAGTTTGATTCGCAGGATCATTTTTCTCTCCCGCAAGAGAGGGGGAAAAATTTTGCGATGATAACAGGTTTGGCGACCGTGATGGGACCTGTCTTCGTCTGATCAATTGTGTGCTTCGACTTAGCTCGATTATTAAAATTGTGTTCTATGAACTGTCAACTTTTATTTTTTGATATCATGTGAACCTAGGAGCCTAGAGTTGAACCTAGCTGACATGGATTGCATGTAGAGTAGGCATGGTTTGGTAGGACCAATTGAGGAGAATTATTCATGCTCACTTAGAATTAGGTCTGAAATATAACACTCCTCAATCTAGGATTTGTATGAAAACAATGTTTGCTTCTTCCAAATTTTCAAAATTATATCTCTTTAGGTTTTAGAGCCCTCTATTTGTCTGCATGTGATCATTTTTCAAAAATTACCCCACCCATGTCTACCCGGTCTTCACGTTGCTGGGCTCTCTTCCATAACCATAGTTCGGGACAGAGCCTCACAACTGGGCCACTTATTTGGGCTAACGCCCCCCTGCCACGTACCAAGGGCCATAGTCCAACGTATATCAACAGGTGCTCAAGGATGTTGAGAAAACACAAGCCTAGAACCGGAGATAAATTTTATGCCACGTACATCGAGCCTCGGGTCAAGTATATCGGCATAACTGGATTGGACACAGATGGTTTAAGCCTAGAGTCAGGATTAAGAACCTAAAGCTCTTAAAAAATTGATCCATTTAGAGTCTGCTTCTTAGGGAATGTTGTATGTGCATAATTGTTTGTGATTGAATGTATGATATTCGTTTTCATCTTATTTTCCCATAATTTCCCCAATTTTTCCAAAATACTGGACAATTTTCCAAAATACCTCATTTTCCATCTTTTCGTGAAATATCTCCTTTTTCTCAAAAACCCTAGACGATTTTTACAACTTATCCACTTTTTCTTCAAAACTCTAGGTAATTTTTCATTCTTTCGTTCCTCTGGACTTCGAATTTCCAGATTTTTCATTTTATCATGCTTGCAATTTTAAAAAATTCTTGTATTTTTCCTAAGTCTAATTCCAATCTTCCTATCTTTCAGTCCAATGGCATCCAGTCAACTCGACTCTGTCTTTCCTGAGGGTCACATCTCCTACGAGGTGCGACAAAGTATTTCCGAGCATCGAGCTCTTAGCACCGGACCCTTCTTCCCCCGGTGGTACTATACTTGGTTCAAGAACTTCTCCCGTATGTTTTCGGACCACTTGAGTGATTGCGGGTTGGAACTGGCATTTGCAGTGGGAAAGTTGACCATCAACGACAATCTGATCCATGCACTGGCAGAATGGTGGAATCCATGCACTTGCACATTCTGGTTCCCATGGGGCGAGATGACTCTGCTGATGGATGAGTTTTCAAAGATCATGATACTGCCCGAGCCAGCCGGTCAGCCTGGAGATCCATTGGAGCAACAATTTTTTATCAATGTCAAGGGTCTGGACCCCAAAGATGCTTTAGCTCACATGACAGGGCGAAAGTCTTGGCCACTGATTAAAGAAAATGTGAATGAATATGTGAGTCTGATCGAGATCTAACGACGGTATGGGGCATTCATAGAATTCATCTCGTTATCCAGGACAGCTCGAGAGAGAATTCAGCATGCGATGGTTCTATGCACTATGGGACTCGCTTTCTTCCCAGACGGACAAAATTATGTGGATGTCAAAATAGTACAACTTTTGAGGAGATCGGGAAGTCGACAGACCAGCCGTCTCTCGATAGCCATGGCTGCACTTGCTTTTCTATACATAGGGTTGACTCGCTTTACGCTTGGAGAGTTCATTCTAGTCGAGGGATGTACTTATGCACTTCAATCTTGGTTCCTTCAGCATGTGCCGACCAAAGCTAGTTCGTTCAGATACAACGACAAGGAGCTCCTTCCAGTTGCACGGTACCGATTCCTGATTGATCATCTGTAGGAAGAAGAAGTGGTGTTGGACTACTTTGATCGAAAGTTTTTACCTCCCAAATACACCTATGCATACGTCAAGAGATTCAGGCTACTTGGTCCATTCTTCTGTGCTTACTATCATCCAGAACGGTGTGTCCGACAGTTTGCCCAAAGACAGAAGCGTGTGAAGATGCGGCTGCTATCAGGAGTTGTGCCAGAATTTGACCTTATATCAGCACAGTGTTCCGGAACATACCATTCTGCTAGATATCGTTGGGACTCTTTTGTTACTCTTCCACTTTTTCTCGGTCCTCGTGTCTCTGCTGATTATAAAGAGTGGTGACAAACTGTCTGTCTGCCCCCTCTTTCTCAAGCATATTATTGATGCAATCATGTTTTTCTTTCGATCTTTCAAATTCTTCATTCTTGGTTTGACGACCTCGCCTAGGTAACAAGGCATAATTTTCAGTTGTTTATTTTCTTCACGAAGGAATGGCAACGCAATTTTCGTAATTCCAGTGATGACTCAATCCCTAGTAATGGGATATTCTTTCAATTGTCTACCAAATATCTCACCAAATATTTTCTTCCAATCAAAATCTCTCTCAAAAGCCTAACCATCAACTTTGCTCTGCAGAGAGCGTTCGTGATATTTAATGGTTCAGACAAGGTCAGGAAAGAAGACAGCAGAGTACTCAATGACTTCAGAAGAGGAAATGGATTTCTCATGGTCATTTAAAAGTCAAGGAAAGCAAGCAGATGATGGCATCGATCCTCAAATATATGCCATGTTTAAAAAGATGATGAACAAGATGTTGGCAGAGCAGGCTGAAGCTAGTACAGAAAAAACCCAGGTCAAACAGAAGGCAAAAGGCTAGGTAGTCAAAAGGGTTTTAAAGTTCTCCAAGAAGAAAGTTCAGAATACTAATACGACAGATAAAGAGGAATCAGTAGAGGACACTGATGAAGAATATGAAGCTCAACAAGTGTTTCAAAGATCCCCTTATAGACAAGGGATATCCTATAAATTAAAGAGTCAAGCAATGGATGATCCAGTCCAAGTACAGTTGAAGAAAATGGCTGAGGTGATTAAAAATTTTGCGATGATAATAATATCTTTTGTGATTTTAAAATACATTGGTCCTCCCGCAGGAGCGGCAACACACCGTGTGACGATGATGTGATTTATATATGTATGGGAATCACTTAGATTTTCTTCTCAACACTTGAATAGATCGAGATCATGAATCCTTTCGATGTGAGTGGCCTCTCTGCGAAAGAATTGCCAAAATTATGATATCGTAGTTCTAACTACTTAAAATGTGAAATTTAAAGGCTGACAATACCTATTCCAACGTAATGAATTCGCAAATATGTTCATAGTATGTGCTTACCTCTTGAAATTATGGAATTATACACTCACACGCACAATATCATGTAATTGCAGTATTGTTTATCAGTTATGCACTTGTATTATGCCTCTGCTGCTTATGTTGTGAGAGTAACTTAAAATCATGTGGTACTTAGTTGCACCCTGCATGTGGCACATCTTGACACTCGTACTGCTTAGTGCGTACCTCGATTGGTACATTGTGAGACTCGTGCTAGATGAGTGCACAAAGTGCACCTTGTTCATGTAATTAAAAGATTGACACACAAACTTGAACACCATAGGGTATGAGTAGCACTGTTGTGGCTTAGACTCTGTTGGAGTCTCTGGGTGATGGCCCTCGTTCGTGAGTGAACTCACGCGTGGCTATACCCTAAATTATGAAAATGATCATATGGTGTTTTGATCGCTTTCGTGAGCGATGTGCTCTTGATAGCCGCATGAGGCTGAGCACATGGATGGGCAGGCTAAGTCCTCGTTTGCGTACCCCGCGGGGACTATGAGGCATGAACACCTCGAAAGGAGGTATGATTGATTTATGAACCTAAGAAAGATAAACCTGCCGCACCCCATTCAAAAGATGGTTCACCTTAGAGAGGGTGGATGGTACAACCCTGAGTGACTTGTCGTTACTACGACATTTGTTTGATAGGAGTTGTAGCGTCCTTTGGCCTCCAGTCACTCGGAGTCAGGGAGGTCGAGGTTACCTTTTTAGGACCTCACTACTGCAGTAGCATGGATTGCAATCCTCACCTATGCGAGAATCTCTCTCAGTTGTGTGCTGCTTGCATAAGGTTTACTCGGTTTGTATCATCCCCGGTTACCACCTTATAATTTGAATAACAGACACTGGGTGCATGACTCACAGAATGCGAGGTTCCTTCCCGTACTCGAAAGAGTAATCAGAAGAACTTAAAGACTAATCAATCACAGCTAACGTACTGTAGTAGTTGCTTTACTTGTTTCACTGCTTCCGTACCTATTACGTTTCCTTTACTTTTCCTTAGCTACTCACGTTTAATAGTTGCTTAGTTCTGCTCACTGCTTTACTTTGTTATCACTTGTTACACGTGCACTTACTTGACATAGACACATATATTTGTTGTTCGCATGTTTCCTATTCTTGCTTCCTGTTTTTCCTTGAGATATGTGATATGTTGTTGATTCTTCACCACCTTGCAAGAGTGTTGACCCCATTTTATGGGGATGCAGGTGATGATTAGGTACAACAACGATGCGACGACACACAGTGGAGGCTTGGGGACCCACACTTAGTTGCAGATCCTGCTCCTGTTTGGTTTTGGGTTTTCAGGGGATGTTCTCCCTATTGTTGAGAGAGTGACAGACTTGTAGTACTTTTCTCCTTTTGTAATTTTAAAACTGATGGGTTGTATACCCCTTTAAACTTGAGTTTTGTACCTTTCCTTAGTAAAGTAGACATGTATGCTTTACTTACCTGTGGTCCGCTCAGACTTGTGGCCTTGCTTTCCACTGTTTATTGTAAAACCATTTCAAAAAAGAAAATCATAGAAATTCAAAGGTTTTTCCAAGGTTGGGGTTTGCGGCGCTGCATCGTGAGATGGAGCTCAGGTATAATCCTTTCTTGGATGGATATGAAGAGCATGGATTCCACGATGGGGAAAACCATGATGGGACAGAGAGAACCACCTCATCAAAACGAGGAACCTCGTCGAAACGAGGGTCAGGTTTAACCCAAACCTGAACAAAAGATACCTCATGAAGCGAGGTTTGGGCTTAACCCTTATCCTGAAAGGGGCGATATCTCGAGGAGCGAGGTTTCAGGCTTAACCCTTAACCTGAAAGGGACGATACCTCGAGGAGCGAAGTTCAGGCTTAACCCTTAACCTGAAGGGGTCAACCATACAGAATCCTCGGGCGAAGAAACCATGATGGGACCCTCAGAGTTGGGATGAACAAATCTGAGAGGGGGTTGCAGAAGGATGAAAATGAGAGTCCCTAAAGCCGAAAAAGGGATTGATCTTGGTGTCTGTGAACACCCCAAATTTTTCAAAAAGTTTGTGAATATCGCCTTTTTGCCCTCTATCTTCATTTTTCTGGGTAATTGAGTCACTTTTAAATATAAATCCTAGTTTATTTCTCAAGTTTTCTGAAATTAAATTCATTTTATATATCTGACTCAATTTCAGATCCGGATCCAGATAAAAGATCCAAATCTGAGCTTCGCCATCCAATTTTTAAATCAAATCTCAAAAACTACCAAAATAACTTTTGGAAAAGCTCAGACAGTTCGTCCGATATCCGTTTGGATCCATCGAGTTGTATTCCTCAAATTCGAGGTTTAAAACTCGAATATTTTCTCAAAACTCAGGTCCAAACCCATTTTCTTCCAAAATTGGTTAAAAAAAACCTTTCCTGTGTAAATCTTTTTGAAAATTTTGCAAAATTATTTTAAAATCCTTAGTTTTTAGAGTTTCATATTGAAATTCAAGAAAAGAACAAAAAAATAAAAAAAAATAAAATATATATATATATATATATATATATATATATATATATATATATATATATATAGAAAAGAAACAAAATTCGGGCTTTTGAAAAAACTCTTCTTGAAAAAAAAATCTTTTAACCAAAAACAGTTTTTGCAAAAATCTTTAAAAAGGGACCGTCTTTTTGGAAATTTTTATAAAAGACCTTCTTAACGAAAATTGGTTTTTAGGGTTACAAAAACCTTCTCTTTTCACCAAAACTCTCTCCATCGGCCGCAGACTACCCTCAAGAGGTTTCACCTGAGCCATCCATCGCTAAATCTCCGCCCTCCGGAAGCTTCCATGGCTACCAACAGCATTGCACGCCCCCATGTGCGTTCCTCCTTCACGAAGCTTCCCCCCCCCCCCCCCCCATGCGTGAGCTCCTCTCCATAGCCCTCCGATCATCCATGGCCTTCGTCAGCCCATCGATCACCAACAACCCCCCTTCTCGATCTTTCCTTCACTCCCTATATAAACAACTGTGGGAGTTCAGGGGGGGGATCGACCTTTGCGTTAGTGCCCTTTGGAATCCATTAGATCAATTGCTTTGCGCCATTTCTCCTTGAAATCCATTCACCCATCGATCGTTCGCCAGAGATCCATTGACGCCTTCCTCAGTCTTAAGAAAGAAGAAAAGAAAAACTCCTTCCTGTTCCTAGGGCACAAGACTATCCGGTGAGTTTTCCCTCTTTCATTCACTCTTCTGATTTTTTTTTCTCATCGTTTTCTATTTTAATCCCCATTTACGCACCATGAGGGAGGTTTGGATTGCTCATGGCAATTTCAGCCCTTTCTTTGTGCAATAGCAAGCGGAATTTCCTAATTCCAATATTTTTTTTTCTTTTTCTCTTTTTCTTCTTCTCTTTTATTTTCATTTCCTAATTCATGGTTGTTGTTATAGACAAAACCCTTAGTTATTATAATAAACATTTGTCTAAGGTATCGTGATATGCCCCTTTTCATTTGGTATATGCTTTGCACAACTCTGTTCTTACCCTTCCTTTTTTTTTAGGTTGCATTGTCATTTCATGATCTTGCCCTGTGGTTTCATCGGATGATAATTTTTTTTTTCTTATTTACCTGACTGGATTCATTATCTCTAAATTAAAATTGAAACAATAGGATTTAATCTGCTATGCCTCACATATATCGATTTAGCAGGTATTGATCGACTGACTAATGAGAATAAATAGATCGAAGTTGCCTTTAGACTTATGATAATTCTGTTAAATTGCAATCCAATGAAAATTCATCATATATTTTTGTTCGTTCACTTGTATCTGCCTTTTTTTTTTTATCCGCATTTAGCTAAATAGCCGTGGGATCGCTAGTATTCATCTCAAACAGTCTGGCATCATGGATATAATCTCTATTTCGCATCATCCTGTGCATTGTCCTTAAGGTATGTGACATTCATCTGATATTCTTTCATTTGCATTTTCACCTCCATTATGATTAATTCACCATTTAGGTGTTTCATTCATATATTTTGTATATCTGATTATTCAAATTCATCGTAACATCCATTTGTATGTATTTCATTCATGATATTCTTTCATCGGCATATCATCCCATCTTAAGCATGCTCTACATTTTCACCATTTATTTATCTGTTTTCCTTCACAAACTTTCCTTTATAAATCACCATTACTTCATTTAATTCCCTACTTTTCTTTTATTATTTGTAACACAGCTTTAGTTTCTCTGTCTCTCCACACCTACATTTCATTAGCCTACCCATTGTCTCACAGCCATCCTATAACCATGAAGCTGTAAGTTTGCAAGGGTAAGAGATTTTGATGAGTCATTTTTGTGTTACAATGGTAGGCTCAGCATATGCCCAGGATGTTGGTTTTGTTTTTGATGTTTATAACCTATCTATACCAAGGATGAGTCTGCGTAAGCTCATGCTAAAACCCTTTGTGGGTGATGAGCCCAAGCTTATTCAAGGTCTGGAATCAACATGGTGAAACCTTGTGGCATAGACACTGTGAAAGGATGGTCCCAAAGCCCAGCTCTAGTAAAGAAGTAAAATCGAAGAGGTGTTTTTCCTCTAAATTCATGCTACAGGTTGAAGCCTCTCTCGATTTGAAGGTTTGACATACGAAGAGTTGGACATTGATAGTATAGAAAGAGCCGCCAACTTCAGTTCTTCCTGGTTCTCTGCACATTGTCTCGACAATCAAGGGAAGCCAACTCTATCTGTAAGGATCGTAAATACTTAGAAAATAAGGATCGAGGTGTTGCTGCAACAGGAAAAGACCTGTTAGAGTTTCCTGCAGATATATCTCTCTCCACTTAGCCATAACACTCATTTGCAGGAAACATTTCATTGTCTTCCTCATCACAGCCTCCAAACTCTCACCAGCTGGCTGAGTTCCCAGTCAACCAGGAATCAATTCCCTCTTTGCACTTAAGCAACAGAAACCCATTCACTGTTTCAATTTAGAGAGCTTGATATCAAAAAAATTGATTTGCTAATAAATATGTTACCTAGAGTTTTAGGTCTGAAATTGATCGGTCAATCAGTTTATTGTCTGAATTTGGAGAGTTTGCTAAGTTGGAGTTAATCTGCCAATTCGGTACTTCTATATATTCTAAAATCATCTTTCTAATGTAGGCAGCAAGTGGATTTTCCTGCGTCTTCCTTTTTAGAATTGCTGCAATCTCCCCTATCTCTAGCTCACTTACCTGCTGTTACTGCAACAGTAGCCATCACACCTTCATATCCCACGTTTTTTACATTTGCATTGCATGTTGGTTAGTGCAGCAATACACCTCCTTTGGTGCTGCATATTCATCTTACAACATTGTCTGTTGCATCTCCCCATGCCTTCAAAACAACATCATACATTTCCTACCATTTTGTCTGCTGCATACATTACCTCCATTTGTTTTCACAAATGCAGCCCCAGCCCTCACCCTGATATGAATTTTTCATAGTAGCACAGCTGCCGTATTTTGTCTTTCAGCAACCCAAGTGTTTCTCATTCTAGCAGCACCATGGCCACCCTCCGTGGTCGGCATCCCCTCGTTGTTGTCACCCTATTACAGCGACACCTAGCAGTCTCATCGTGCTTAATTTTCACAGCCATTTCTCACTTGCTACACCTTCACAACACAGACATCGATTGGTTCCCTTTGCATTGATCATTTTCCATGCTGCTAACATCATTTTCTACCTCCAAAACCCTCCTCTCCATAGCACTTTGCTATAGGCGTTACAAACATGGGCAGTGTTTGTTAAAAACCAGATTTACAAATACTCTATTGATATTTGCCTGAAGTTATGCTAACAGAGGCATTTTTTTTCACTTGTCAAGTATACTTTGTTGGTGTTTAGAACATCATTCATAGGTCCACCTCATCCTATGTGTAATCCGATATTTCACCCCCAATAGCACTTTCAGTACAGTCATATTAGCACCTTCATCAGCATCACTCTCATCCACCTACGTTGAGTGCATGTCATATGTGATATATATATATGTATATATATATGATCATATATATGTATGTGTATATAGGCATGCATGCATATATATGTATGTATATAGACATGTGTATCAATTTTTTATCTTTTTCATTATGTATATCTTGGCACATGAACATGTTCACTATTGACATCCATATGATATATGCAATCTTCTTCTATTTTCATACTAATCAAGTGTTTTGCAGGGGATATGTGGAGAATATCATTACTTGGAGTTGTAAATTCGAAGTTTATACATTATAATAAGATAGGTCTTAATGAGAACTTACATTTCCTGTTTTAGATAGAATGAATGAGCATTGTAAATATCATAAATTGCTTGTTTTCATACTTTACCTTTATTTTTCAAAATCTCACAATGGTGAAACAAGAATGACACATGCACCATTTCGTAAAAGGTAAGTAATCCAAAGTTGATGATTTACATCAATGGTCATAGTCAGGATGTAAACAAGACTTAGGATTTTTATCTTTTATAAAATAACACTGGATCCACATTGGATCCGTTTTCAAAATTCATCATATTTTCTTTAAATATTTTCTTCTTTTATCAGAATTTAACTTAAAATTAACTCAAAATATATACCAATGGCCATAGTCAGGGTATATTGACAGTTAATTTCATTTTAAATTTCTATAAAAGCACCAAATGTATTTTATTCTTCTCTTGAATTTAAATATAGATTATTATATAATACATTCAATGACCATAGTCAAGGATGTATTATATCTTCAATCTTATTTTAATTCATTTAAAGAATGAAATAGCTTTTCAAAATTCAATTTCAAAATTATTCAAATTCATTCATCATTTAGGATAGAATTGTATCATATTTTCAAAATTTCATTTTCAAAATTCCAAGTGATTCTTTTCTTCATTTCTCAAATCAAATTTTATTTATGGATTCAAATTCAATTCTATCTCATTTTCAAAGATTCGAATTCTATTTCAAAGTCCAATTTGACTTTGAAATTTCAGAATCATTTTTTTCAAATTTCAAAATTCCAATTCAATTTAAAATTCAAAATCAAAGTTCAATTTAACTTTGAAGTTTCTGATTCATCTTCAAATACAAAACCAAGTTTATCCTCCTATCTTCAAGTTCAAAAATCAAAGTTTGAAATTTACACTGAGCTTGACATTTCTTAAATTTTAAATTCAATCTGGGTTTTCCAAAACCCAGATCCATTTTCAAAAGTCCCATTTGGACTTTCAAAGCCCAAATCCAAAGTTAGATCAACTTGGATCCAGATTTCCAAGTACAATCTTCACTTTTTTTTGGATCTCATGCTTCAGATCCACAATTCATTTAGGATCCAGAATCCAGTTCCATTTCGGATCTCAGATTTTAGATCCAAAATCTCCTTTAGGATCTAGAATTCAACTTCCACTTTTGGATCTCAGACTTCAGATCCAAATCCATTTTAGGATCCTCTCCATTTTTTTGGATCCAGAATCCAATTCCATTTTTTGATCTCAAGCTTCAAGAGCCAAGTCCATCTTAAGGTCCAGAATCCAATTCTATCCTGGATCTCAGACCTTAGATCCAAAACCCATCTTAGGATCCAAAGTCCAACTCCACATTGGATCTCAGACTCCAGATCCAAAATCCACTTTAGGATCTAGAATCCAAATCTCTACCTTGGATCTTAGACTTCAGATCCAAATTCCCTTTAGGACCTAGAGTCCAACTCTATCTTGGATCTCAGATTTCAGATCCTAAATCCATTTCAGGATCCAGAACCCATTTTAGGATTCAAAATCCAACTCCATTCCCAATTCCAACTTTTCCATTTCATTTCCAGATTTAAAACCCAATTCCACTTTCAGATCTCGTCTGAACTTCCTAAATCCATTTCTATCTTTTTATACCATTTGGATTTCTCAATTCCATCCTGATTTCAAATTTTAAATTCAATTCCATTTCAAGTTTATCTCTTCTCCTAAATCTAAGTTCAAAGTCCATTTTCTGACTTTGAAATTTTCTATTCTTTTCCGTTTATCTTATCCTCAAATCATTCTCTCTCAAAAATCAAGATTTATTCTTCCAGCTCTAAAATTACTTCAAAGACTTAGAGCTTCTCTGATCCATCTCAAAGTTCTAAGTTAGATTCAACCATTTCTTCACTCCATTATCAAGTTCATCAAAAGAACACTTGGGAATTTTCAAAACATTTTCAAAAGAGCATACATCCTTGCATTGCACAGGCATGATTCTTTGTGCATTTAGACTTAGGATAAAATCTTAGATGATATTTAGGCAAAGCAAAAGACATAAATTCGATCCTTGGTTCGATTACCCCTGGTAAAGGTGCCAGGAACAGTCGAACCTCGTACCGACGAGCGAATCCCGTCTCTCTATTTTTTCCGCAAATTTTCAAAACGGAGGCGAGTTATTTGCTAAATATTTTCAAATCAAGGTCAAGTGAGACCCCACAAAAGAGTTCCTCTCTCTCTCTCTTCTTCCCTTCTTTTTCTCTTCTCTCTTCTTTTTCTGTCTTTTATTTTTTTTTCCCTTCAAAAAGGAGGAAAATAGAGGTTGGAAAAGGAAAAGAGAAGGAAGAGAGAGAAACCACAAGAGAGGAAAAATTTTGCGATGATCACAGTTTTGGCGACCGAGATGGGACAGGTCTTCGTCTGGTCGAGTTATGCCTTTGCTTTGCTTTAATATTTTCTAAGTCTTTATCCCTTCTATGTCAGCTTCATTTCCATGCAAACCTTAGGAGCCTAGATTTTGTCCTAAGCTGACATCACTGCATATAGGATCTAAGTATGGTTTGGTAGGACCATATTGAGGAGATTATTCCATGTTCACATTAGACTTAGGTTTGAAACACAAATCTCCTCAATTTTAGGGATTGAATACAAACAATGTATGCAAGTGTATGCTTCTTTTCATGTAAATCTATCTCTTTAGGACTTGCATTAAAGCCTTCTGGTTTTATCTGCATGTTGATCATGTTTTTTAAAACATCCCTACCTATATTGTCCCGGTCTTCACGTTGTTGGGCTGTGTCACTGAACCATAGTTCAGGAGAGAGCCTCACAACTGGACCACTTATTTGGGTTCGCGCCCCCCTACCACGTACCTAAGGGCCATAGTCCGAGGTATATCGGTAGGCGCTCAAGGATGTTGGGAAACCTTTACCCTAGAACCGGAGAAATATTTCTATGCCACGTACTTCAAGCTTCAACTTGAGTATATCAGCATACCTTGATTGAAATCAGATGATCTGAACCATAGAGTTAGGGTTAGGGTCCTACAAGCTATTTCAAATATTGCATTTAGAGTCAGCCTTTAGGGAGTGCTGTATGCGCATCTTTGTTTGTGCAGCTATGATTGTGTAATGTTTCCTTATATTCTCCTATATATATATCAAAACCTTCTTTAAAACCCTGGGTGTACTATTCAAAATTTTCCTCTATTTTCAAAAACCCCAGGTGCATATTTCCTTTACCTACATTCTTTTCTTTTTTGTGTCAAAATTTTTTTAAAAGCCATGGAAATTCTTTTTCTAAATCCCTTGATCTTTCAAAAATTTTCAGGATTTATGTTTATCTATTTCTCTAATCAAAGTCTGTCTGTAAGTCCTGCAGTCTATCTAATTCTCTTCATCTTTTGCCTCAGTATCATTCCGATGGCATCTGAATCTCTCGATGCTATCTTTCCCATGGATCATGTCTTCTATCAAATAAGGGATGAAACCCCAGATCATTGGGTCATCCAGTCTCGTTCCTTCTTCCCTCGGTGGTATTATTCCTGGTTCGCTACCTTCTCGCGTATGTTCCCAGACCACTTAGATGATTGTGGATTGGAGATGACATCGGCAGTTGGCAAGCAAACTGTCAACGGCAGTCTGATTCAAGCTATGGCAGAACGGTGGAATCCACGTACCTGCATATTTTGGTTTCCATGGGGAGAGATGACTCTGCTAATGGATGAGTTCAGTGACATCATGGGATTGCCAGAGCCAGCTGGTCAGCCAGACGACTCGGTCGAGCAGCAGTTCTTGATCAATGTCAAGGGGATAGATGTTCGAGAAGTATTAGCCAGAGCTACAGGGAGCAGATCTTGGCCTCTCACGGAGATCAACAGGAGTCAGTTTATCGACCTGTTCGGACTCTATCGCAAGTATGGGGCCTATGAAGAAGTCGATACCTTGTCTCGAGCAGCGAAATAAAGAATTCAGCATGCCATGGTCATATGCACAGTGGGACTAGTATTCTTTCAGGATGGTCAGAATTTCATCGATGTCAGAGTCGCCCAACTCTTTCGAAGATGGGGAAGCAAGCACACCCGTCAGCTTTCAGTATCCATGGCAGCTCTAGCCTTTCTCTACAGAGGCTTAGCTCATTTTGCTCTCGGAGAGACCATTTTGGTAGAAGGATGCACGTATGCCTTGCAGTCGTGGTTCTTGCGACATGTTCAATCAAAAGACTAGTTTCTTCAGGTTCAACAGCAAGAAGCCAAAATCTATTGATCAGTATTGAGCATTGATCGAGAGTCTGCACCAGCAAGAGATCCTCTGGGACTATTTTGACAAACGAGAATCAGTTCCTCGCTACACATATGCTCGTAGCAAGCGTTACAGACTGCTCAACCCTTTCTTCTGCGTTGACTATCAGCCAGAGAGGTGTCTCAGACAATTCTCGCAGCGGCAGATTCGTGTCAACACTCACTTCCCGACAGGCCGCATGCGAGAATTTAATTTGCAATCGGATCAGTGGTCTGGGCATACCATGTCACCAAATACACTTGGGACTCCTTTATTTCTTTGTCTATATTTCCTGGTCCCAATGTATTGTCAGAGTATCGAGAATGGTGGCAAACTGTCTGCCCACCTTCTCTTTGTATTTAAGTTTTATCATTAATAAAAATACAACTTTTTTTGTTCTGATAAAAAGCTCTTTATGGCCAAAACTTTAATTTGTTTTATATGGTCATGATCCTCGTGACGACCTCATCCCCAATGATGAGACCTCTTTCTTCAATTATCTCTCATCATGATGGACGACCTCGCCTATGTCATAAGGCGCATTTTTGTCGCCGCAAAATGGTGACTCAATTATCACAAAATTTGTGATGACCCAATCCCTGGTGATGGGATAACTTGTCTAAATTGTCTATCAATTCCTTCTTTCATGTCTTTTTCTCAAAAGGTCGCATTTTCAAAAATTCCGCCGGGCTCTAACCATTCCTCTATCTCTGCAGAAATCATCTGGCATTGTCAAAATGGTTCAAAACCAGAGCTGGAAAAGAGACTGCTCCTCAACACAGTGACAGCGAAATCGAAGCAATGGATTCTCCCAAATCAGTCAGGGGGCAGAATCAGAATCAAACCGATGATATAGACCCTGCCATGTACAACTTGTTCAAAAGAATGATGACCAAGATGATGTCAGAACAGGCTGAGGCCAGTCAGAAGGAGGTTGCTCCGAAAAGCAAACCAAAGAAGAAAACTGTGAAAAAAACGGTCAGGATCGTTAGAAAGAAAATACAGCCTGACACCACTTCTGAAGAAATGGAATCAGTTAAAGAGGAATCAAAAGAGGAAGAACAGTTTGTTTATCATCAAAATCCTTCACCGCAGTTTGTAAAGACTACTGCAGAGCCCGAATCAATAAACAAGCCCATTCCGACTAACGAACCTATGCAAGAGCAGATGAAAGAAATGAATCGGGCCATCATAGATATCCAGGCCAAAAGCAAGGGCAAGCAGACCTACTCTGGTGAAGATTTTTACCATGGCCTAGATGGGGATGACAATCTGAAAAATCTTCCTCGCAAGTTCCTTAAGTTCGACGGAACAAGCAACCCTAAAGCTCACTTGGCCACTTTCTATGCTGAGTGCGGTCGTTTCAGGAAAGACAACCGGGCATTATTCATTTGCTTTCCTCGCAGCCTAGAGGGTGTAGCGGCCAGGTGGTATGCATACCATATTAATCCTATCGAACTACGAGAATTCGATAAAGTTATCAACTTGTTCATTGAGTGCTTCATGTTTAATGTTGAAGCCTCACCAACCCTCAATCACCTGTACAATTTAAAGCAGAGCGAGAATGAGAAGGCTAGCGAATTCATCCACAGGTGGAGAAGCACCTGTAACAGAATGAAGGTTCCCATCCCAGAGGAGCACGCCCTACATATTATTTTAAACAACTTTGCTCAGCCCTTGAGAAACCTCATTTCTACATCGCTCGCCAAATCATTCATCAAACTAATCGAGAGAGCCGAATGGCTCGAGACTGGCTTGGACAATGGCATGTATGAAGGGTATCCTTTTATCAGAGGGAATCCTGATCAAAAGAAGAAGGCGCACGTCGCCTATTCTACAGGATTTTCAGGTCAAGGCAGTGATAGTTCTAACAGCAAGAAAAACAAGAAAAATCGTAACAAGAATGTCGGGCACTCCAAGGCCGAAAGGACAAACTCGGCAACTTAGAAAGGAAAATTTGTCAAGCCACAGCATGTTCAGTCAGCACCACAGCTAGAAGCAAAACAGCAGGAAAGGCCGAAACACGAGGGTTGGAGTTATGACCAAGAGTTCACAGCTCTGGAGCAATCCCGCGAAGACATCTTGGAATATATGATGTCAAAGGGAATGATCAAACTCCCCAAGGTGGAGGATCCTCCCGTTGCTATAGGAAAATGGACTGACAAGTTTTGCAAGTTCCACCGGACTGTTGGACATGATACCGAGCATTGCTTTGTTCTTAAGAACATCATCTAAGACTGCATTGACAAGAATTTATTGATCGAGGATGAGGAAGAACAACCGAAAATCTTGTCCAAGCCATTTCCCAAGCATTCAACTTTAGTCATCACGGAGCAGACATTTTCTCTTCGAGACAACATCCAACCGTGTTCTAGTCAGGATATTCAGGATCAGCATCAGGTCCTGGTCCTTCGTCAAGCGCAGTCTTCTGCCAAAAGGGCGGATATCACTGCATTTTCCAGCAACAAGAAACCAGCAAAAGTGACGGCAGACATTGCCAAGTTAGTTCCCAGAATTTTGAAGTGCTTCGTCAAGGCAGCTTCGAAGAAAGAAGAGGCTTCAGGGTCAGTTCAGAAGCCAATCACTGCTTTATCTAACATTTCTATCCTTGAACTGACTCTTGCTTCCCCAGAGCACCAGCAAGTGCTAGAAGACCTTCTAAGAAAGATCAAGGTCAAGCCTAACACAACGCCGCAAGATATGGCTCAAATCGTCAATCAGGCCATGACGAACACACCTATCACATTTTCTGATAAGGATCTACCAAAGCCTTATTCTTTCCACAACAACGCCTTATATATAGTGGTGCGAACCAGGGGCATGACAATCCCTCATGTGCTCGTCGATGGAGGCAGCAACCTCAATATCTGTCCTGAGATGACGGCCAAGGCTTTGGGACTGAAAGAAGAGGAATATACCCCAGATCCGATCACGATCTATGGTTTTGACAACCACGGGCAGACAGCCAAGGGGAAGATATTTCTCGAAATCTTCATCAATTATTCGGTACATATAGTCCTCTTCCATGTGGTCAACGTGCCGCCCATATACAATCTGTTGCTTGGGCGCACTTGGATCCACAACACCAACGTTGTCCCTTCCACCCTTCACCAGTGTATCAAATGGTCGAAGGGAGGCATGATCACTACGGTCCTAGGAGAGGATCTGGAAGAGCGACTCCCGCAGCCAATGATTCCCCGTCCTACTTTCACTGCCGACATCCCAAGCATCAGGGAAGTCGATGAAATCAATCTAACTGAAAATCTGGACATGTTAAAATTGAAAGAAGTTCAGCCAACAGAAAGCGTAACGGTAGTAACCCAGTGGCAGGGGCCTCACTTCTTCAAGTTAGGTGGGCGCCTCGACTGCACTTCCTTTCAGGATCACCCTATTTTCCCTCAGTTCTCAAAAGCTAGGAGAGGGTTTGATCTTCTGATTAAACACAGTTATCAGCCCTTCAAAGGCCTGGGCAGCAGTGAAGACGACATTCTAGAGCCGATCATCCCCGCTCGGCATATCGAGGGTATAGGCTTAGGTTTCACAGAACAATCGTTCGGCAGGAAGACCACCTTCATCAAAGGAGCACAATGAAGACAATGTCAGTGTTTTTTGCTTTCTTTTTCTTTCTTGTAGGGGCAAAAGATCTGCCCCAGTTTCTTTCTTTCCTTCAATCGTCTGTAAATATCAAAGCTACTTAAATCAATGAAATTTTGATTCCTATTTCTCATCTTGGTGTACACAAATTCTTAGCTTATATCCTTTTCCATGATCGTCATTTTTTGTTTCTGTACAAAAGGCTATTTTTAAATATCTTACACTTTTCTCAAAAACCTTCTTTGCATTTTCTGGATTGCCGGAATCATGGCTCCTAAATCGCTCAAAAGGCTCGTTATCAATACCAACTTTTCTCAAAATAAATCCAAACCGACCAGAATCTGCAAGGCAAAAGCAGGGGCAGAAATCAGCAAAGTGATAGGACAGATCGAAGAGTTGGCAGAATTCGACTCAGCGATTTAGGATTTGTCAGAATTTGCCAGCATTCAGAAGCAGAAGGAACCATCGCCATTGGTTCAAGATCCAACAGAGGATGTCAACATCGGTTCAGAAGATGATCCGAAAATCCTCAAAATTGGTTCCAGCTTGAATTCAGATGAGAAGGAAAGGCTCGTCTATTTTCTCAAACAACATCAGGAAGTCTTTGCTTGGACTTATGAGGATATACCACGCTTAGACACCAAGTTGGTCGAGCATCGCCTTGTGCTGAAGCGAGATTGCAAACCAATCAAGCAGAAATTAAGAAAAATGGATCCCCGAGTAGCACCGCAAGTTAAAGGACTTGAAGAGCTGTTAAAAGCAAAAATTATTCGGACTATCAAATACCCAGATTGGTTGGCGAACATCGTGGCAGTTCCCAAAAAGAATGACAAAGTCCGGATCTGTATTGATTTCAGGGATCTGAACAAAGCAACCCCGAAAGATGACTATCCGCTCCCCAACATCGATCTTTTGATCGATAGCACGACAGGTCATGCCATGTTTTCCTTTATGGATGGATACTCAGGTTATAATCAGATCAAATTGGCCGCTCGTGACCAATTCAAAACTTCCTTCACCACGCCTTGGGGTACATTTTGCTATACAGTCATGCCGTTTGAGCTCAAGAATGCTGGGGCGACCTATCAGAGAGCAATGACAGTTATTTTTCACGACCAGATGCACAAGAACATGAATGCCTATGTGGATGACATCTTGGTCAAGTCAAAAGAAGGAGAGGATCATCTTGATGCTCTCGGCCAAGTCTTCTAAAGACTTATTCTCTACAAGTTGAGACTCAACCTACAGAAATGCGTCTTCGGAGTGGAGTCAGGCAAACTACTTGGCTATATGATCAACAAGAAAGGCATAGAAGTGGATCCTGCCAAGGCAAAGGCGATCATTGATATGCCACCTCCCACTAATCTTAAAGAACTGTGAAGCCTTCACGGTCGCATTAAGTCTATTCGACGCTTCATCTCAAATCTGGCTATGAGATGCGAACCCTTCAATCACTTGTTGAGAAAAGAAGTGAAGTTTGAGTGGGGATCAGAATGTCAGCTCTCATTCGAGCGCATCAAGCAATATCTCCTCAATCCACCCGTTCTGAAGCCACCAGAACTGGGAAAGCCACTCCTTTTATATATTTCTGTCAACCACAATGCTTGTGTCGGATTTCTTGCGCAGTACGAGGAAGGCAATCGGATAGAGCATGCCATCTATTACACCAGCAAGACCTTCATCGATTATGAGAAAAGATACTCTCAGATGGAAAAGACATGTCTAGCCTTAGTATGGATGTGTCAAAAGCTTAGACATTATCTGTTGGCATCAGAAATCAAAATTCTGTCAAGACTTAACCCTCTCAAGTACATCCTTGAGCAGCCTTTTCTTACTGGACGGATTGCGAAATGGCAAGTCCTCCTGATGCAGTACGATCTGGAATATGTTTCTCAGAAGTCAGTCAAGGGTCAGTCCATCGCAGATCAATTGGCAGACTTCCCGTTGACAGAAGAGATCAAAGCAGAAGATGATTTTCCTGACGATCGCATATGCAGTGTTCAGGAGTCCCCAGTTTGGACCCTTTTCTTCGACAGAGCTAGAAACATGTCTGGTATAGGAATTGAGATCTTGCTAATCACTTCTGAAAAGGAGATGCTCCCTTATTCCCTCAAGCTCGACTTCCAATGTACTCACAATATGGCCGAGTATGAAGCTCTAATACAAGGCCTCAAGATTTTGCAATACTTTAATGTCAAGAGAGTTCACGCCTTTGGCGACTCATTGCTTGTTATAAATCAAGTTAATGTCGAATGGCAAGTCAAGGATTCAAAGTTGATCCCTTATCAGAAGATTGCCTTAGCTCTCATAGGCAGCTTTGAAGAATTTCAGCTCAACCATGTCAAGAGGGAGTACAATCACATAGCAGATGGCCTAGCCTGTTTAGGCTCAATCCTGTCGTTTAGAGATAGTGAATCATGTTGCTCCTTCGAGATCGGCAGACTTGATCAACCTGCCCATTCCAGCTGAGCAAGTGAACCAAGCCACTCAGAAAGAGAAGCCTTCGTACCAAGTCATCAAAATTTTTATCGAAACTGGTGAATTTCCATTGGAAATTCCAAGAAATGAGCAACACGCGATTCAGCGCATGTCAGCACGTTACTTCATCCTTGCCAATACTCTCTATCGTCGTGGGTTCAGTTCTGAGTACGCCAGATGCTTAGATAAGGATGAAGCCATAGAAATTGTCCAAGAGGCACACGAGGGAATTTGTGGTGGTCACGTCGGCTACCAAACACTCATCAAGCAAATTATCCGGGCAAGGTATTATTGGAAGACCATGCAGCAGGATTGCCATCAATTTGTAAGGAAATGCGTCAAATGTCAAATGCACACACCTTCCATTCATGCGCCAGCCGCATACTTGCAATCCGTGGTCTCTCCTTGGCCCTTTTTGATGTGGGCCTTCGATGTAGTTGGCCCGATCACCCCTTCGGCATCTAATGGCCACCGATATTTCCTTGCAGCTACAGAATATTTTACCAAGTGGGTCGAAGTTATCACTTTGCGGACAGTGGAAGGCCGACATGTGGCTTCTTTTATTCACAAAAATCTTCTTTGTCGCTTTGGCGTCCCGCATGATATCGTGTTAGATAATGGCAGCCACTTCAAGAATGAGAGGATAAAGACTTTTTGCTCAAAGTTCAGGATTCATCACCACTTCTCAGCTCCTTACTATCCTCAAGGAAATGGCCAGGCAGAGGCCACTAACAAAATTTTGATCAACATTCTAGAAAGAACTGTGGAAACAGGCCTCAATTGGCACGAGAAGATGCACGATGCACTTTGGGCATACCGAACCACCATTCGGACCCCAACCAATGCTACTCCTTCAGAACTTGTCTACGGAACCGAGGTAGTATTACCTCTCCACATTCAAAAGCCCGCGCTCAAATTCGCATCACTCATTGAACTTCCGCTTGATCAATATCAACAACAGAGATTGGTGCAACTTGATCTGTTAGATGAGAAAAGGCTCAATGTGGCAGAACACGCTCAGGCCTATCGTCAAAGGATAGCTCGACACTACGCCAAATCAGTTATTGAGAGAAGATTCCGAGTCAATGATCTTGTGCTCAGATCAACAGCTTATCTCAAGCATCGGCCGAAGGGCAAGTGGTCACCCAATTGGAAAGGCCCTTATGTGGTTAAAGAAGCGCTGCCTCGCAATTCCTATCGTCTGATCAACACAGATGGAGTGGAACTGCCAGATCCTATTAATGCTTTACATTTGAAGAGATTTTACACTTAAATTGTTCATCCTAGCCTTTTGTACTCTTCAAAAGTCTTTTTCAATAAAGCAATCAATCTTCCACTGAATTCTCACATTCTTCTCCCTGATACTGGCATTTTTATTTGATTTATACTCATCATATGCAGGCAGGATCAGACGAATCTTTTTCTAAATTTTTTTATCAATTTCTAGATTAATCTGGTTATCTTTATTAATTGCATTCGTTTCATTCTCCAATTTAATCAAGTTTTCATCAAATTATTGTTAAGTTTATCAATTTTGACAAATTTTATCAAGTTTTATCACTTTTATTTTATTGATCTTTTCCTCTTTAACCCTTTCAGGTTAAGGGATAAACCTGATGCCTCTTTCCCATGAGGTATTCTTTTATTCATTTTTTCCCTCAGATTAAAGGAAAAACCTGACCCTCGTTGTCCGAGGTGTTTCCCATTCAGGATAAGGGATAATCCTGATACCCCTCATAGAAGCGCCGCTGCTACCCGTGAAAATTCTTCTTCAAAATAAAATTTCAATAAATTTCTTTAAATTCTTCTCCATTTTTATAAATTTTATTCTTCTTCAGGTTAAGGGATAAACCTGAATTATTTCCCATAAATTCTTCAATCCACATCAAAATTTTATATTCTCTCAGGATAGGGGAAAATCCTGAAGCCATCATAAATAGATTCGGATCTTAGGCCATCTTGGGTCAAGGATCTCGAATGAATCTCTCATCTTCATTGTCGAAATCTATTCATGCTTTTGTCAATCCTTCAAGTTCTGACTCCCGAGTTGGAATCGTTTCCTTCCCGTCTGAGTTCCGACTCAGATTTTTCTCTTTATATATTCTTATTTCTGAAGTCTCAAGTTCCGACTTGAACTTCCTTTTGAATCCAATGCTCATATTGGACAAATTGTTGTGTTGAGAATTCGAGTTTTCAAACTCGATTCTCACTCATTTCTTATGATTAAAAAACCGGGTTCCGACTCAGATTTTTCTCTTTGTATATTCTTATTTCTGAAGTCTCAAGTTCCGACTTGAACTTCCTTTTGAATCCAATGCTCGTATTGGACAAATTGTTGTGTTGAGAATTTGAGTTTTCAAACTTGATTCTCACTCATTTCTTATATTTAAAAAGTCGGGTTCCGACTCAGATTTTTCTCTATATATATTCTTATTTGTGAAGTCTCAAGTTCCAACTTGAACTTCCTTTTGAATCCAATGCTCATATTGGACAAATTGTTGTGTTGAGAATTCGAGTTTTCAAACTCAATTCTCACTCATTTCTTATGTTTAAAAAACCGGGTTCTGACTCAGATTTTTCTCTTTATATTCTCATTTCTGAAGCTTCAAGTTCCGACTTGAACTTCCTTTTGAATCCAATGCTCGTGTTGGACAGATTGTTGTGTTGAGAATTCGAGTTTTCAAACTCAATTCTCGCTCATTTCTTATGTTTAAAAAACCGGGTTTCGACTCAGATTTTTCTCTTTGTATATTCTTATTTCTGAAGTCTCAAGTTCCGACTTGAACTTTGCCACTAAGCTCGGCTTCTTACCGGCTTAGTAGCAAAGAGGGGCATCTATGAACACCCCAAATTTTTCAAAAAGTTTATGAATATCCCCCTTTTGCCCTCTATCTTCATTTTTTTGGGTAATTGAGTCACTTTTAAATATAAATCCCAGTTTATTTTTCAAGTTTTCTGAATCTAAATTCATTTTATATATTTGACTCAATTTCGGATCCGGATCCAGATAAAAGATCCAAATCTGAGCTTCGCCATCCAATTTTTAAATCAAATCTCAAAAACTACCAAAATAACTTTTGGAAAAGCTCAGACAGTTCATCCGGTATCCGTTTGGATCCATTGAGTTGTATTCCTCAAATTCAAGGTTTAAAACTCGAATATTTTCTCAAAACTCAAGTCCAAACCCATTTTCTTCCAAAATTGCTTAAAAAAAACCTTTCCTGTGTAAATCTTTTTGAAAATTTTGCAAAATTATTTTAAAATCCTTAGTTTTTAGAGTTTCATATTGAAATTCAAGAAAAGAACAAATATATATATATATATATATATATATATATATATATATATATAGAAAAGAAACAAAATTCGGGCTTTTGAAAAAACTCTTCTTGAAAAAAATTCTTTTAACCAAAAACAGTTTTTGCAAAAATCTTTAAAAAGGGACCGGCTTTTTGGAAATTTTTATAAAAGACCTTCTTAACAAAAATCGGTTTTTAGGGTTACGAAAACCTTCTCTTTTCACCAAAACTCTCTCCATCGGCCACAGCCTACCCTCCAGAGGTTTCATCTGAGCCATCCATTGCTAAATCTCTGCCCTCCGGAAGCTTCCATGGCTACCAACAGCATTCCACGCCCCCATGTGCGTTCCTCCTTCACGAAGCTTCCACCCCCCCCCCCCCATGCGCGAGCTCCTCTCCATAGCCCTCCGATCATCCATGGCCTTCGTCAGTCCATCGATCACCAACAACCCCCCTTCTCGATCTTTCCTTCACTCCCTATATAAACAACCCTGGGAGTTCAGGGGGGATCGACCTTTGCGTTAGTGCCCTATGGAATCCATTAGATCAATTGCTTTGCGCCATTGCTCCTTGAAATCCATTCACCCATCGATCGTTCGCCAGAGATCCATTGACGCCTTCCTCAGTCTTAAGAAAGAAGAAAAGAAAAACTCCTTCCTGTTCCTGGGGCACAAGACTATCCGATGAGTTTTCCCTCTTTCATTCACTCTTCTGAATTTTTTTTTTCTCATCGTTTTCTATTTTAATCCCCATTTACGCACCATGAGGGAGGTTTGGATTGCTCATGGCAATTTCAGCCCTTTCTTTGTGCAATAGCAAGCGGAATTTCCTAATTCTAATATTTTTTTTCTTTTTCTCTTTTTCTTCTTCTCTTTTATTTTCATTTCCTAATTCATGGTTGTTGTTATAGACAAAACCCTTAGTTCTTATAATAAACATTTGTCTATGGTATCGTGATATGCCCCTTTTCATTTGGTATATGCTTTACACAGCTCTGTTCTTACCCTTCCTTTTTTTTAGGTTGCATTGTCATTTCATAATCTTGCCCTGTGGTTTCATCGGATGATAATTTTTTTTTCTTATTTACCTGACTAGATTCAGTATCTCTAAATTAAAATTGAAACAATAGGATTTAATCTGCTATGCCTCACATATATCGATTTAGCAGGTATTGATCAACTGACTAATGAGAATAAATAGATTGAAGTTGCCTTTAGACTTATGATAATTCTGTTAAATTGCAATCCAATGAAAATTCATCATATATTTTTGTTCGTTTACTTGTATCTGCCTTTTTTTTTATCCGCATTTAGCTAAATAGCCGTGGGATTGCTAGTATTCATCTCAAACAGTCTGGCATCATGGATATAATCTCTATTTCGCATCATCCTGTGCATTGTCCTTAAGGTATGTGACATTCATCTGATATTCTTTCATTTGCATTTTCACCTCCATTATGATTAATTCACCATTTAGGTGTTTCATTCATATATTTTGTATATCTGATTATTCAAATTCATCGTAACATCCATTTGTATGTATTTCGTTCATGATATTCTTTCATTGGCATATCATCCCATCTTATACATGCTCTACATTTTCACCATTTATTTATCTGTTTTCCTTCACAAACTTTCCTTTATAAATCACCATTACTTCATTTAATTCCCTACTTTTCTTTTATTATTTGTAACACAGCTTTAGTTTCTCTGTCTCTGCACACCTACATTTCATTAGCCTACCCATTGTCTCACAGCCATCCTATAACCATGAAGCTGTAAGTTTGCAAGGGTAAGAGATTTTGATGAGTCATTTTTGTGTTACAATGGTAGGCTCAGCATATGCCCAGGATGTTGGTTTTGTTTTTGATGTTTATAACCTATCTATACCAAGGATGAGTCTGCGTAAGCTCATGCTAAAACCCTTTGTGGGTGATGAGCCCAAGCTTATTCAAGGTCTGGAATCAACATGGTGAAACCTTGTGGCATAGACACTGTGAAAGGATGGTCCCAAAGCCCAGCTCCAGTAAAGAAGTAAAATCGAAGAGGTGTTTTTCCTCTAAATTCATGCTACAGGTTGAAGCCTCTCTCGATTTGAAGGTTTAACACACGAAGAGTTGGATAGTGATAGTATAGAAAGAGCCGCCAACTTCAGTTCTTCCTGGTTCTTTGCACATTGTCTTGACAATCAAGGGAAGCCAACTCTATCTGTAAGGATCGTAAATACTTAGAAAATAAGGATCGAGGTGCTGCTGCAACAGGAAAAGACATGTTAGTGTTTCCTGCAGATATATCTCTCTCCACTTAGCCATAACACCCATATGCATGAAACATTTCATTGTCTTCCTCATCCCAGCCTCCAAACTCTCACCAGCTGGCTGAGTTCTCAATCAACCAGGAATCAATTCCCTCTTTGCACTTAAGCAACAGAAACCCATTCACTGTTTCAATTTAGAGAGCTTGATATCAAAAAAATTGATTTGCTAATAAATATGTTACCTAGAGTTTTAGGTCTGAAATTGATCGGTCAATCAGTTTATTGTCTGAATTTGGAGAGTTTGCTAAGTTGGAGTTAATCTGCCAATTCGGTACTTCTATATATTCTAAAATCATCTTTCTAATGTAGGCAGCTAGTGGATTTTCCTGCGTCTTCCTTTTTAAAATTGCTGCAATCTCCCCTATCTCTAGCTCACTTACCTGCTGCTACTGTAACAGTATCCATCACACCTTCATATCCCACATTTTTTACATTTGCATTGCATGTTGGTTAGTGCAGCAATACACCTCCTTTGGTGCTTGTTATCTTCGCAAAATTTTTCCCGTCTTCCCCTTTCTTGCAGAAGAGAGAGAGGGAAATGCTTTTGCGATTCAAACTTGACCGGATTTTGGAAATTGTTTTGAAATACTCGCCTCCGTTTTTGAAAATTGTGGGAAAATCTGTAGGATGGGGCTCGACCTGTCGGTACGAGGTTCGACCGTTCCTGCCGCCTTTAACAGGGGTAATCGAACCAAGGACCAAAATTGTGCTTGACTTAGTTAAATCATCAAAATCATGTTCTATCCTAAATGCATAGAGAATTCAGGCATGTGTTATGAGATTTTGGAAAATGTAAGTTGGAAAACTTGATGTATGCTCAGAAAACCTTTGGAGTTGAAAGATATTTCTCAGGGAAAAGGTAATATCAATTTCTCAGGAAACTCAGATGAAAAGGATTTGAAATCTCGAGAAAATGTATGAAGATTTAGGAAAATCATGAATGGTTGAAAATCCTGGGAAAGTAGAAGTGATTCTTGAGAAAAAGGGTAAACATTTGATGGAAAATTGCTTGTCAAGAAAAGCTTCAAGTTTTGAAAAGTTTCTTTGGAAAATGATTGAAATTCATTGGAAAACCCTTGTGGAGAAGGAAAATTGAAACTCGGGAAATTGAAATCTCGAGAATCTTAGCCTTAAAACCCTTGAAAATTTGATTTTTGATTCTTGAGAAAGATCGGAAAACTCTTTTTGAAAATCTTAAGAAAATAACATCTTCCAGGGAAAATCGAGGGAAAACTTTGATTTTGGAAATCCAACTTGGAAGTTTCTTGAGAGACTGGTTTCCATGGAAAACTGTGAAAACTTAATTTGGAAAAAACGATTTTGGAAAATCCTCAGAGTTTCTTGAGAAATCGATTTCTTGAGAAGGAAGTTTTCTTAAGAAAATCATGGGAAAACCGAGGATTTCATGATGCAAATGAATGAATGAATGCACTTTGAAAGATTTTCTGAGAAATTTGTTGGAAAAATGTGCATTAAGTCAAAATAAATCCTTCACATATTCTGACTGTGGCCATGAATATGTTCAGAGTTTAGTTGATTTAATGTACAATGCTTTGAAAATATTAGAAATATGATGTGCATTTTAAGATAGCCTAAGAGTGTAGGCTCAATGTGACTAGTAGAAAGATGATGGATCTGGGTCTTGTCCATATTCCGACTAGGGCCGTAAATATGGATTCCACCGAGTTCATCAACTCCCTAAGAGTTGGTGCACGTGCCATTCGTGTACATCCATAGTGCTCTTTGAAAATTTGAGACATATGCATCATAGAATCAGGATATTACTGAAATCAAACTATATGAGATGCAGCCTAATCTAAGCAGTAAAAGTAAATATTATTCCAAATTTAATTATTACATCTCTGACATAAATCAAAATGAAACAAAATGCTATAAATGAATCGGCATCCTCTAGGTTATCCTGCAAAATGAGAGTTAATACAAGATACCCGAGGAAATGGGTATGCAATATGTACAACGAAGATATGCATGGTTATATCTAAATGCTTGAATTCACGAAGATGACGTGTGATAATAAAATGTATATACAATATATATATATATATATATATATATATATATATATATATATATATATATATATATATATATATATATATATATATATATATATATATATGTGATAACAAGGGTATATGAGGGGATCTATATATATATATACAAGTATATATCTATATATATGCATATATATACAAGTATATATATACACATATATGTATACATATAGATAGATATACATAGATATACATATATACAGAGGTATAGATATACCTATAATGAGAAATATACACATTAACAGAAATTCCATATGATGGGTAAAATCAGAAAATATATGTATATACAGTTTCTGTAAGTGATTTTACACAGCCGTATTTCTCAAATCACAAGATAATTTTCAATAAAACTGGGTATGGAGCTTCCCTATATATCTATAACGATGCTTGCAAAAGATGGTCAAGAGATCATGAACGGATATGGATATATCCGTTCATGAAGGTGGCTGTTTATCATGACTGCACTCCTGCAGTAGAAAAGATGAATATAACATATACAATGCAGTGGAAGGAACATGGGTAGCGACAAGACCAAATGCAAAGGTATAACCTGTGGCGGGTATCTCTCTTAAATGTTTATACAAGATAGGAGTGGGTCTCATATCCTAGCCATGGGTTTTTCATGCATAACGGTTGTTTGCTCCAACAGTCAGATTCAATGAGCTGAATTTCATTTTACAATATGCAAAAAAAAAAAGAAACCAATGAGCACCTGAAATAAAGTCTTTATACAGACAACATGAACTTGTTAAAAATCTCATATGTCCAGCATCTACAAAGAGCAGAAGGACGACTTGGTGTTGGTGGGACGGGGATATCTGTAACAAGAAACTTTTCAGGCCTATCCTATAGATAAAACAAATCACTGTCCTGATGATCAAAATATAGAAAATTTGTTAGAGTTGGGCCAATAATGTACTTCTAAAATGGATTAACCATGCCATGTGCAGAAATGACATGAGGAATGAGCTTTCACTAGATGCTGGCAAATCTATGACATCAAAAGAGCTAATATGCGTGGCATCCAACAACTATTGCTGTGACAATAAGACCTATACCCAGCACAAAGAATATATATATATGCCATTAAACCTTAGGTGTTTCCTATATGATACAACAGTGGAAAGGATATAACAGTATGTCAGTAGAGTAAACAAAATTTTTTTTTAGAAGATGTTACAGATGGTGGAATTGGCTTAAGTGACAAAAAAAAAGGGGATAGCAAGAGGACATGCATGTGGTTATACGTGAAGTTAGAAAGTGGGCCTGGGTGATGCTGTACAGGGGTATCTCACAGACTCTACCTACATTTGCCCTACTGCTATGAAGAAAACAGAGCATGCTGGGGTAGATGGATACAACATTTTGGATAATATGCATGTGTTGCGCAGGGTTCACCTGGACCTTTTGAGCTTGCTGTTAGCTCCAGTGTCGAGGTCTTTTGCCATTATGACACTTACCGGGGTTGTGGATGTTGTCATGAAAACTCAAAGAAATGCCATGGATGAAGTCATAGATCCAAACTGTTGAAACCATCTCTGTGTTAGGTAATAGGATCATTTGTGGAGCAATCATCATCAGAGAAAATGCTAAGTGCAGGAGGATTTACTGTATCCTCACTCTATATTCCCCAAAACAACACTAGAATCAATACCACCAGACATCATTTGCATGTCACCAATACAGAACGGAACAACAATCAATCTCATAGACTTGAAAATCAGAAAGATAACAACATTTGACACGTGGAAGCCGATTAAAGAGTGACAACACAAGCTCCACCCGATGAGTTCCTCATCCCCACAAAGAAATTATAGTGACAGGGAAATGTAAGTCATAGATGAGTAGAAGTAGCTATCAAAACAACAAATGATACAAGATAAAAGGAGTAAATGGTCAACCTAATGGTTAGCATCGCAATGAACTCAAATCAAATGTTAATGCCATTACAAAGATGCTCTGCAAAAAAAAAAAAGGAAGAAAGGTCTAATGACAAAGAGGCTGCTTTCACAGGTCGAAGATAACATAAAATCCAGATGCTTACACTAATGGATAGGGAAATGAAAGCAAAGTCAGATGGGCTGGATGTTAATGCCCTGGTTAAGAACATTGTTTACTGTATGATGATCTCTGTAAGCTATCATTTTATTCCATCGTATATAGGTATTTTCAGCAAAACCCATGTGATTTTGTAAAAACCGATGACATGCAGAAGTTTTTAAAACTAACTTAAAACAGGAAAACCATCTGACGGTGAGGATATTGACACAGCTGACGTCTGAAGTCCTCGTTGCTGCGTTTTCAAAGATGGATAACTGAAATTTACTCTAAAAGAGATCACATAACCGACTGGGTTAGACATACACATGAAAGCCTTGAACCGAAATAAAGAGATCATTTTGAAAAGTCCATGATATCATAGTGAATCATGTGAGAGTTTTGAAATAGGGACTCGATGGAGCCAAGAGCTTTAGAACTGAAATGAGAATGCCATTGAGGGGTGTTATCATTTCTTAATGCACTGAATAAACCTGGAAGGTAAACCACATCAACCATTGAAAAG
Organism: Nuphar pumila; assembly: GCF_984573655.1. Classification (NCBI taxonomy): domain Eukaryota; kingdom Viridiplantae; phylum Streptophyta; class Magnoliopsida; order Nymphaeales; family Nymphaeaceae; genus Nuphar; species Nuphar pumila. Next base: position 29,252,870 of record NC_143259.1, on the reverse strand, counting down.
GGTTTACAAAGCACATGACACGAACCTGAGATCTGATTCTCGTAGATGCAGAATAAGACAAAAAAGAAAAGAAAAAAAAAAAAGAACAGAAAAGAGAAAGAAAGGGGCTTTACCTTGGTTCGGTAGAGGTTGAAGGTGCGCTTCCTAACAGGGTGAGCTGACCCTCCAGAGGTATATGCAAGAGCTCCTGAGTGCCAATCGCTGAAGACTCGTCTTTCCTTTGGAGTGTGTTGTTGGACTGCTTCTGCTGCTGAGCTGAAGAGGAGGAGAAAGTAGTCAATTGGGTTGAAGAAGATGAGAGCAGGCACCCCTTTGAACGAGAGATGGCTCAGGTTAAGGGAAATCGCCCTGTTGGGTCCTTCCTCTCAGGTTTTCGCTGGAGTTCCTTGGCCCTTGGCTGAAGGAAGGGCTGCAAAATGGCAAGGGGAGAAGAGTCGTTTGGTTTCGCCTCCTGCTAGCCAGAGGGGGAAACCGTGAAGAGGGGGGCGCTGAAGAGTTCAAAAACACATACCAGGTCCTTTTTTCGGGTGGCCTAACCTTCACTTTAAAAGAATTGTCCGCCCTTTCAGCCCAAAGCTCGGGCTTTTTGAAATCCGTTGTGAAAGGTTTTTGATAGACTTAAAAAAAACTGATTTTTGAAAACTTTCAAAATGTCGCCATTTGAAAAATGGGGGGCGGCTCCTTTTCTCCAGAAGTATATAAAAAAAAAACTTAGGTAAAGTGAAGTTTGGTAGGGTTTTCACGGTGGCTCCATTTGGGGCTGAAAATTAATAAAGTAGTAAAAAAATGAGTAAAAAAAATGGATTTTGTTTTGGGTGGTGCCACCTCAACCGATTTTGAAAACTTTTTGAGATAAAAAAAAATAAAATTTTGCTTTTCTCGGCAAGGAGCCTTAGTGGGGCGCCACCTACATGGGCCCACTAAATATTTTATTAAAATTGAGTTAAAACAAGGTTTTGTAAATCGGTGCCACTTTCGAGTGGGCACTATCTTGGTAATAAGGGAAAATTTTGAGAATTTGAGTGTGACACCACCTCGAGGCGGGTCCCACGTCCTTTATTTGAAATAAGAGCCAAATGAGATATTTTGGAATTTTCACAATAATAGGTTAGTTTTGGAAAACACGAAGTGAATTTTGGTTTGATTTCAAAACTTAAAAAAAATGGTTCTTCAGGGCAAAATTTTGAAAGAAGTAGGGAAATTAGGAGCCTTTTTGTTAAAGTTTGAAATAAGGTCTTATGCACTTTTGAAATTGTGTCCCCCTCTTTTCAACTGTCGAAATTTGGAAAATGTCAAAACCATCTAGATTGTTTTCTTGAGAAAACTTTTCGTAATTCGGGGTCCTGGGGGTAAAATGGGAAGAATTGATAAATTTGAAAACCCAGGGTTTTAAAATCAATTTTGAAAAGTTTAAAAATCAAATCTGGATTGACAATTTTGAAAATCAGGAGTTTCGGATCTTGAAATGACATGCTGTGCAGTGAAATGAAATGCTCATGCAATGCTATGCAAAAGACATGTTCTACAAAATTGACACTCTGAATTTGAATTTGAAAATTCTGGCTCCTGGTTAAGCATGAGATTTTGAAAATTTGCAGTTTGAAGATGTCTCTGAGTCTAAATAGAGAAGTTTTAAAATTCAGGAATGGAATTTAGGACTTTCTGCAAGGTTCAATCTTGGAAAATGACCATTTTGCCCTTCATGGGTTTCGGAGAACCGAAATGTGGTGATTGAGGGCGATGTTAGGGAGGTGAGTGAAAATTTGGGGTGTTTACAGATGCCTCTCTTTGCTACTAAGCCGGCTTATGGTCGAGCTTAGTGGCAAAAAAAACACTCCAAATTTGGGCTATATCTAAAAAAAATGCCCCAGTTAGAAGGATCTGACTGGGTATGAGGGGAATTAGCCCAGTGATCATGGTAGATATGAAATGAAGAATGAAGAGGAAAGATTTGCTCTATGAGAGCGAAGTTCAGGTTTTTTTTTTTTTTGCCCTTAACCTGGATGGGACAGAAATACCTCGTATGGAACGAAGCTCAGGTTTGACCCTTAACCTGATTGGGTTGAAGATGAAATACCTCTTTGAAGGAGGCTCAGGTTTGTACCCTTATCCTGATCGGGCGAAAAATGGAATGAAATCCTCGAAGGAAGAGACCATGATGGAACCTTCGAATTTTGCACGATAAATCTGATAGGGGTTTTGCAAAAGGAAAGAAAATGGGGTCCCTAAAGCTTGAAAAGGGGTTGATTTTGGGCGCCTCATTGCTGAGACTAAATAGCTTTTGAAATTGCCTTTTGCGGGAAATGATTGGTGGTTCGACCTCAAACCAAAATGGGACTGTCTATGGTGGGACAGTGGAGACACAGGGAAGTGTGCAAATCTGAGAGTTCATGCTCTCAAAGAAGGGAAGGAATCAAGTCCTTAGGAGGGATTTAAAATTGGTGTCTGGATGTACTAAAGACGAACATCACGCTCTCACTTCGCGTCTGGATAGCTAGAAAGTATTGTCAAAATGTTGAGAATTTTGTTGTTGATTCAAAATAATTGAAAATGATGCATATTGTGGCAAAAACATTCTTTCTTTTCTACCCAAAGCATTACCTCCCAACAAGATTCACTTCGTAGAATCGAGATTCGGAATTCAAATTGATTATGATTGACCTTCTTCCAGGAGGTTATCAATTTTCTTGATATGAACAAGAAAGAGAATTTGATATTATGAAAGCCATTAATGAAAGATGATTGATAATAGAATTTCACAAATTTAAAGAGGATTCTTGATAGATCTGGCAGTTTGATATCCTGAGAGCTTCTCTCATGCTAATCTTTCTGCACTCTTTTGGCTCTCTGGTGTTTTGGCTACATTCTTCTTCATTTTGGAGATGTTCTGACTTTTTCTCTCTTTCTTTTTCCTCGCTTGCTCTCTTTTGATAAGGGTACGTCACAAACTCCTTCAACTTGGAGATGTTTCGATCCTTCTTTGACGATATTGGCTCATGGGTTTAGAAATCTTTGGATGATGGCTGAAATTAAATATCTTATAGGGATTGTTGAGAGGTTCATTGCATCTGCCTTCATCTCGACAGTGCTTTGGACTTTCCCTGGAAGGATCTGTCACAAACTCCATCATCTTGGAGATGTTTCGAATCTTCTTTGGCCCCGGGGGTTTGCTCGCCTAATTCGCCTTCATCTTGACAACAGGTGAGAGATCCCTTTTGCGGATATTTAATTGCAGCTTAGGTGATTTGGAGGAGACAGGGCTTGGATAAATGCTCTCTTTTCTAGCACTCAGGATATTTCCACTGCCTCATTTTACAAGAATAATCTTTAAAGATGTGCCATTGACTGTGATCAATATCAATCATTTATGGCTTTTCACTAATATTGAATCTTCTTTTCTGGCCATATCGAGGATTTATCCTTCATCCTTTGGGTTGGCCAATAGAAAGAATTTGAGTTTTGAATCTCTTTTCGCAAAAGCTTTACTCTCTTGGAAGTAATGCTGAAGGTAGACTGAGGTAAAGATTTGTATAATAAAGTTTTTGAAATCAACAAATAATTGATTGACAAATTGACAAAATTTTTTTGAAGTCCTGGTGAAAGAGAGCCTTTGAGGTTCGGCTCGATACATCCGTGACGAAAATTCTCCTCTCTTTTTCCCCAAAAAGAGAGACTCGGGCTTAGCCCTTACCTGAATGGGAAATGGGAAATACTCCTCTCTTCCCTGAAGAGGAGGTGTTTGCAAAATGAACTTTCGAAGAGAAATTAAGCTCTCGTCAAAGCTCCCTAAGATTAGGCTTCTCTTATGGAAAGGGGGCCGATAATAGTGAGGTCTGAAAGTTGGGTCATAAAAGGAGCGAGTCCATCACACTCTCCCTGCAAAGAGGGTCCTTCATGACGAAAAATGGCCTAGTATGAAATTGGGGGGTCACAAGAAAACGAGTCTCCATCGAGCCTCTCCCTTTAACAGGGTTCCTCGTGTGAAATTGGAAATTGTTTTGCAAACGGTTCACAAAGATGCGAGTCCCTTCAAACTCTCCCTGAAAAGGGGCTAAGTGAACGAATTGGTGACCCGAAGGTCGAAAATTGGAAATTGATGGACCCGAAGGTCAAAAATTGGGAATTGGTAATTGAAATTGAGTGACCCAGAGGTCGGAATTAGAGAATTGCCTGATTCAAAGATTAAAATTGAAATTTGGAGGGCAAAATATCAAACTTGAGCAATTGACAGACACTGATGATTGAAATGACTTGGATCAGTCAAAGGAGAATGATGAGTTCGAGTCAGAGCTCGAATAAAATACAGAGATCACGAGTCGGAACCCGGATTAACAGAAGAAAATGAAGAGCTTGAGTCAAGGCTCGAGTAAGGTAATGAGATCATGAGTCGGAACCCTGATCAACAAAAGAAAATGAAAGGCTCAAATCAGAGCTCAAATGAGGTAAAGAGATCTCGAGTCGAAACCCGGATCAACAGAGAAAATGAAGGGCTCAAATTTGAGCTCAAATTTGAGCTCAAATGGATAGAGAGATCTCGAGTCGGAACCTGGATCAACAGAAGAAATGATTTGAATAAAAACCCGAGTCGGAACTCGGTTTTCCAAAAGTTGGGATTTTGAAAATGTACCAGTTTGAACACTGGATTTTGAAATAATCCCAGTTCAAGCATTGGGTTTTTGTTCAGTATTGGTGATTACCTTTCAATTTTGAATCATTTGGAGTTGTGATGGGACTGTTTGTTGAAATCCCAATACTGATCGGATTGTTGTTAATGCAGTTGAATGCAAATGAATGCAAATGAATGCAAATTGATGCGTATGAATGCACAAGTGCGTGAAATGAGGAATTTGTTTACCCTGCCTGCATACAGGATGAAATTTTAAAATGCCCCAGTGTAACTAGGAAATAAAGTTTGATCATTATTTAAAGAAAATAGGAAAATTACAAAGAAAGAATAGAGGCTTCAAGTATAGAACTTTTTCAAGTGTCGAGCATTAATGGGATCTGGCAATTTTACCCCATCGGCGTTGATGAGCCGATATGAGTTGCGGGGTAATGCTTCTTTGACGACATATGGACCTTCCCAATTTGGCGACCATTTACCGCCAGGATGGTGCTTGAGATAAGTTGTGGATCGAAGCACTAACTCATTGACTTTGAATCTTCTTTCGATGACTGACTTTGCGTATTGCCTGGCTACTCTCTGGCGATAGGATTGCGCATGTTCTGCTGCTTTTAGCCTTCTCTTGTCAAGTAAGTCTAACTGTATCAGTCGCTGCTGCTGGTATTGATCAAGAGGTAATTGCAGAAGTGGAGCAAATTTCAAAGCGGGCTTTTGAACGTGTAGCGGCAATACTACTTCTGTTCCATATACCAATTCTGATGGAGTAGCATTCGTTGGGGTGCGAATAGTGGTCCGGTAGGCCCATAGTGCATCGTGGATCTTCTCATGCCAATCACGACCTGTTTCCACAGTTCGATCTAAGATACGAATTAAGATCTTGTTGGTGGCCTCTGCCTGACCATTCCCTTGAGGATAATATGGGGCAGAGAAATGATGATAAATCTTGAACTTTGAGCAAAATGTCTTCATCTTTTCATTCTTAAAATGACTGCCATTATCTGACACGATGTCATGCGGGATGCCGAAACGGCAAAGGATGCTCTTGTGAATAAAAAAGGCCACGTGTCGGCCTTCAACTGTGCGAAGAGTGATGGCTTCTACCCACTTGGTGAAATATTTTGCTGCGGCAAGGAAGTATTTGTGGCCATTTGAAGCTGAAGGAGTGATGGGACCTACAACATCGAAGGCCCACATAGAGAACGGCCATGGAGAGACAACAGATTGCAGATATGTTGCGGGAGCATGGATGGAAGGTGCATGTATTTGGCATTGCACACACTTCTTCACATAATGGTAACAATCTTGTTGCATAGTATTCCAGTAGTAACCTGCTCTGATGATCTGTTTGACAAGGGTTTGGTAGCCGACATGGCCACCACAGATGCCTTCGTGTGCTTCTCACACGACTTCTTTGGCTTCGTCTTCGTCCAAGCATCTAGAATACTCTGAACTGAATCCTCGACGATACAGGACATTGGCTAAAATTAAGTATCGAGTAGACATACGCTGGATTGCTCGTTGCTCTTTCTTTGAGAGTTTTGGAGGAAATTCACCAGTTTCTACGAAAGTTTTGATATTGTAATACCAAGGCTTCTTCTTTTGCTCAGCTTGGTTTACTTGTTCTGTTGGAAGGAAAGCAGGTTGGTCAAGTCTGCCAATTTCAAAAGAGCGACAGGATTCCCCATTTTTGAATGCCATAATGGAGCCTAAACTCGCTAGACTATCGACCACTTGATTAAAATCTCTCTTGATATGGAAGAGCTGAAATTCTTCAAACTTGCTGACAAGAGCTAAAACAATTTTTTGATAGGGAAATAGCTTCTGATCTTTGACCTGCCATTCGGCTCGAACTTGATTGACAACGAGTAATGAGTCGCCGTAAGCATGTACTCTCTTAACATTGAAATCTAGTAGGATTTTTAGACCTTGAATCAGGGCTTCATATTCAGCCATATTGTGGGTACATTGAAAATCTAACTTGAGAGAAAATGGAATCATCTCTTTCTCAGGAGTGATTAATAAGATTCCAATGCCTATTCCGGCCATATTCTTAGAACCGTCGAAAAATAAATTCCAGATTGGATGTTGCTGGATATTGCATATTTGCACATCTGGGAAATCATCTTCGACTTTCACCTCTTCCGCTAAAGGAAAATCCGCTAATTGGTCTGCAATTGCTTGGCCTTTGATTGATTGCTGCGAGACATATTCTAAGTCATACTGCATCAATAAGACTTGTCATTTTGCGACCCGTCCGCTGAGGAAAGGTTGCTCTAAGATATACTTGAGAGGATTGAGCTTGGACAGGATTTTGACTTCAGATGCTAGTAGGTAGTGTCTTAGCTTCTGACACATCCATACTAGAGCTAGGCAGGTCTTCTATATTTGAGAGTATCTCTTTTCATAATCTATGAAAGTCTTACTCACGTAGTAAATGACGTGCTCTATCAAGCTGCCTTCTTTGTATTGTGCCAAGAATTCGCCGCATGCGACTTGATTGACTGAGATGTATAGTAAAAGAGGTTTTCCCAATTCTGACGGCTTCAAGATAGGAGGATTGAGAAGATACTTCTTGATTCGATCGAACGCTTGCTGACACTCTGGTCTCCATTCGAACTTCACTCCTTTTCTGAGTAAGTGGTTGAAGGGCTCACATCTCATCGCCAAGTTGGAAATAAATCGCCAGATCGATTGCATGCGTCCCTGAAGGCTACGCAACTCTTTGAGATTTTTCGGGGGTGGCATATCAATGATAGCCTTTGCTTTGGCTGGGTCGACTTCAATCCCCTTTTTGCTGACTAGAAAACCCAACAATTTGCCTGATTCGACTCCAAATACACACTTTTGCGGGTTAAGCCTTAACTTATAAAGGATGAGTCGCTTAAAGACTTGATCAAGCGCTTTGAGGTGATCTTCTTCCTCTTTAGATTTCACGAGAATATTGTCAACATACGCATCCATGATTTTGCGCATTTGATCGTGAAATATAACGGCCATTGCCCGTTGATACGTTGCTCCGGCATTCTTGAGCCCAAAAGGCATAATTGTATAGCAGAAAGTGCCCCAAGGCGTAGTGAAGGAAGTCTTTGATTGGTCGCGGGCGGCCGACTTAATCTGATTGTAGCCGGAATATCCATCCATGAAAGAGAACATAGCATGTCTTGCCGTGCTGTCGACTAGAAGATCGATGCTTGGAAGTGGATAGTCATCCTTCGGAGTTGCCTTATTGAGGTCTCTGAAGTCTATGCAAATCCTTACTTTGCCACTTTTCTTTGGGACAACGACGATATTGGCTAACCAATCTGGGTAGTCAATAGCTCGGATAAATCCTGCTTTGAGCAGATCTTCAAGTCCTTCCTTGACTTGTTGTTCTATCCTTGGATCCATTTTTCTCAGCTTCTGCTTAACTGGTTTAGCATCCGGCTTCAAGACGAGACGGTGTTCAACTAATTTTAGGTCTAAGCCTGGCATATCTTCATATGTCCATGCGAACACTTCTTCATGCCGCTTGAGAAAATCTATAAGCCTTTTCTTTTCTTCTGGACTCAAACTGGTTCCGATCTGGAGAATTTTGGGATCTTCCTTTGAACCGATATTGACATCTTCAGTCGGATCTTGTACTAGAGGAGATGGTTCGTCCTGCTTTTGAACTGCGGAGAACTCTGGTAATTCCTGAAGAGACTGATCATATTCTGTACAATCATCTAACTGCTTTGCAATCTTGCCATCTTTAGTGCTTGCTTTGACTCTATGAATTGCTACCGACTTCTGAAAAGCCCTGGGATTGAGAACGAGCTTCTTGATTGTCCGAGAAGTCATTCTGTAATTTTGGATAAGAAGTTTGGTTCAGATAAAATTGCCCACCGTAAGACAAGCAATCATTTGAAGAGAACTATGCATAAAATGGCATTAAAATTATAAAATGAAGAGATAGACGGAAATGAGATAGATGGCATCCAGATAGACAAAGAATTTTGAAATTTTATTGATTTTGAATTGATCAAAGACATTGATAAAATGAGACATTTATTTTGGAAGAATAGAAAATAACAAATGGTTTTTAATGTGCCCCTTTGACAAAAACAGTCTTTTTTGGCGAGCTTCCGCTGGAGAACCCCAGTCCTGCTCTGTGGGGACGATGTTTCTGGATTACTGGCTCGATGCGGCCATCTTCATTCTTGCCGAGTCCTTTGAAGGGTTGATAACCGTGTTTTGGGAGCAAATCGAATCCCTGTCTTGCCTTCATGAATTGAGGAAACAAGGGGTGATCCTTAATAGCGTTGTAGTTGATTCGGCCTCCAACCTTGAAGAATTGAGGACCTCTCCATCGGGTCATGGCTACCGTGTGCAGAGATGGTTCTGATGATGCCTGAAGTATTTCTCGATTCTCTCCGAGATTGATCTCTTCACTTTCCCTGATGCTGGGAATATCCGCATTGAATGAGGGTCGATGAATCATTGGCTGCGGGAGCCTTTCTTCTGGGTCATCTCCCAGTATTGTGGTAATCATTCCACCTTTTGACCACTTCACACATTGATGTAGGGTGGAAGGCACTGCATTTGCGTTATGAATCCACGTCCTTCCGAGCAGCAAGTTGTAGGTAGGTGGCACATTAACCACGTGAAAAAGCACTGAATGCACTGAATAGTTGATGAACACTTCCAGAAATATCTTGCCTTTTGCCGTTTGACCATGGTTGTCAAACCCGTAGATAGTGATGGGATCTGGAATATATTCTTCATCCTTGATCCCTAATGCCTTTGCGGTCATCTCGGGACATATGTTGAGGCTACTGCCTTCATGGACCAGTACATGGGGTACCGTCATTCCTTTGACTCGAACGACAATGTACAAGGCATTATTATGAAATGAATGAGGCTTTGGAAGGTCATCATCCGAGAAGGTAATCGGTGTATTGGTCATGGCGGAGTTCACAATCTGTGCCATGTCTTCTGGAGTGGTACTGGGCTTAACTTTGATTTTTCTGAGCAGATCATCCAGTACTTGTCGGTGCTTGCGGGAGTTTTTGGCTAAGTCCAAAATTGAAACATTGGACAGAGCAGTTAGAGGCTTCTGAGTTGAAGTTTCTCCCTTTTTTGGGTGGGATTTGAGAAAATGCTCCGGGAGCCTCGAAATTTCGCTGGCTGCTGCAGGAAATATTTCGGCTGGCTCCGCTGCTACTTTTAGCTTGCCAAAAGCTGCAATTAGATCCACCTTCTTGGTGGCTGGTGTCGCTTGCCGTAGCACTGACACCTGATGCTGAACTTGGAGATCTCGTGCGGAACACGACTTGATGTGTTCGTGCGGTAGAAATGGCTGTACAGACACTACAGCTGTGGTGTGTGAAGGAAAGGGTTGTTGTAGAATATCCATTTTCTCTTCTTCTTCTCCTTTTATCAATAGATTCTTTTCAATGAGATCTTGCACGATGTTTTTGAGAACAAAGCAGTTCTCAGTGTTGTGCCCCACTGTCCTGTGGAACTTGCAGAACTGATCTTTCCATTTCCCCATGGGCACAGGGGGATCAGTCAATCTGGGCAACTTAACCATTTCTTTTGATAGCATATACTCGAGCACATCCTCGAGTGTTTGGTCAAGAGGAGTAAACTTTCTGTCGTAACTCCACCCTTCATGCTTAGCTTTCTCGCGCAGTTTTGGCCCTTGATCCTGCTGAGGAGGCTTGCTGTACTGAGGAGCAGGCTTTTCTTTCTGGTCTTTGTTGTTTAAACTGCCTGAGCCGTAGCAGTAATCTTTCTTCTGCCCTTTGTACTGATTCCGACTGTTGTTGTTGTTGTTGTTGGCAGAATAGGTGAAGTGAGCTTTCTTCTTCTGCTCACCTTGGGGGTTGTTTTTGGAAAAAGTGAAGCCTTCATAGACTCCATTTTCCACACTCAGTTCGAGCCATTCGGCTCGTTCAGTCAGCTCAATGAAGGTCCTGGATGGTGCTGTGGAGATCAATCCTCTTAACGGCTGCGAAAAGTTGTTGAGGATTAGGGACAGAGCGTGCCTTTCCAAGATAGGATCTCTCATCTTATTACCGGCTGATCTCCATCTGTGAATGAAGTCCCGTGCCTTTTCATTCTCATTCTGCCTTAGATTGCAGAGATGACTTAATATAGGAAGTGCCTCTGTGTTGAACAAGAAACGTTCAATGAATAGGTTTACCACTTTATCGAACTCCTTGAGCTCGATGGGGTTGATATGCTCAGCATACCACTTAGTTGCAACTCCTTCCAAGCTGCGGGGAAAGCATAAGAATAGTGCTCAGTTGTCCCTTTTGAACCTAGAGCATTCTGCGAAGAATGTGGCGAGATGAGCTTTTGGGTCGCCAGAACCGTCGAATTTGATAAATTTTCAAGGAAGATTTTCCAGATCATCATCTCCCTCTAAGCCGTCGTAGAAGTCTTCACTGGTGAAGACTTTCCTGCCCTTGTTGCGGGCTTAGAGATCCTTGACAACTCGGGCCATTTCCCGGAACTGTGCTTGCAGGGGCTTTTCTGCCTCCTGACCATTTGTTTTGCGGTTTTTCCTTTGTTCTTGGCCCCTTTTCTGAAATACCGGAGGCACTTCGTATTCTTCATCTGTATCTTCATTGAAATCGGTTCCGTCTGAGATCTCTTCCAGCTGAACTTGCTTTTTGGAAGCTTTCTTATCCTTGTGACCATGAAACTTTTTTCTGAAGGGATTCCTCTCTGAGCTGGTCTCGGGTTGTTCATTCATCATCTTATTCATCATTTTCCTGAACATGGCATACATTTGTGGGTCTATGTCATCATCCTTTTGTTGCTGCTCTTGACTCCTCTCGGACCGGGGGGGAGCCCATCTCTTCTTCTGAGGCTGACGAGTACTGAGATGCCGAGGTTCTTTTGCCTGATCTTGTCCGAACCATCAAATGTAATGGATGCTCTCTGCAGGGCAAAGACCTGATTAGATTATGAAGGAATTGGCTTTTGGAAGAAATATTTTCTGGAAATATGACAGACAATTTGAAAAAATTATCCCATTACTAGGGACTGAGTCATCGCGGGAATCACGACAATTGTGTTGTCATTCTTAGAAAGAGAAATAAACAACGAAAATGCGCCTTGTTACCTAGGCGAGGTCGTCAAACCACAATAGAGAGAAAGAAAACTTTATTGAAATGAGAAAATTAAACTTTTATTGATCTTGACAAAGAGGTGGAGGACAAACAATTTCCCACCATTCATGATAGTCGGCAGACACTCTAGAGCCAGGAAAGATTTTGAGAGAAACAAAGGAGTCCCAGCCGTAGCGGGCAGAATGATATGCCCCGGACCATTGTGCGGAGGTGAGATCGAACTCTGCCATAGCTCCTGATAATAGTCGGGCTTCGATGTACTGCTGCCTCTGGGAGAATTGCCAAACACATCGCTCCGGTTGGTAGTAAGTGAAGAAGAAAGGTCCCAACAACTTGAACCGCTTGCCATAAGCGTATGTGTATCTGGGAGGGGACAATTGTCGATCAAAATAGTCCCATACGATGTCATCTTCTTGAATGTTGTCAATCATGGATCGATATTGCGCCACTAGAAGAAGTTCTTGACCATTGTATATGAAAGAGCTTGCTCGGGCTGGAACATGCTGGAAGAACCAGGATTGAAGCGCGTAAATGCATCCTTCAACTAAGATGGATTCTCCAAGTGAGAATCGAGTCAGACCACGATATAGGAAGGCGAGCGCTGCCATGGCTATGGAAAGACGGTTGGTTTGTCGACTTCCCCATCTTCTCATAAGCTGGATTATTCTGATGTTCATGTAGTTTTGTCCGTCTGGGAAAAGGGATAATCCTACAGTGCATAGAACCATTGCATTCTGAATTCTTTCTTTAGTTGTCCTTGATAGCGAACTAACTTCAATGAAGGTTCCGTACTGGCGGTACAACTCGAGAAGGTCAACATATTCATTTCCCTCTAACTGGATCGACGGCCTATCATACGAGCTAAGGAGTCTCGGGGGTCCAAACCTTTGACGTTGATAAGGAACTGATGTTCTAACGGATCACTTGGCTGACCGGCTGGTTCTGGTAACCCCATGATTTCTGAAAATTCATCCATTAAAATGGTCATCTCTCCCCATGGGAACCAGAAGGTACACGTCCGAGGATTCCATCTCTCCGCCATTGCGTGGATCAGGTTGCCATTGATGGTCTGCTTTTCGACTGCTGACGCCAGTTCTAATCCGCACTCGCTCAAATGGTCCGGGAACATTCGGGAAAAGCTTTTTAGCCAAGAATAGTACCACCGGGGAATGAAAGTTCCGGTGCTGAGGGCTTAATGTTCCGGATGACCTTGTCGCACCTCGTAGAAGATGTGACCTTCAGGAAAGATAGGATCGACTTGACTGGATGCCATTGAACTGAAAATAGAGGAAGACTTAGAATGAGACTTTTGGGAAAATGTGAGAAATTTTGAAAACATTTTGCAGGCAGGATATAAAATGCAGCTGAAAATTCGAGATCCAGTAGAACAAAAGAAGGAAAAATCACCTGGAGTTTTGAAAGAAATTGGATATTTGGGAAAATCTTCCAGGGTTTGAGAAAATAAAGGGAAAAGATGAAAAATATGGATATTTGAAAATATTTTGGGAAAATGTAAGAAAATAGAGGTAATATACGAACAATCACATCTTGCACAAACATTTATGCACATACAGCACTCCCTAAAAGGCTGACTCTAGATGCATCATTTTGAAAAATAGTTATAGGACCTTAATCCTAACTCTAAGTTCAGATCATCTTTGTCCAATCCAGTTATGCCGATATACCCGAACCGAAATCCGAGGTACGTGGCATATAATTTCAACTCCGGTTCTAAGGTAAGGTTTTCCAACATCCTTGAGCGCCTACCGATATACTTCGGACTGTGGCCCGCGGTACGTGGTAGGGGCTGTTAACCCAAATGATTGGCCCAGTTGTGAGGCTCTGTCCCGAACTAGGGTTCTGGAAGAGAGCCCAGCAACGTGAAGACCGGGTAATAGTAGGTAAGGGAGATTTTGAAAAATGATCACATGCAAGAAATAGAGGGCTCTAAATCCTAGAGAGATAGATTTTGATTTTTTTTTGAAGAAGGATACATTGTTTGCATTCAGATCCTAAATTAAGGAGAATTGTATTTATACTTAAGTCTATGTGAGCATGAAAATATCTCCTCAATCTGGTCCTACCAAACCATGCCTAAGCTATATGCAGTCAATGTCAGCTAGGTCAGAATCTAGGCTCCTAGGCTCACATGATATTGAAAGTAAAGGAACTGACATTTTAGAACACAGTATTGATAATTAAACTAAGTCAAGCACTACTTTGACCAGACGAGAACTGGTCCCATCACGGTCGCCAAACCTGTTATCGTCGCAAAATTTTTTCCGTCTTCCCCTTCCTTGCGGAAGAGAGAGAGGGAAATGCTTTCGCGATTCAAACTTGACCGGATTTTGGAAATTGTTTTGAAATACTCGCCTCCGTTTTTTAAAATTGCGGGAAAATCCGTAGGATGGGGCTCGACCTGTCGGTACGAGGTTCGACCGTTCCTGCCGCCTTTAACAGGGGTAATCGAACCAAGGACCAAAATTGTGCTTGACTTAGTTAAATCTTCAAAATCATGTTCTATCCTAAATGCACAGAGAATTCAGGCATGTGCTATGAGATTTTGGAAAATGTAAGTTGGAAAACATGATGTATGCTCAGAAAACCTTTGGAGTTGAAAGATATTTCTCAGGGAAAAGGTAATATCAATTTCTCAGGAAACTCAGATGAAAAGGATTTGAAATCTCGAGAAAATGTACGAAGATTTAGGAAAATCATGAATGGTTGAAAATCCTGGGAAAGTAGAAGTGATTCTTGAGAAAAAGGGTAAACATTTGAAGGAAAATTGCTTGTCAGAAAAAGCTTCAAGTTTTGAAAAGTTTCTTTGGAAAATGATTGAAATTCATTGGAAAACCCTTGTGGAGAAGGAAAATTGAAACTCGGGAAATTGAAATCTCGAGAATCTTAGCCTTAAAACCCTTGAAAATTTGATTTTTGATTCTTGAGAAAGATCGGAAAACTCTTTTTGAAAATCTTAAGAAAATAACATCTTCCAGGGAAAATCGAGGGAAAACTTTGATTTTGGAAATCCAACTTGGAAGTTTCTTGAGAGACTGGTTTCCATGGAAAACTGTGAAAACTTAATTTGGAAAAACCGATTTTGAAAAATCCTTAGAGTTTCTTGAGAAATCGATTTCTTGAGAAGGAAGTTTTCTTAAGAAAATCATGGGAAAACCGAGGATTTCATGATGCAAATGAATGAATGAATGCACTTTGAAAGATTTTCTGAGAAATTTGTTGGAAAAATGTGCATTAAGTCAAAATAAATCCTTCACATATTCTGACTGTGGCTATGAATATGTTCAGAGTTTAGTTGATTTAATGTACAATGCTTTGAAAATATTAGAAATATGATGTGCATTTTAAGATAGCCTAAGAGTGTAGGCTCAATGTGACTAGTAGAAAGATGATGGATCTGGGTCTTGTCCATATTTCGACTAGGGCCGTAAATATGGATTCCACCGAGTTCATCAACTCCCTAAGAGTTGGTGCATGTGCCATTCGTGTACATCCATACTGCTCTTTGAAAATTTGAGACATATGCATCATAGAATTAGGATATTACTGAAATCAAACTATATGAGATGCAGCCTAATCTAAGCAGTAAAAGTAAATATTATTCCAAATTTAATTATTACATCTCTGACATAAATCAAAATGAAACAAAATGCTATAAATGAATCGGCATCCTCTAGGTTATCCTGCAAAATGAGAGTTAATACAAGATACCCAAGGAAATGGGTATGCAATATGTACAATGAAGATATGCATGGTTATATCTAAATGCTTGAATTCACGAAGATGACGTGTGATAATAAAATGTATATACAAAATATATATATATATATATATATATATATATATATATATATATATATATATATATATATATATATGTGATAACAAGGGTATATGAGGGGATCTATATATTTATATACAAGTATATATCTATATATATGCATATATATACAAGTATATATCTATATATATACATATATATATACACATATATGTATACATATAGATAGATATACATAGATATACATATATACAGAGGTATAGATATACCTATAATGAGAAATATACACATTATCAGAAATTCCATATGATGGGTAAAATCAGAAAATATATGTATATACAGTTTCTGTAAGTGATTTTACACAGCCATATTTCTCAAATCACAAGATAATTTTCAATAAAACTGGGTATGGAGCTTCCCTATATATCAATAACGATGCTTGCAAAAGATGGTCAAGAGATCATGAACGGATATGAATATATCCGTTCATGAAGGTGGTTGTTTATCATGACTGCACTCCTGCAGTAGAAAAGATGAATATAACATATACAATGCAGTGGAAGGAACATGGGTAGCGACAAGACCAAATGCAAAGATATAACCTGTGGCGGGTATCTCTCTTAAATGTTTATACAAGATAGGAGTGGGTCTCATATCCTAGCCATGGGTTTTTCATGCATAACGGTTGTTTGCTCCAACAGTCAGATTCAATGAGCTGAATTTCATTTTACAATATGCAAAAAAAAAAAAGAAACCAATGAGCACCTGAAATAAAGTCTTTATACAGACAACATGAACTTGTTAAAAATCTCATATGTTCAGCATCTACAAAGAGCAGAAGGACGACTTGGTGTTGGTGGGACGGGGATATCTGTAACAAGAAACTTTTCAGGCCTATCCTATAGATAAAACAAATCACTGTCCTGATGATCAAAATATAGAAAATTTGTTAGAGCTGGGCCAATAATGTACTTCTGAAATGGATTAACCATGCCATGTGCAGAAATGACATGAGGAATGAGCTTTCAGTAGATGCTGGGAGCAAATCTATGACATCAAAAGAGCTAATATGCGTGGCATCCAGCAACTATGGCTGTGACAATAAGACCTATACCCAGCACAGAGAATATATATATATATATATATATATATATATATGCCATTAAACCTTAGGTGTTTCTTATATGATACAACAGTGGAAAGGATATAACAGTATGTAAGTAGAGTAAAAAGAAATTTTTTTTTTTTAGAAGATGTTACAGATGGTGGAATTGGCTTAAGTGACAAAAAAAAAGGGGACAGCAAGAGGACATGCATGTGGTTATACGTGAAGTTAGAAAGTGGGCCTGGGTGATGCTGTACAGGGGTATCTCACAGACTCTACCTACATTTTCCCTACTGCTATGAAGAAAACAGAGCATGTTGGGGTAGATGGATACAACATTTTGGATAATATGCATGTGCTGCGCAGGGTTCACCTGGACCTTTTGAGCTTGTTGTTATCTCCAGTGTCGAGGTCTTTTGCCATTATGACACTTACCGAAGTTGTGGATGCTGTCATGAAAACTCAAAGAAATGCCATGGATGAAGTCATAGATCCAAACTGTTGAAACCATCTCTGTGTTAGGTAATAGGATCATTTGTGGAGCAATCATCATCAGAGAAAATGCTAAGTGCAGGAGGATTTACTGTATCCTCTCTCTATATTCCCCAAAACACCACTAGAATCAATACCACCAGACATCATTTGCATGTCACCAATACAGAACGAAACAACAATCAATCTCATAGACTCGAAAATCAGAAAGATAACAACATTTGACACGTGGAAGCCGATTAAAGAGTGACAACACAAGCTCCACCCGATGAGTTCCTCATCCCCACAAAGAAATTATAGTGACAGGGAAATGTAAGTCATAGATGAGTAGAAGTAGCTATCAAAACAACAAATGATACAAGATAAAAGGAGTGAATGGTCAACCTAATGGTTAGCATCGCAATGAACTCAAATCAAATGTTAATGCCATTACAAAGATGCTCTGCAAAAAAAAAAAAAAAGGAAGAAAGGTCTAATGACAAAGAGGCTGCTTTCACAGGTCGAAGATAACATAAAATCCAGATGCTTACACTAATGGATAGGGAAATGAAAGCAAAGTCAGATGGGCTGGATGTTAATGCCTTGGTTAAGAACATTGTTTACTGTATGATGATCTCTGTAAGCTATCATTTTATTCCATCGTATATAGGTATTTTCAGCAAAACCCATGTGATTTTGTAAAAACCGATGACATGCAAAAGTTTTTAAAACTAACTTAAAACAGGAAAACCATCTGACGGTGAGGATATTGACACAACTGACGTCTGAAGTCCTCGTTGCTGCGTTTTCAAAGATGGATAACTGAAATTTACTCTAAAAGAGATCACATAACTGACTGGGTTAGACATACACATGAAAGCCTTGAACCGAAATAAAGAGATCATTTTGAAAAGTCCATGATATCATAGTGAATCATGTGAGAGTTTTGAAATAGGGACTCGATGGAGCCAAGAGCTTTAGAACTGAAATGAGAATGCCATTGAGGGGCGTTATCATTTCTTAATGCACTGAATAAACCTGGAAGGTAAACCACATCAACCATTGAAAAGGGTTTACATAGCACATGACACGAACCTGAGATCTGATTCTCGTAGATGCAGAATAACACAAAAAAAAAAGAACAGAAAAGAGAAAGAAAGGGGCTTTACCTTGGTTCGGTAGAGGTTGAAGGTGCGCTTCCTAACAGGGTGAGCTGACCCTCCAGAGGTATATGAAAGAGCTCCTGAGTGCCAATCGCTGAAGACTCGTCTTTCCTTTGGAGTGTGTTGTTGGACTGCTTATGCTGCTAAGCTGAAGAGGAGGAGAAAGTAGTCAATTGGGTTGAAGAAGATGAGAGCAGGCACCCCTTTGAACGAGAGATGGCTCAGGTTAAGGGAAATCGCCCTGTTGGGTCCTTCCTCTCAGGTTTTCGCTGGAGTTCCTTGGCCCTTGGCTGAAGGAAGGGCTGCAAACTGGCAAGGGGAGAAGAGTCGTCTGGTTTCGCCTCCTGCTAGCCAGAGGGGGAAACCGTGAAGAGGGGGGCGCTGAAGAGTTCAAAAACACATACCAGGTCCTTTTTTCGGGTGGCCTAACCTTCACTTTAAAAGAATTGTCCGGCCTTTCAGCCCAAAGCTCGGGCTTTTTGAAATCCGTTGTGAAAGGTTTTTGATAGACTTAAAAAAAACTGATTATTGAAAACTTTCAAAATGTCGCCATTTGAAAAGGAGGGGGCGGCTCCTTTTCTCCAGAAGTATATTAAGAAAAAAACTTAGGTAAAGTGAAGTTTTGGTAGGGTTTTCATGGTGGCTCCATTTGGGGCTGAAAATTAATAAAGTAGTAAAAAAATGAGTAAAAAAAAATGGATTTTGTTTTGGGTGGTGCCACCTCAACCGATTTTGAAAACTTTTTGAGATAAAAAAAAATGAAATTTTGCTTTTCTCTGCAAGGAGCCTTAGTGGGGTGCCACCTACGTGGGCCCACTAAATATTTTATTAAAATTGAGTTAAAACAAGGTTTTGTAAATTAGTGCCACTTTCGAGTGGGCACTATCTTGGAAATAAGGGGAAATTTCGAGAATTTGAGTGTGACACCACCTCGAGGCGGGTCCCACGTCCTTTATTTGAAATAAGAGCCAAATGAGATATTTTGGAATTTTCACAATAATAGGTTAGTTTTGGAAAACACGAAGTGAATTTTGGTTTGATTTCAAAACTTAAAAAAAATGGTTCTTCAGGGCAAAATTTTGAAAGAAGTAGGGAAATTAGGAGCCTTTTTGTTAAAGTTTGAAATAAGGTCTTATGCACTTTTGAAATTGTGTCCCCCTCTTTTCAACTGGCGAAATTTGGAAAATGTCAAAACCATCCAGATTGTTTTCTTGAGAAAACTTTTCGTAATTTGGGGTCCTGGGGGTAAAATGGGAAGAATTGATAATTTTGAAAACCCAAGGTTTTAAAATCAATTTTGAAAAGTTTAGAAATCAAATCTGGATTGACAATTTTGAAAATCAGGAGTTTTGGATCTCGAAATGACATGTGCATTGAAATGAAATGCTCATGCAATGCTATGCAAAAGACATGTTCTACAAAATTGACACTCTGAATTTGAATTTGAAAATTCTGGCTCCTGGTTAAGCATGAGATTTTGAAAATTTGCAGTTTGAAGATGTCTCTGAGTCTAAATAGAGAAGTTTTAAAATTCAGGAATGGAATTTAGGACTTTCTGCAAGGTTCAATCTTGAAAAATGACCATTTTGCCCTTCATGGATTCCGGAGAACCGAAATGTGGTGATTGAGGGCGATGTCAGGGAGGTGAGTGAAAATTTGGGGTGTTTACAGTGCTGCATATTCATCTTACAGCATTGTCTATTGCATCTCCTCATGCCTTCAAAACAACATTATACATTTCCTGCCACTTTGTCTGCTGCATACATTACCTCCATTTTTTTTCACAAATGCAACCCCCAGCCCTCACCCTGATATGAATTTTTCATAGTAGCAGAGCTGCCGTATTTTGTCTTTTAGCAACCCAAGTGTTTCCCATTCTAGCAGCACCATGGCCACCCTCCGTGGTCGGCATCCCCTCGTTGTTGTCACCCTATTACAGAGACACCTAGCAGTCTCATCGTGCTCAATTTTCATAGCCATTTCTCACTTGCTACACCTTCACAACACAAACATCGATTGGTTCCCTTTGCATTGATCATTTTCCATGCTGCTAACATCATTTTCTACCTGCAAAATCCTCCTCTCCATAGCATTTTGCTATAGGCGTTACAAACATGGGCAGTGTTTGTTAAAAACCAGATTTACAAATATACTCTGTTGATATTTGCCTAAAGTTATGCTAACAGAGGCATTTTTTTTCACTTGTCAAGTATACTTTGTTGGTGTTTAGAACATCTGTCATAGGTCCACCTCATCCTATGTGTAATCCGATATTTCACCCCCAATAGCACTTTCAGTACAGTCATATTAGCACCTTCATCAGCATCACTCTCATCCACCTACGTTGAGTGCATGTCATATGTGATATATATATGTGTATATATATATACACACATATATGTATATAGAATATATACACATATATGTATATATATATATATGATCATATATATGTATGTGTATATAGGCAGACATGCATATATATATGTATGTATATAGGCATGTGTATCAATTTTTCATCTTTTTCATTATGTATATCTTGGCACATGAACATGTTCACTATTGACATCCATATGATATATGTAATCTTCTTCTATTTTCATACTAATCAAGTGTTTTGCAGGGGATATGTGGAGAATATCATTACTTGGAGTTGTAAATTCAAAGTTTATACATTGTAATAAGATAGGTCTTAATGAGAACTTACATTTCCTGTTTTAGATAGAATGAATGAGCATTGTAAATATCATAAATTGCTTGTTTTCATATTTTACCTTTATTTTTCAAAATCTCACAATGGTGAAACACGAATGGCACATGCACCATTTCGTAAAAGGTAAGTAATCCTAAGTTGATGATTTACATCAATGGCCATAGTCAGGATGTAAAAAAGACTTAGGATTTTTATATTTTATAAAATAACACTGGATCCATTTTCAAAATTCATCATATTTTCCTTAAATATTTTTTTCTTTTATCAGAATTTAACTTAAAATTAACTCAAAATATATACCAATGGTCATAGTCAGGGTATATTGAGAGTTAATTTCATTTGAAATTTCTATAAAAGCACCAAATGTATTTTATTCTTCTCTTGAATTTAAATATAGATTATTATATAATACATTCAATGACCATAGTCAAGGATGTATTATATCTTCAATCTTATTTTAATTCATTTAAAGAATGGAATAGCTTTTCAAAATCCAATTTCAAAATTATTCAAATTCATTCATCATTTAGGATAGAATTGCATCATATTTTCAAAATTTCCTTTTCAAAATTTCAAGTGATTCTTTTCTTCATTTCTCAAATCAAATTTTATTTATGGATTCAAATTCAATTCTATCTCATTTTCAAAGATTCAAATTCTATTTCAAAGTCCAATTTGACTTTGAAATTTCAGAATCATTTTTTTCAAATTTCAAAATTCCAATTCAATTTAAAATTCAAAATCAAAGTTCAATTTAACTTTGAAGTTTCTGATTCATCTTCAAATACAAAACCAAGTTTATCCTCTTATCTTCAAGTTCAAAAATCAAAGTTTGAAATTGACCCTGAGCTTGACCTTTCCTAAATTTTAAATTCAATCTGGGTTTTCCAAAACCCAGATCCATATTCAAAAGTCCCATTTGGACTTTCAAAGCCCAAATCCAAAGTTAGATCAACTTGGATCCAGATTTCCAAGTACAATCTTCACTTTTTTTTGGATCTCATGCTTCAGATCCATAATCCATTTAGGATCCAGAATTCAGTTCCATTTCGGATCTCAGATTTCAGATCCAAAATCTCCTTTAGGATCTAGAATTCCACTTCCACTTTTGGATCTCAGACTTAAGATCCAAATCCATTTTAGGATCCACTCCATTTTTTTGGATTCAGAATCCAATTCCACTTTTTGATCTCAGGATTCAAGATCCAAGTCCATCTTAGGGTCCAGAATCCAATTCTATCCTAGATCTCAGACCTTAGATCCAAAACCCATCTTAGGATCTAGAGTCCAACTCCACATTGGATCTCAAACTCCAGATCCAAAATCCATTTTAGGATCTAGAATCCAAATCTCTACATTGGATCTTAGACTTCAGATCCAAATTCCCTTTAGGACCTAGAGTCCAACTCTATCTTGGATCTCAGATTTCAGATCCTAAATCCATTTCAGGATCCAGAACCCATTTTAGGATTCAAAATCCAACTCCATTCCCAATTCCAACTTTTCCATTTCATTTCCAGATTTAAAACCCAATTCCACTTTCATATCTCGTCTGAACTTCGTAAATCCATTTCTATCTTTTTATACCATTTGGATTTCTCAATTCCATCCTGATTTCAAATTTTAAATTCAATTTCATTTCAAGTTTATCTCTTCTCCTAAATCTAAGTTCAAAGTCCATTTTCTGACTTTGAAATTTCCTATTCTTTTCCGTTTATCTCATCCTCAAATCATTCTCTCTAAGAAATCAAGATTTATTCTTCCAACTCTAAAATTAGTTCAAAGACTTAGAACTTCTCTGATCTATCTCAAAGTTCTAAGTTAGATTCAACCATTTCTTCACTCCATTATCAAGTTCATCTCAAGAACACTTGGGAATTTTCAAAACATTTTCAAAAGAGCATACATCCTTGCATTGCACAAGCATGATTCTTCGTGCATTTAGACTTAGGATAAAATCTTAGATGATATTTAGGCAAAGCAAAAGGCATAAATTCGATCATTGGTTCGATTACCCCTGGTAAAGGCGCCAGGAATGGTCGAACATCGTACCGACGAGCGAATCCCGTCTCTCTATTTTTCCTGCAAATTTTCAAAACCGAGGCGAGTTATTTGCTAAATATTTTCAAATCAAGGTCAAGTGAGACCCCGCAAAAGAGTTTCTCTCTCTCTCTCTTCTTCCCTTCTTTTTCTCTTCTCTCTTCTTTTTCTGCCTTTTATTTTTTTTCCCTTCAAAAAGAAGGAAAATAGAGGTTGGAAAAGGAAAAGAGAAGGAAAAGAGAGAAACCACAAGAGAGGAAAAATTTTGCGATGATCACAGTGTCTCATTGCTGAGACTAAAATAGCTTTTAAAATAGGTGACCTTTCTCTGAAAAATTCAGGTTTAACCCTTATCCTGAGCGGGGACGACCATACGGAATTCTCGAATGAAGAAACCGTGATGGGATAGGAAAAGACACCCTTCCTGAATGAGACAACTCTTTTTGAAAATGTACACAATGCTAGGTTGCATCAAAATAGATATTGAATATTTATTTCATTTTTTAATAGCTAGAAAATTTTGCCAATAAGATAAAATTGTAGTTGACTCAAACGCTTGAAACTGTGCACATATATGAAAAAGACATTCCCTCTTTTACCTAGACTATTTCCTCCAACGAGGTTAACTCCTTGGTCTTAAGAGTCAAATTCAAATTTTTTAGCGCTGATGATTTTCTTGAAGGAAGCTATCCATTTCTCTGATATGAGAAGAGAAGAAATATTCTTAATTCCATGATGATCTTTTTTGCACTCTTTTGAGTCATTGAGTTTTCTTAGGTTTCTATATCATCCTTCAATTTGGAGATGTCCTGACTTTTCTTTTTTTCTAGGAAGGGTACGTCACAAACTTCTTTATCTTCGAGATGTTTTGATCCTTCTTTTGTCTCAGGAATTATACTGATGATATGATAGCAGAAATCAAATATCCTTTAGGGTTTGTCAGGAGGTTCATCACATTCGCCTTCATCTCGACAATGATCTGAACTTTCTCTGAAAGGATCTATCACAAACTCTTTCATCTCGGAGATTATCCAAATCTTCTTTGGCCCCGGGGGTCTAGCTCACATATTCGTCTTCAACTTGACAACAATTGAGAGATCCCTTTTGCAGATATTTGATTGCAGCTTAGATGACTGAGAAGATATGGATTGAGTGGATTCTTTTTATAGCTCAGGATATTTCCACTACCTGATTGCCAGATAGTCATCTTTAAACATACGTCATAGCTATGATCAATATCGATTCACTTCTGGCATTTCAACATCATTGAATATTTCTTTCGCTAATCATACCGAGGATATTTCTTACATTCTTTTGGTTGATCAACAGGGAAAAGATTTGAATTTTATCCCTTTTCATAAAAAGTTCACCTTTTTGGAAAGAATACTAAAGGTAATCTGAGGTGATTCCTTTGTGCAGTAAAATATTTAAATCAACAAATACTTTTAGCAAATTGGCAAATTTTTCGAGAATTCTTTGTGAAATAATCACTCAATATAGATTTTGATAGGACCTTTAGCTAAAATTTTGAGAAAATGAAACGAAAATGAGGTTTTTGGCAAATTTTTCTTTTTTTACCAGCAAAACTGGATTTTGTTTTTGGAATACCAGCTCGAAAGCAGGATTTTATTTGACTGACCAGCTCGAAAGCAGGATTTTGATGGAAAGACCAGCTCAAAAGCAGAATTTGATGGAAGGACCAGCTCGAAAGCAGGATTTTGATTATTCGACTAGCTCAAAAGCAGGATTTTTTGTTCGACCAGCTCGAAAGTAGGATTTTTTGTTCGACCAACTCGAAAGTAGGATTTGATGGAAAGACCAGCTCCAAAGCAAAAAAAAATTGTTCGACCAGCTCGAAAGCAGTATTTTTTGTTCCACGAGCTCGAAAGCAGGATTTTGTTTTGACTGACTAGCTCGAAAGCAAGATTTGCTTGACAGACCATCTCAAAAGTAGGATTTATTTGACCGACCAGCTCGAAAGCAGGATTTTTTGTTCGACCAGCTCGAAAGCAGGATTTTTTGTTCGACCAGCTCGAAAGCAGGATTTTTTTTTTCGACCAGCTCGAAAGCAGGATTTTGATGGAAAGACCAGCTTGAAAGCAGGATTTTTTTGTTCGACCAGCTCGAAAGCAGGATTTTTTGTTCGACCAGCTTGAAAGCAAGATTTTGTTTTGACCGACCAGCTCAAAAGCAAGATTTTGTTCAACCGACTAGCTCAAAAGCAGAATTTTATTGATGAATCAGCTCGAAAGCAGGATTTGTTTGACCGACCAGCTCGAAAGTAGAATTTTTTTGTTCGACCAGCTCCAAAGCAAGATTTGGTTGTTCGACCAGCTCGAAAGCAAAATTTTTTTGTTCGACCAGCTCGAAAGCAGGATTTTTTGTTTGACCAGCTTGAAAGCAGAATTTTTTGTTCAAACAGCTCGTAAGCAGGATTTTTTTGTTCGACCAGCTCAAAAGTAGGATTTTTTATGGAAGGACCAGCTCGAAAATAGGATTTTTTGTTCGACCAGCTCGAAAGCAGGATTTTTTTCTTCGACCAGCTCGAAAGCAAAAAATTTTCCTTTGACAAACACGAAAGCAGGATTTATTGTTCGACCAGCTCAAAAGCAGGATTTTTTTTTCGACCAGCTCGAAAGCAGGATTTTTTTTGTTCGACCAGCTCGAAAGCAGGATTTTTTGTTCTACCAGCTTGGAAGCAGGATTTTGTTTTGACCGACCAGCTCAAAGGTAGGATTTTGTTTGACCGACCAGCTCGAAAGCAGGATTTTATTGATAGACCAGCTCGAAAGCAGGATTTTTTTGTTCGACCAGCTCGAAAGCAAGATTTTTTTTTAACCAGCTCGAAAGTAGGATTTGGTTGTTCGACCAGCTCGAAAGCAGGATTTGGTTGTTTGACCAGCTAGAAAGCAAAATTTTGTTGTTCCACCAGCTAGAAAGCAGGATTTTTGTTAACCGACCAGCTCGAAAGCAGGATTTAATTGACCGACCAGCTCGAAAGTAGAATTTTTTGGTTGAAATGGTTAAAATGATTGACATTGATAGAGTTGTGACCCGAAGGCTTGGAAATGACAGACAATGATGAAGTTGTAACCCGAAGGCTTGAAAATGATAGACATTGATGAAGTTGTAACCCAAAGGCTTGAAAATGATAGACATTGATGAAGTTGTAACCTGAAGGCTTGAAAATGATATACATTGTGGAAGTTGTAACCTGAAGGCTTGAATTTGATATACTTTGATGAAATTGTAACCCGAAGGATTGAATCTGAGAATTGGATGACCCAAAAGTCGAAATTGGAATTAAAACTTTGAATTTTGATGAATGGTTAGTGCAAAGACTGAACCTGGGGGGCCAACTGATCAATCAGCCAAACACTAGTACGAGCACTAGGCATACCAGTACAAGCACTGCATTTTTGCAAATATACCAGTACGAGCACTGGATTTTTGAAAATATGTACCAGTACGAGCACTGGATTTTGAAAATATACCAGTACGAGCGCTGGATTTTTTAAAAATATACCAGTACGAGCGTTGGGTTTTAAAATGCACCAGCATGAGCACTGGACTTTCTGACTGAGAGTTGGAAAGGAAACTGGCATTTTTGAGACATTTGGAAATCAAAGCAGGAATGATTGTTGGGGTTCTAGGATTATCCCTTATCCTAAAGGGGAAGAAGGAAATACCTCGAAGACCAAGGTTCAGGTTTATCCCTTAACCTGAAAGGGGAAAAGAATACCTCGAAGGTCAAGGTTCAGGTCCATTCCTTAACCTGAAAGGGGATGAATAAAAAAAGTCAAAATTTAATAAAAAGTTGATGAAGAATAAAATTGTTAAAAAATAATAAAGAAAAGATTGATAAAGATTAACGAAGCACCAATAACATTAATAAAAATTGATAAAGAATCAATAAAATTGATAAAAATTGATAAAGACTGACGAAAGTTTGGTAAAAAATTGGTAAAAATTGGTGGAAAATTGAAAGATGATAAAAGATTTCAGGATTATCCCTTATCCTGAAGGGAAAAAAGAAATACCTCGATGAACGTGGTTCACGTTTATCCCTTAACCTGAGAGGGAAATTCAGGTTTGTCCCTTAACCTGAGTAGGAAAAGAATACCTCGAAAGCCGAGGTTCAGGTTTATCCTTTAACCTGAAAGGGGAATAAATAAAATTTTGAGGAGAATAAATGATAAGGGGTAGAAATTGACAGAAATTTACAAAATCGAGAAAATTTAATGAAAAATTGTCTTGCAAAAGAATTCTCATAGGTAGCATTATTGCTCCTATGAGGGTCCTCAGGATTATCCCTTATCCTGAATGGGAACACCTCGAAGAATGAGGGTCAGGTTTATCCCTTAACCTGAGCGAGAAAAGAATAGAATTTGAGGAGAATTAATAAGGAGAAATTGATATATAAATTTACAAAATCAATAAAAAATGATGAAACTTGTGTTACAAAATAATTCTCATAGGTAGCATATTTGCTCCTATGAAAGGTCTCAGGATTATCCCTTATCCTGAATGGGAACACCTCGAAGAACAAGGGTCAGGTTTATCCCTTAACCTGAGTGGGAAAGAGGAAATGAATACCTCATGGGAAAGAGGCATCAGGTTTATCCCTTAACCTGAAAGGGTAAAAGAATAAAATTTGTAATAAATGGAGAAAATTAAAGAAATATATAAAAATTTGTCTTGAAAGAGAATTCTCAAAGGTAGCATTATTGCTTCTATGAGGGGTCTCAGGATTATCTCTTATCCTGAATGGGAACACCTCGAAGAACGAGGGTCAAGTTTATCCCTTAACCTGAGTGGGAAAAGAATAGAATTTGAGGAGAAATTGATATATAAATTTACAAAATCAATAAAAATTGATGAAACTTGTGTTACAAAAGAATTCTCATAGGTAGCATATTTGCTCTTATGAGGGGTCTCAGGATTATCCCTTATCCTGAATGGGAACACCTCGAAGAACGAGGGTCAGGTTTATCCCTTAACCTGAGCGAAAAAAGAATAGAGAAGTACCTCATTGAAAAGAGACATCAGGTTTATCCATTAACCTGAAAGGGTAAATGAATAAAATTTGACAAAAAATAATAAAATTGATAAAAAAATTAATAAAATTGATAAAGATTAACAAAAATTAATGGAAATTGATAAAAAATGAGGAAAGAGCTTGTTTGATCATGCCTACACGTGGGATCTTTAAAGTGAGAGGAGAATGTTCATTCGAAAGACAAGTGAGAAAACATTTTTGGGAAGAGGATTAAACGCGGGGTTGATTTTGAGGAGAGATCAACATGAGGGTTGATTTTTGAAGACAATGGTTTGAAACCAATTTTGAAAAAGAAGATCAACACGAGGGTTGATTTTTGGCCAACGGTTCAAAACCATTTTTGGAAAATGAAGATCAACACGATGGTTGATTTTGAAGAAGATTGGACCAAAGTATTGAACTTTTGGTGATCATGACGAAGATTTTGCAAAAAATTATCAAAATTTTGCGATTTCGAAAAACCCTCATAGGTGATTTCATTTCTCTCATGAATGATGTCGGGATTGCCTCTCATCTTTGAAAAGAATAGGGATTTAATGCAGCTTAATAGAAGTCAATGACAAAGAAGATTCTTAAAATGAAAAAGTCTTCAAAAATAAATGCCCCAGTGTGGCAAAAGAAAGAAGTATTTGATATCAAAGATATGAAGAAAATTGACATTTCATTGATAAGCAAAATCGATAACAAAGACTGAAATATTTACGAGTTTTTTACCAAAGGTCACAAAAGACTGGGACTGACTTACCCCTATAAGACGACTGAAAAAAAGAAAGCAGAAAAACTTTGGCATAATTCAGGAAAGCTAGGTCAGGACGGCTGGCTGATCTTCTTCTTCGTCTTCCACCAGAAGCTTCTTATCAATGCAGTCTTGGATGATGTTTTTGAAGACAAAGCAGTGCTCGGTGTCATGACCCATTGTCCGATGGAATTTACATAACTAATTTTTAAACCTTCCCATAGTCACAGGAGGATCTGCTACCTTGGGGAATTTAACCATCTCCTTGGTTATCATGTACTCAAGAACTTGCTCAAGTGGTTGCTCTAAGGAGGTAAATTCACGGTCGTATCCCCAACCGTCGTGCTTTGGTCTCCTTTGGGGCTTCGATTCTAATTGGAGGATCGAGGGAGGACTGTCATTCTGCCTGTTGATCCCATTCTTTCGATTGGAGCAATCATCTCTGCCTGATCCGCTAGTGTGGTTCTTTTTGTCACCCCTTTTGTTTTTGTCATTGTTGTTGTTGGAGGAACTGGTAGAAAAGGTGAAGTTGGTTTTCTTTTTCACATCCTAACTGCCTCTTGCCAAGGTGATGCCATCATAGGTTTCGTTTTCTAGTCCCATTTCAAGTCATTCAACTCGCTCTATTAACTTGATGAAGGATTTAGATGGAGAAGTAGAGATCAGACCCTTCAGAGGTTGAGAGAAGTTGTTCAAGATTATTGATAGTGCATGCCCTTTTGATATCAGGTCCTTCATCCTGATGCAGATGGATCTCCACCTATGAATGAAATCTTTTGCCTTCTCATTGTCATTCTGCCTCAGATTGAAAAGATGGTTGAGGGTGGGCGGAGCCTCGGTATTGAAAAGGAACCTTTCGATGAACAGGTTGATAACTTTGTCAAAGTCTCGCAGTTCAATCGGGTTGATATGGTCGGCATACCATTTTGCTGCAATTCCCTCCAGACTGCGTGAAAAGCATAGAAATAGAGCCCTGTTGTTTCTTTTGAATCGGTTGCATTCTGCAAAAAATGTGGCCAGATGAGCCTTGGGGTTGTCGGTCCCATCAAATTTTATGAATTTGCGAGGAAGATCCTCCCAGTTGTCATCCCCTTTTAAGCCGTCATAAAAATCCGCATCGCTGTAGGACTTTTTTCCTTTATCCTGAGCTTGTTAGTCTTTGACTGCTCGGGCTACTTCTCTCAGTTGTTCATACATCGGATCTTTTGTTGGGATCTGAAACTTTGTTTTACTCACTGACTTGTTCCCCTCATTGATTTTCTTGGGCCGATACAAGGCATTATGAAAATATATCAGTTGCTCTTTATCTGAGTCTTCCTCCGCTGACTCTGAAGTATTGTTATACTGAACTTGTTTCTTGCTGACTTTTTTCTTGATTTTGTTTTTGGAAGATATTTTCTCTGGGTTTTCCTCAGCATGTTCAGATATTATTTTGGCCATCACCCTCTGAAACAACTTGTATGTGGCCGGATTAATATCGCTTTCTACTTTTTGGCCCCGCTGCCTGGATGATCTGGAGGAGTTCATTTCTTCTGCTTCATTGTCGCTTTGTTGTGGAACTATCTCCTTTCCAATCCTTGTCTGAACCATGATGAAATATCAACGCTTTCTGCAGAATAAAAGGGGTGGTTCAAATTGATGAATTTTGGGGAGAAATTTTTTGACAAGAGAAGGAATCATGTTAGTAGATTTGAAAAAATGATATCCCATTACTAGGGATTGAGTCATCACAGAATTCGTGACAATTGCATTGTTACTCCATGGGGAGGAATAAACAACTAAAAAAATATGAAGAACGAATGCTATTTTGAAAAAGGATATCTCTTGACAAAAAGAGACTTTTTTGTAGAAAGGTGAAAGAATTCTTGGAATAGAATCAAAAGATACGTTGGAAAGATAGGAGGAAAAAGAATTTGAAAATAGATGGCAAAGATTTAAAATTTGAAAGATTGCAGGCAGGATCAGAAGAGAAAAAGAAAAATACACCTGGACTTTTGAAAGGTAGAGGAAGACTTAAAAGAATGTCTAGGGTTTAAAAAATTATGAAAGAATAAAGAATGAGAAATATACAATCCTGGATTGTGAAAAATAGAGAAAATTTTGAAACAAATATCCAGGTTTTTGAAAAAGTTTAGTAAATAAGAATTTACAAGATAATATCTACAAAAAGAAGCCAAACTATACGAGTAATGATGCACAGAACAACACTCCCTAGAAGCTGACTCTAGATGCAATATTTAAAATGGCTTGTAGGACCTTAATCCTAACTCTAAGGTTTAGATCATCTGATTTCAGTCAAGGTATATCAATATACTCAAGCCGAAGCTCGAAGTACGTGGTATCAAAATATTTCTCTGGTTCTAAAGTAATGGCTTCCCAACATCCTTGAGCACCTACCGATATACTTTGGACTATGGTCCTTAAGTACGTGGTAGGGGGGTGTTAACCCAAATAAGTGGTCCAGTTGTGAGGCTCTCTCGCAAACTATGGTTCAGTGAGACAGCCCAGCAACGTGAAGACCGAGACAATATAGGTAGGGATATTTTTTAAAACATGTTTAACATGCAATAAAACCAGATATTTCTAATGCAAGTCCTAAAGAGATAGAAATTTAAATGAAAAGAAGCATACACTTGCATACATTGTTTGCGTTCAATCCCTAAAATTGAGGAGAGTTGTATTTCAGACCTAAGTCTAAGTGAGCATGCATAAATCTCCTCAATATGGTCCTACCAAACCATACCTAAATCCTATATGCATTACGTCAGCTAGGACAGAGTCTAGGCTCCTAAGGTTTTTGCATGGAAATGAAGCTGACATTTGTAGAATAAAGACTTAGATAATATCAAAGTAAAGCAAAAGACACAAATTCGGTCGGACAAAAACAAGTCCCATCTCGGTCGCCAACTCCTGTGATCATTGCGAAAAAGAATTCCTCTTGTATTCTCTCTTTTCCTTTCTAACCTCTATTTCCTTTTTGAAGGGGAATAAAAGCTAGAAAATAAGAGAGAAAAGAAAAGAAAGAAGAGAGTGGAACTCTTTTGCAAAGGTCTCACTTGACCTTAATTTTGAAAATATTTTGAAATTACTCGCCTTCGTTTTGAAAATTTGTGGGAAAATGGAGAGACGGGATTCGCTCGTCGGTACGAGGTTCGACCGTTCCTGGCACCTTTACCAAGGGTAATCGAACCAAGGATCAAATTTTATGCATTTTTGTTTTGCCTAAGTATTATCTAAGAATTTATTGTAAGTCTAAAATGCACAACAAATCATGCTTGTGCAATGTGAATGCAAGGATGTATGCTTTTGAGAAAATAGTTTAGAAATTTTGGGATTCATCCAAGTGATTCTGAAATAAATTTAAAAAATGGAGTGAAGAAATGATTCAAAGGGTTGAAATTGATTTGAAAGAGTTAGATTTTGAATCTATCTCAGAATTTGAAATAGATCTGGAAGAAGAGACTTGAATTTCCAAATCTTGAAATAATCAAAGTTTGGAAAATGGATTTTGATTTGAAGAAATAAGGAGAAAAAGAGATTTTTGGAACCTGAGATAGAATTTTGAGAAAAAAATAGAGTTTTAAAGTCAAAATGGACTTTGAATTTGAATGGATTGATTCTAAAAAGGGAATTCTTAATTTCAGAACCTAAAAGAGGAATTGAATTTGGGTTTAGACTTAAGAAATAGATTTGAAAATGGTGTTTGGAAATAGGAATTTGGAAATGGAACTGGATTTGAAATCTGGAGTTCAAGATAGAATTGAATCTGGAATCTAAAATCCTAGATGGACCTGAATCCGAAATCTGAATCATAAATGGAATTGGATCCGAAGTCTGGAATCTAAGATGGAGTTGAATCCGAAATCTAGAATCCTAAATGAGACTGGATCCAAAGTCTGAGATCCATGATGGAATTTGAATTCAAAGTTTGAAATCCTAAACGGAATAGGATTTTGAAAATCTAAATGGGACTTTGAAGATGGATCTGGATTTTGGAAATCCAGATTTGAATTTAAAAGTGGGCTTTAAGTTTAGGAAAAATCAAATTTTGAGATTCAGAATCGATCTCAAAACCTTGATTTTTGAATAGAGAATCAAGACTCAATCTTTAGATATAACTTTGGAGATTTTTGAAAAATAAAGAGTAAACTTGATTTTAAACTTGAATTTTGAAATCAGATGATGAATATGGGAATTTCAAAGTTAAATTGAACTTTGAAATTTGATCTGAAATGCTAAATTGAATTTGAAATTGAATCCTGGAAATGAAAATGAATTTGAATTTTCAAAGTTGAATTGAACCTTGAAATTGGATTTGAATTGGAAATTGAATTTGGAATATAAAAGTGAATTCAAATTTTTCAAAGTCAAATGGGACTTTGAAATTGAATTTTTGAATTTTAAAGTGAGATAGAAAGATGAATTGAAATAGAAATTGAAGATTGGTTTGAGAAATGAAGAAGATATTTGAAGAATTATCTCAAAATTACTTGGATTTTGAAAAAGAATTTTGAAAATATGATGTAATTATATCCTAAATGATGAATGAATTAAAAGAATTTAAAATTGGATTTTTGAAAAGCATGTTTCATTCTTTAAGTGAATTGAAATAAGATTGAAGATATAATACATTTCTGACTATGGCCATAAAATGTATTATATGATAATCATATTTAAATTCAAGTGAAGAATAACACATATTTTTGTGCCTTTATAGAGTTTAAAATGAAATTAACTCTCAATATATCCTGACTATGACTATTGATATATAT
This sequence comes from Nuphar pumila, assembly GCF_984573655.1. Classification (NCBI taxonomy): domain Eukaryota; kingdom Viridiplantae; phylum Streptophyta; class Magnoliopsida; order Nymphaeales; family Nymphaeaceae; genus Nuphar; species Nuphar pumila. Next base: position 29,219,288 of record NC_143259.1, on the reverse strand, counting down.
TTTGAGTTAATTTTAAGTTAAACTCTGATAAAGAAGGAAAATATTTAGAAAAATATGATGATTTTGAAAAGAGATCCAGTGTGGATCCAATATTATTCCATAAAAGATGAAAATCATAAGTTTTGTCCACACCTTGACTATGGCCATTGATGCAAATCATCAACTTAGGATTTAATCACCTCTTATTAGAATGGTGCACGTGCCATTCGTGTTTCTTATTCATGAATTTTTGAAATAAAAGAGAAAAATGATATAAAACAAATAATTCTAGAAGATATGCATGCCCATACATTCTAATCTAATACTGAAAAGTAAAGTTTCTCATTGATATCTAATCATTACATCATTGAATAGAATTTAAAAAAAGATGAGAAGTCTCTAATTTAAGAAAGGAAATCTGAATTCTTTATATATTCCTACAAAACAGAGTTAGCATGGAACAATATGCTAAATATTAAAGTGTTATATTGGAACTAAGGTGCACGTGATATATAGATTCATGGGAATGCAAACATGATGATAACATGCATATAATATGCAAAGGAGACAATGAGATGAGCTAGGAATGTCAAATAGGAGACTATAGACATGCACAGGCGAAATGGAGAGGTACTAAATGGCTTTGCAAAATACACTATTTAAGGTGTAAAAATGCAGAGAAGATGAAATATGAGTGAAGTAATGATGGTGTGATGGCAATGTGCTGTAATATGTGTTGGTGTAGAGATGCAATTGTGGGTGAAAATAGGTATTGCTGTAGAAATGCAGGAAATATGCTGTGAAACAATGGTTTTGAGTGAGTGATAAGTGAATGTAAGTGGCTGTGAAAGAGAGGGTTGCAAATTGAGGTTCTCTGAAGGATGCAGCAGGGTGACATGAGAATGCTAGATACTACCTAGTGAGGGTAGCTGGAATGCAGAGAAAATACGGTGGCTACACAAGTGCAGGAAGTGGGTGTTGACCTGCTAAGGTAGCAGGGAAGATGTACAACAGTAGTGATATATTGTTGTGAAAGTGGAGTGGGTATTGTAAGTTATAATGGGGAAGGGTCAGGTGCATATTGAGCCTAAATAGCGAAGGGTGCTGTGAGCTACTGTGAGGAGCTCACAACAGGGCAAAGGCTGGTGCTGATGTATGAATTGCAGCAGGGGCATGGGTGTTCTGGATGCACAATGTTAACGTAGGAGCATAATATGACAAAGGACGTAAGAGTTGGAATGCAAGGGTGGTATACAGAAGATATGGCTAGGCTGATTTATTCTGAGGTTGCATATCATCACAAGTGGTAAAATCATCCTCCAGTCACTCAAAGGTTTGCACCCATCCAGGACAATACGAACAAGCCAATCGAGGATACAGAAATCAGAATTGTAACAAGATATGCTGATCCCAATTTGGATATATAATGATTCGAAGAAGTTACCAACAAATTGAATACACCAACCTGCGACATATAGTGCAATTGCGACAGGGAAGAGAATAAAATCATCATCATCCAGTCGTGAAAACCTTTTAGAGACTCGGCTCTGGAAACAAAAAAGTTGCTCATGATCAGAACTACCATTTTCCTCAGATGCTAATGTGAGATGAACATTAACTCTGTGCACATTTAACTTCTATAGGCTGAGCATACAAGGACAACCCATACCACAACATTTTGCAGCATAGTTTGGTACAGGAGCACAGGAAACATAAATTATTTTGGGAAGAAAAGGAATTTGTTCCATAAGATTGGGGCTTCAAAACGCTAAACACAACCGCCATTGATCATCAGAGATGTCTCCTTAAGTCTAAATTTATGTTTTCCTCTTAATAGTTGAGCTTAAGGAATGATCCCTGGTGAGGTTCGCATTCCAGATAACTTAGTTAAGACAATATGTTTGCCAATAACACAGCTATATCATTTGCTCTTCACCAATGCAAAGATGGACAACCTGCTATTAATGCTAGGAATTCTGCAGGTAGTCAAGCTGGAGTTAGGAGGTCCTGCCAAACAACCAAATTAGCAGCATAGGCACTTACAATACTTTCCTTTTTGGTGCGTATATACATACACTCATACGTGATTACCAATAGTGGAAAGAGGGAGCAATTTATGGACCACATGATAATAAAGGAAAAGAAAAAGGAAGAAAGAAAAAGAAAACAGACTTATATCAAGCATACATAAACAATCTAATTCAAGCGAATAAACATTTCATATCCCTGTATGAAAGGGTAACGTAGGTAAACTTCCCTCTTATCTGTATGACAAATCAACTTGGGCTCATGGATCGATATATCACAGCATATTGCACTTCAGCATGCAGTAAAAAAAAATCAATGCCATCAACAACTGCTGACATGAACTTCATCTCTGTACAATGAGCCATACCCTCATCCCATTCTCTAAGGTTTAATACTTCAGATCTAATGCTCTCAGACTAACTTCGAGACAAAACGTATGTGCATCGTCTCTTCAATCAAACATGCATTTTATTGGGAAAGCTGCATCTACGAAAAAGCAATATAGGGTGGATATGAAGTAGCTAGATACATATAAGCAGGAAAGAAAGATAAACTACCGCTGGGAAAGTAATGAATCGTAAATACAGAAACCCAATGGGTTTTATACAGCAAATGGAATGCATCTGGAGATCATGACACTTGATGCAAAGATGCAATGCTGGATGTAACAGATGGACAGATGCACACATACGATGGATGGACAGGAGTGTTGTTAAAGAAAAGCGTAAACAGGAAGGAATGAAAAATAACAGAGGAGAGATTATGAAGGACAAATGATTAACGTTGTAAACCAAACTTCTGTGCGAACGTGAATGAGAAATGAATAGACAAATAAAACCAATGCCAGTGCTTCTAAAAAAAATGTGAAGTGCAGGGATAGATTCTAACATTAAGAATTGATTGATGTACAAGCATTATAACAGAAACCTTGTCGTCGAACGATTTCATCGGTGGATCAAAATTGATGGCAGGGTGATTTAGGATAAAACAATTAAAATATGGTCTTGCTGCAAAATATGCAACAATTTGCCATTGATTATTGTTTCCACCATGAAACCACCAAAAATCTCACATTGACCATATACAAGGAGTGATATCCTCATGAACTCTTTGCAGAATTTTATGACATTCAGGGAGGATCGGACGCGGCCAGTGATGTATCACAAAAGGAGCATCAGATCTAAACTACCTATATAGAGATTTACACTTACATCAACAAAAGTAGATGGTAAAACAGGAAGCAACTGTTGGAACCGGTCATTCCATTAATATCGCACAGAGGCGAATCGATTTGCTATTGGAAAATCAATGCTGCCATGGTGCTTCAAATGGGGCAGAAATGAAGAAAAATAAGTTAGATGAAACAAATGGGAGAGGGGACTTACCATATTCATTTGGATTTCCTCAGTTGTACTGGAAACCTGAAGGAGAGAGGAGGGCTTCTTTGGCAGCCCAGAGGGGAATCACTAGAACAGGAAGGAGATAGGGGAAGAAGGAGGAAAAGAAGATGTGTGAATCTCACGGGGTGAAGGCAGATGGATGATGCTAACAATGGATGCCTTTAGCCTTCTCGATGCCTGTTTTTATAAGCCTCAGAAGGATCGAGAAGGTGGCGGGTTATCGCCTCCAGCGCCCCTCCTTCGCAATGGATGGCCGTTGGAGAAATTTCGAGCTGGATCCACCTTTTTCAGAATTTTTCAAACAATGGTTTGCTTTCTAAAAAAATTTCAAAATAGTGGTTTTAGCTAAAGAAATGTTTTCAAAAAGAGGTTTTTAGGCTATTTATGTATATTTTTTTTGTTCCTTTCTTTATATATATATTTTTTTTTGTGTTTTTGAAATAAAACTCTAAAGACTGAAAGAAAATCAGATATTTAAAACTATTTTTTGTATTTTTGAGAAATATTTACAAAAGAGGGGTTTTCTGAAAATTTGGGTTTGATCTTTGGAAATTTTCCAGAAAACGGGTTTTGGATTCAGGATTTAAGGAAATATTCGAGTTTTTAACCTTGAATCGAGAAACACGGAATCGTGGATCCAACTGGACACCGGATGGACTGTCTGAGCCATTCAGAAATTATTTTTGGATTTTTCATAAATTGGTTTTTAAAAAATGGTTAACGAGGCTCAGATTTGGATTTTGAACTGGATCTGGATCTGAAATTGAGTCAGGTATAGAAAATGAATTTGATTCCAGTAATTTCAAGAAATAAACTAGAATTTTGAGTGAAAATGACTCAATTTACTCAGAAAATAGAGACCAAGGAAAAAGAGGAGTATTTAGAAGATTTTGAAAAATTTGGGGTGTTCACAGGAGAGCAGAAAAATAAATCTTATTGATGACAGATCAAAGACAAAGAGAGGATAGACAAACAGTTTGCCACCACTCTTGATATTCAGAAAATATAATGGGCCCTAGAAATATGGAAAGAGGAATAAAAGAATCCCAAGTGTATTTGACTGCATGGTATGCTCTGGACCACTGATCCGACCGTAAATCAAATTCTGGCATAATACCTGTCGGAAAGCGAGTGTTGACATGAATTTGCCACTGCGAAAACTGCCTGAGATACCTTTCTGGCTGATAGTCGATGCAAAAGAACAGACCAAGTAATTGATAGCGCTTGCCACGCGCATAGGTGTATTGAGGAATTGATTCATGTTGGTTGACGTAGTCCCAAATGATCTCTTCTTGATACAGGCTTTCAATCAAGGCTCGATATTGAAGAGTGGATTGTGGCTTCTTGCTGTTGAATCTAAATGAACTAGCTTTTGATGGTGCATATCGCAGGAACCACAACTGTAAGGCATAGATGCATCCTTCTACCAAGATAGTCTCTCCGAGAGCAAAGCGAGTCAAAACTCAGTAGAGAAAAGCTAAAGCTGCCATGAAAATTGAGAGACGACGAGTCTGCCAACTTCCTCATCTTCGCAAGAGTTAGACCACTCGGATATCAACAAAGTTTTGACCTTCTTGAAAGAAAGCTAATCCCACTGTGCATAAGACCATGGCATGCTGAATCCTTTCCTTGACTGCTCGGGATAGAGTGTCAACTTACTTTTATGCCCCATATTTGCGATAGAGACTTAATAGATCGATGAACTGATATCTATCAATTTCAGTGAGTGACCAAGATCTACTCCCGGTTGCTCCGGCTAAAGCATCTCAAACATCCACCCCTTTGACATTGATCAAGAACTACTGCTCGATGGGATCATCTGGCTCCTGTAATCCCATGATGTCGTTGAACTCATCCATCAGTAGAGTCATCTCTCTCCATGGAAACCAAAATATGTAAGTGCACGGATTCCACCGCTTTGCCAAAGCCTGAATCAGATTTCCATTGATGGTTTTCTTGCCTACTACTGATGCCAACTTCAATCCATATTCATCCAAGTTGTCCAGGAACATACGCAAGAAGGTGGCAAACCAAGAATAATACCACCGAGAAAAAAAAGGAAGAGTATGAATGGCCCGATGATATGGGAATCCTTGCCTTATCTCATATGAGACATGGTCCTTCGGGAAGATAGTATCAAGTGAACTGGACACCATTGAATAATACTGGGGCAGAAAAAAAATGAAGAGGATCAGATAAAATAAAAGACTTTATGAAATAGAAGATAGAATTTGAAGAAATCGAGATCCATAAAGAAGAAGAGATATATGCCTGGAATTTTGAAAATCAAGGGAATTTTAAAAAAAGATTTTCAAGGTTTCGAGAAAATTGATTTGAAGAGAATGGAGAAAGAAAAAAAAAATATACACCTGGGTTTTGAAAGTAGAGAGAAAATTTTGAAAGAAGTACCCAGGGTGTTAGAAAAAAAATTAGTCAAGAGAATACAAGGAATTGTAAGAAATAAGTGAGCATCACAGAGTCAAAGTTGTACAAACAAGGATGCACAAACAACACTCCCTAAAAAGCTGACTCTAAATGCACAAATTTTGAAATGGTTGTAAGACCTTAATCCTAACTTTAAGGTTTAAATCATCTGATTTCAATCAAGATATGTCGATATACCCAAGCCGAAGCTTGAAGTACGTGGCATAGAAATTTCTCTGGTTCTAGAGTAATGGTTTCTCAACATCCTTGAGCACCTGCCGATATACTTTAGACTATGGCCCTTAGTACGTGGCAGGGGGGTTTAGCCCAAATAAGTGGCTCAGTTGTGGGGCTCTTTCCCGAACTATGGTTCAGTGAGACAGCCCAACAATGTGAAGACCGGGACAATATAGGTGGGGATGTTTTAAAAAATATGATCAACATGCAGAAAATCAGATGTCTCTAATGCAAAGTTCTAAAGGGATAGAATTTTGAAAATCATAAAGAAGCACAGACTTGCATACATTGTTTGCATTCAATCCCTAGATTGAGGAGTGTTGTATTTCAGACCTAAGTCTAAGTGAGCATGGATAAATCTCCTCAATTTAATCCTACCAAACCATACTTAATCCTATATGCATTAATGTCAGCTGGGTCAGAGTCTTGGCTCCTAAGTTTGCATAAAAAATGAGGCTGACATTTGTGAATAATGACTTAGATAAATTTAAACAAGGCAGAGGCATTACTTTAAACAAATAAAAGACGGGTCCCATCATGGTCACCAAATCTGTGATCGTTGTAAAATGTTTTCCTTTTCCTTTTCCTTTTGATGAGAAAAAGAGGAGAAGATAAAACTCTTTGCAATGTCTCACTTGACCTTTTGAAAAAGATGTTTTGAAAGTTACTCGCCTCCATTTTAAAATTTTGCGAGAAAATAGAGAGACGGGATTCGCTCGTCGGTACGAGGTTCGACCGTTCCTGGCACCTTTACCAGAGGTAATTGAACCGAGGATCGAATAAATGTCTTCGCTTTGCCTAAATTTGTCTAAGTGATTATTCTGAAATCCTAAATGCACATGGAATCAGGCTTGTGCTATGACTTTTGAATTTTGAGAAAATGTGTATGCCTTTCTTGAAAATGTTTTAGAATTTTTTATTTTTCCAAGTGATTTTGAAAATGGATTTGGAAATATCCTTTTAGAAATGGCTTTGAAGTTTAGAAAATAATTTTTTGAAAGGTTGAATTTTGAAATGGGCTCTGCTTTGAAAGCTTGCAATTGAGGATTTGGAAATTGGATTCAGAATTTGAGAATTTTGGAATCTGAAATCAAATTCGACATGGAACATCCCTTTATTTTTAGGAACAAAATAGAATAAAAAAAAATGCATGAAATGGTATCATCTAAATACGGAATTTCAAAAAAAATCCTAAAACATGCAAATTTTGCCTGCGAGCGCGAACCAAGTACGATGTTCAAACACAATAGCAGAGAAATCCCCTATGGAAATGTCTGATATTTTTTAGGCTGCTGACGGACATGAAAATGAACAACTTTGGCTTTTACAGCCCCGAGATTTGATCTATAATGAATTCGGTAATAGGGATCTAATTCTGATGGACATGCAACTAACAGGATTCGCTATAAAAATAGATAAAAAATAGCAATGTGCCACCAAAATTTCAAAAATTTTAATAGGACACTCTTAACATGCATACGAGTAACTTTTATGTTTACAGATTTGGCGTTTGACCCACTGACAGAAGAATTAAAATACATTAAAAGATATACGGATCAAAGAGATGGGTACGGGTCCCAAAACTACAGATTTATTCCAAAATTATAGAAAAGGGATCAAATCTGACCCAAAATTTGTGAAATTTTTAATCCAAGTAGGGGACATCTCGACCATGAAATTCCTATTTTATAGATTTGGATTTTGAGTTATACCCAGAGAGAAACAGTCACCTCAAGCTGATCCAGAGTCTCAGGAGTTTGTATCAGACTTTGACACGTGTCCTGTGGTCTCGAATTTTTGACAGGCAAAAATTATTTCAGAAAAATCTGATAAAATCATATTAAATACTAGATTCAATACCGAGTTTAGGGTAGTTTTTGGATTAGGGTAACTAACATCGCTAACCATTTTTTAGTTAGGTTGCTTATATGTTCACTTATGTTCACAGCAATATTTTCTTGAAGGAGGTTGTTTAATTATATTATTACTGATATAATAGTCATCATCTGAGTTATGTTTCCATCAGCAAGAATCATATTATTGCTTGTATGAATATGAGAGAAGGTCTTGTTCTGTAAATATAGCACCAAAAGCATTTGACTTTAAGGAGATGGAAATGTGTTTTGAAAATAGCTGTGCCATTTTGTGTAGTTCTGGTGCAGGGTGCTAGAATTAGAGTTAAGTCTAGGGTTGACATGTGGCTGTGTTAGTTAATGACCTGAGTAGTGTTTTTAATAAAAGTCAAATAGTCGGAGTTAGTATCCAAGTGGGAGCAGGTTGGTCTGCATCTAGGAAGGCGAGTTATTATAAATAGGGAGAGAAACAGTCACCTCAAGCTGATCCAGAGTCTCAGGAGTTTGTATCAGACTTTGACACGTGTTCTGTGGTCTCGAATTTTTGACAGGCAAAAATTATTTCAGAAAAATCTGATAAAATCATATTAAATACTAGATTCAATACCGAGTTTAGGGTAGTTTTTGGATTAGGAATCGGATCTTTCATGAGGGAGATCCCAATTTTATAAAACGGGATCTAATACCCTTAACGTTTTTCAGGTCTTAAAACCCGGTCCAGTATTTCAGACATTTTGCCAAACAAATATTTCCAAATGTATCCGAATTTTTTACAGAGTATTAGGAACAACTATATGCATAACGTATGGTTTTTTTGACATTTATTGAGAAAAATTTTAATATAAAATGATGCATGGACTGACTACTAAAATCAGAACTCTACAAAAATTAATGTGAATGCGGAGGAAACTATAGTACATGTGTATTATGTCAAAATAGACTATGAAAATATTACTAAATGATGTAGCTAACCTGAAAATGCATGATCATGGTGCCAAATGAATCAAGGAAGTCAATTTCTTTGTTTTTGCATCATTAATGAAGGTGATTTAGTCCATTGATCGAACGAATCCATCTTTTCAATTGGTGCTTTGGGGCCGAATTAAATATGAATCCCATCTTCAAGCCTATTTCCTGGCATCTCATGCCCGAAAACATAGGACATAAGGGAATGGCGAAGGGTTAGAGATCTTTACCTTGGCATCTCTTGCACTTGGCCTTAGCTCGAATGGATTGACCTTGTGATGGTGGCAATAAGAGGTGATGATGGCGCTGACAGGTATCTATTGTGGAGCCACCAACGCTGCAGGAGGAGGACTCAAAAGAGGAGCTATGTCGGCTTGGTGGCAGCAATGGCAATGGGGATCGATGCTTTGTACCCGGCTGTCACGCAGCTACTGTTTTTGAAGGCAGGAGGGCGGATGTTGTAGCAGCTATGGAGCTCAACCTCCCTGACATTTGGCTGAAGGTGCAAGGGAGAAGGAGGAGATTGGAAGTGGGTGTGTGGTTGGAGAGAGAAAGATAGAGGGTGAGAGATCAAGACCCAAAGAGGTCATGGGATGGGAGAGATTAGGAGAGGGTGAGAGACAAAACAAAAAATTCCAGATGCCTAGGTAGGTCAACCCCTTGGAGTTTAAAAAGAGTATGCTAAAGGTTAGGAAAAAGCAAAAGGTGAATTTGTGTTTCCTAACTTTTAGGAAAAACAAAAGGGGAGAGTTTGGCTCTTTTTCCCCATCTTTTGAAATCTTGTTTTTGCTTTTTCTAAAGGAGTTCTCCATGTGGTGCCACCTCAAGGTGGGGCCCCACTTGGTTTTGAAAAACAAGACTCTGGAGAGGCGCCACCTCAGGGGGGGTGGATTTGAAATTTGAAAATTTTTTGTTTGCTTTTCCTAGAGTTTAGATAAAGTAGGCTATTCTTGAGGGGAGCTTCAGATGTGGCACCACCTCAGGATGGGACCACATTTTATCTTTGAAAATAATAAGATAAAACTATATTTTTTTTCTTTTAGGTGGCGCCACCTCAGGGTGGGATGCCCCTATTTTCTAGGTTTTTTCAAAATTCAATTAAAAGCTACCTATTTGTGAGGAAAAGCAAATGTGGTGCCACTTCAAAGTGGGTCCACATTGCTTTTTAGAATGATAAGAAACAAAATAAAAAAAGATATTTTTGGAGGGGCGCCACCTCATAGGGGACGGCCCTTATTTTTGGTCTTTTGAAAAAAAACTAAAAGCAAAACCTACTTTTTAAAAAACTTTTGAGGTGGAGCCACTTTAGAAGTGGACTCCACGTGGGTATTAAATAGAGGAAAGGAATTGCAGATGGGGTGCCACCTCATGGTGGGCCCACATTTACTTTTTATTGGAGGAAATTTAAAAATGAATACTTAAAGAAAATAAAAATTAAAACCTCTTTTGGAATTTTCATAAAAACCTATACTAATTGGTAATTAAGAGACAAAAGTTTGAAAATTTTTGAAAGAAGGTGGCCCTTCAGGGCAAATTTGTAAAAAAATGATTTTGAAATTGCTGATAAAAGGGTAAAATAAAGAGATTTTATAAAGTTCAAAGTCCTTTTGGAATAAAAATTCTAAGTTCAAAGCTTTGTCCCCTTCTTCAGGCAAAGCCGGTCCAGCTGACAAAATTTGGAAATCAATATTGAAAATTATCCAGATTGTTTTCCTGAGAAAACATTTTGAAATTCAGAGCCCTGGAGGTTAAAATGAGAGGAATCGGCAATTTGAAGACCCAGGGGTTTGAAATCAATTTTAAAAGAGTTAAAAACTCGAATCTAGATTGAAATTTTTGAAAATCAAATGTTCTAGACTTCGACATGACATGTTGTGCAGTGAAATGATATGAAATACTTATGTGATGGGAAATGCAATTCTGAACCAGGAATTGGATATTCCAGTCTCCTGGTATGAACAAGTCTTTAAAAATTCGCGAATGGAGGTGAATTCTGAGCTAAATATGGAAATTTTGAGAATTGTAGATGAAATTTGGACTTTTGTAAGGTTTAGGCTCAGAAATTGACAGTTTTCCCCTTAGAACAGCCTGTGGTGACTGCTTGGAAGTGTTGTGGGAGGTGAGTTAAAATTTGGGGTGTTTACACATTTTACTCTTGAGTCACCCTTAGCCTTTCATCCGTCAGACTTAGCTGAGCTCATTCTAAGTTCAAAAAAATTAGAATGTCAGTCATTTTTAGCCTCCCTAAACTCATGATGAGTTGTGTCAGTTCATTCGAGCTAAATTCAATCCATTTTAGATGAAATAAGCTCATTTAGCTCAAATTTTAGCCATATTGTCTCCGAGTCAGCCAAATCCAGTAGATCCTATCCCCAGGAGTCTAACATGAGTGCATCAAGAGTTTGAACGATTCAATTCTAGTTCAAAGTCACTTTTTACACACTCAAACCTTTGTTTTAACTCATTTCATCTCACTTTAGCTCATTTGAGCTCAATTCAGTACAAATTGAGCTAGACTCAACTGGTTGAGCTAGTGTTTTAGCTTCGAATTTAGTTCATCTGAGTATAACTAGATTCAGATTCAGTTCATTACTATCCAATCTAGTTCAGACCAGTCTAGTATCGTGTTTCTGCCTCTAAAGGGCAAAGACCAAAAAAGTAAAAATTATCTGGGACACTGTTTCCAACAATTTTTGAACTAGGACATACCCCAAATTTGGACTCAGATCAATTTTTTCATCTAATATCTTATAAATATCCGAGATCTGATCTATTTCAATTCGGATATTAGATCAAATGCTGGATCTGGTGTCTAATTTCTTCCCGAACTTGGATTTTTCATCTGATTAATTTAGAAATCTATATCCAGAGTCCAATTCATTCATAAATCTATATCTAGAGTCCAATTCATTATTTGAACCTGGAATATCTCATCAGATATCCAGAATCCAATTAATCTATTTTGGATCCATTTCAGTCTGGATCCACCTTCTGATCCATTCAAAAGTTTAATTCAATCAATTTCCGAATTCTGATTCATCTAACATCTGAGATTCAGTATTCACTTCTTGGATTTTGATCTAGATCCAAGATTCAATTTCATTTTCTGAACTGGATCCAAGATCCAAACTCAAAATCCCAATTTTATTATGAATTTGGGGCTTTTTTCATTTTTAATTCTTCAAAAATCCATATTGAGGGTTCGATTTCCATTTTCGAACCAATTTCCTTCAAATCGAGATCCATATTTAATCTTTTTCAAAACTTCGAATCCAAATCCTTTTCAAAATTTAATTTTATCCTAAATTTCAAAATCAATGTTTTTAAAATCCATCATTTTGCGAAAAACCTTTAAAAAATACCCTGGATCCAGTTCAAAATTTAGTTTGGATTTCAAAATGTTAGAATGTTTCCAGATCCAATTTCAAAACCCATTTTTTATGCAAAATCAATTTAGGGATTTTAAATTCAGAATCAAAATCAGATTTTTATCCCCAAATTCAAAGATAATCTATGAATTTCAAAAATATTTTTGAAAAAATTACCCTGGATCCAGTTCAAAATTTAATTTGGATTTTGAAATGTCAAAATGAATCTAGATCCAATTTCAAAATCTATTTTTTATTCAAAATCAATTTGGGGATTTCAAATTTAAAATCAAAATCTAATTTTTATCCACAATTTCAAAACAATTCTTGAAATTTCAGAAACCAAAATCAATATTTTTTGCAAAATTTCTCAAAATTCAATCTAGATCTGGTTTTTACCCAATTTTGAAATTCATAAATCAAGATTGGATTTTGAAATCCAATGATTTCTAAATTCCTCTTTTTATTTTCTATTTTTTTATTTCCCTTTTATCTTAATTTCAAAAACCAAAAATCAAAATGCATTTTCAAAAGAGGGGCATCACTTGGCATTTTAAATCAAAATCGTTTTTCAAGGTGCCTTTAAAAACCCCTCTACTTTTAAAAATCACACATGGGCATCACTTGCCAAGTGATGACATGTGTCAAAATTTCAATAAAATGCCTTCTCTACCCATTTGAGAACTTTTGAAAAGACCCACATGGGCACCCATGTGCAAGAGGTGTGCCCTATGTCAATGATTTTATGAAATGGCAATTTCACCCATTTGGAAAAAAAGGAAATGCCCACATGGGCTTGGCACCCCCTTCTTGAGATTTTTTAGTCCCATATCTATCATTTTGCAAAAGCCATCCTCATTCTCAACTATAAATAGACCCCTTGGGGTCTCTCTTCTCATAAGTTGAAGAGTTGAGAAATTGAGAGAACAAAAAAATTCTCTCTTTCCCTTCTTTTTTTCTCTCTCTCCTTCCTTTTCCCTTAGGGTTGACAGGTTTTCCAAAGAAGAAAACTCTCCTCCTTTGCATTGGTGGCTCAAGACTGGAGTGGTGGCTGGAGAAAGAAAGAATAAGCCCAAGGTAGGCCCTCTCTCTCCCTTTCTTTTGATTTTTTTTCTTTTTTTTCTATTTTTTTAATTTCTCAACCCCCCCCCCCTCTTCTTCTCTTATTTCTTGCATTTTCTTTCAATTTCGTGTAATAGCAATGTAGATCTAGTTTAATTTCATATAAATTTTAATTTTCTATGTTTTGATTCATTCAAATTGCTATTTACATTGTGTATTTTTATTCTAGCCATTTAGAATTGGGATTTGATCTTCAATAGATCAAATTCCATATTTTATGGGAAAAATCAATTTCAATTTATGCCCCAATGCTTTCAATTTTAATTTTAAATAGTTTAATTTTGTATTTGCATCATTTTCATCATCATCTATGATCTAAAATGATAGATCTCATGATTGATTATTAGATCAATTCATTTATGAGATTTTATTTCATTCAATTATGTTGAAATTATATTTTTAATTCTGGTCCATTTTTGTCTTCATTATTTTGCATATAATTAGGCCTTATTTTGATCTGATTTTTTTTATCACATATTTATTAGTATGTTTTTGGGATCTCAACCAAAAATCAAATCAATATAAATTTGTTTGATCCCTCAAAAAAATAGGGATTTAGACCCTGCTATTTAGCCTCATCTAAATTTTTCCTAAAATTAGATCAACATGTCGAAGTGATTTCTCTCTAACTATAGATGATATTTTAAATCTGTAAAAATAAAAATCTTCAAAATCTAGTCTAGTCTGTTCATGTCAATTTTCATCAATTTCTATGGTGTTTTCATATATGTTTTTGGCTAAAAATTGCAACCCTATTATACTGTATCACTTTTAGGGTTTGGTTTTTAACCCATTTTGTTAGAATCATATCTCCTTAATGAGAGATTATTTTTTAGATATGTAAAAAGGAACCTCTTTATCAGAATTTTTAGTTTATCTTAGTAAAATTTTATCTATTTCTATTGAGTATTTTTATTTCATTTTTATTTTACATCAAAACCTTGTCTGTTTGCAATTTCAGGCATTATTCTGACTTAAAACCAACTTGTTGCATTCATATTTTCTTAATAGGAGATCATTTTTTAGACATGTAAAAAGGAGTTTTTGCCTTAAAAGATCTAGTTTATACACACCAATTTTAATGAATTTTTATTAATTTTTCATCTATCATTCAGACCAAAAATCAAAAACCTGTTCATAGGCTTTTACAGATTTTTGGCCAACTTGATTAGATTGGATCTCTTCAATAAAGATCATTATATAGATCTGTAAATTTTAAATTTCTTAAATGAATGTCTAGTTTATCTCCATGAATTTTCAATAATTTCTAGGAAGTTTTCGTATCTGATTCTGAAAAAAAATCAGAACAGTGTCAATTTGCCTTTTTAAGCATTTATTGAATTTTATTTCAACTTGTTTAGATGTGTCCTCTTTAATAAAAAATCATTTTTAAAATCCGTAAAAAGGGTTTTCTTTTATTTTAGGTCTAGTCTATCCACATAAAATTTCATAAATTTCTAATATGTTTATAGATTTTTCCTTTATTTTTCTGAACATAAAAACGCTAAGTTATAGAATTTTCTTTAATTTTTCAATAATTAAAGAAAATTCATAAATGCCTACATTTATTTCTAACATGTTTGTTCATTTTGCAGGATTTTTCTTTTATTTCTTTTCAATTAATGTAATTCATTCAAGGGTTGTAATAATTATATTAATGAGAAATTTACTTTATGCTTAGTTTAGAATGAATGAGCATATTAGTTTAATTTTCCTTTATTTAATTTGTTGTATTTTTTTTCTTAAAAACACTATGGAAACACGAATGGCACGTGCACCATTTGATAAAAGATAAATAAAACTAAGTAAAGTTGGTATATACGGCCATAGTCGGAATATGAATAATACTTAGAATTATTATTCTTTATTAAAATACAAAAATCGACTTACACTCTTAAATCAATTTCAAAAATCATCATATTTCACAAAAAAATGCAATTTCTTCCTTTATTAGAATCCAAAATAAATATTAAATTAGAATATGTTTGTGGCCCTAGTCATAAATATATGAAAATTTAATCTTTTTTTAATTCTATAAAGACACAAAATTAATTTCATTCTTTATTGGAATTTAAATAAAGATTAAATTGAAATATATTTGTGGCCATAGTCATGAATATATTAAAATTTAATCTTGTTTTAATTCTTTTAAAGAATAAAATCTGCTTTTTAAATTCAATTTCAAACAAATTCTTTTAATGCATTCATCATTTAAGATACAAATTGCATCATTTCTTTTCTTTTTTTCTAAAAATTCAAAATTTTCAAAGTATTTTCCATTTTTTCAATCATTTTCCAAGTGATTTTTGAAATTATTTTCCAATTTATTATCAAAACATTTTCAATTTTTTTCTAAGTCATTTTCAAATCATTTTCAAGTTTATTTCAAACTACTTTCAAAATATTTTCAATTTTAGTTGAAAAAAACATTTTCAAGATAATTTCAAGTTTATTACACTTCATTTTCAAAATATTTTCAAACTTATTCAAAGCATTTTCAAATTTTTGGACTTTCTAAAATCCTTATTTTCAAAAATAACTTTAACTTTCAATTTTGATTTTCTATTCCAATTCCAAAATTCGATTTTCAAATTTCAATTCCAATGTCAATCTAAATCTTAAATTTAAATTTAAATTTTCAAAATGAACTCAACTTCCAAAATAAATCTCAAATTCAATTTTGATTTTCAATTCTCAAAATTCAAAATAAATTCATTTCAAGATTTCAATTTCGATTTTCATTTTCAAACTCAATTCTTCATTCTAAACTTTAAATCTCAATTCTATTTTTTTATTTCATAAATTCCATTTCAAATTTTAGTGTTAAATTAAACTTTCATTTCAACTTTTAAATCCAAATTTGTTTTCCACTTGCAAATTCACTCTCAATTTCAATCTTTCAAAATCTCAATTTCAATTTCAAACTTTAAATTCAATTTTTCATTTTCAATCTCATTCTTTTTCAATTCTCGATTTCCAATTTCACTTTCAATTCATTCTCAATTTCAATCTTTGAATTCTTAATTTCAAACTTCCAATTTCATTTGTAATTTCGACTCTTTCAAGTTCAAATTTCAAAATTTTATTTTAAAAATCAAATCGATTTCAAGATCTAAATGATTTTCGAAATCATTTCAAGTCTATTTCAAATCTATCTTCAAATAATCTTTTAAATCAAGCTTCGAAAAATCACTTGGGAATTCATTTCTTGAAATATTTCTAAGTATTTTTCAAATCAAAATAATTTTCTTAAAAGCATGCATGTTTTCAAGTTTAAAATCATAGCACAAGCATGATTCTATGTGCATTTAGGACTTAAAATAATTTCTTAGATAAATTTGAGCAAAACAAAGGCATAAATTCGATCATTGGTTTGATTACCCCTGGTAAAGGTTCTAGAAACGGTTGAACCTCGTACCGATGAGTGAATCTCGTCTCTCCATTTTCTTGCAATTTATAAAAGATGGAGGCAAGTTATTTCAAAATCTATTTTTGAAAGGTCAAGTGAGACCTTGCGAGAGTTTTTCTCTTTTCTTCCTAAAAAGGGAAAAAAATTGCAACGATCACAGGTTTGGCGACCGTGATGGGACTCGTCTTTGTCTGGTCAAATTTATGCCTTTGCCTTATTTAAATTTTGTCTAAGTCATTATTCCATAAATGCCAGCTTCATTTTCATGCAAAACTTAGGAGCCTAGACTCTGACCCAGCTGACATAATGCATATAGGCTTAAGCATGGTTTGGTAGAACTAAACTGAAGAGATTTATTCATGGTCACTTAGACTTAGGTCTAAAACAACCCTCCTTAATCTAGGGATTGAATGAAAATAATGTATGCAAGTCTGTGCTTCTTACAAATTTTCAAAATTCTATCTCTTTAGGACTTTGCATTAGAGACATCTGATTTCTTGCATGTTGATCATATTTCAAAAACATCCCCCACCTATATTGTTCCAGTCTTCATGTTGTTGGGCTTTCTCACTGAACCATAGTTCAGAAAAAAGCCTCACAACTGGGCCACTTATTTGGGCTAATACCCCCCCTGCCACGTACTAAGGGCAATAGTCCAAAGTATATCAGCAGACGCTCAAGGATGTTGAAAAACCATTACCTTAGAACCGGAGATATTTTTATGCCACGTACTTTGAGGTTCAGCTTAGGTATATTGGCATATCTTGATTGGATTCAGATGATGTAAACCTTGGAGTTAGAATCAGGGTCCTACAGCCATTTCAAAATTTGTGCATTTAGAGTCAGCTTTTAAGGAGTGTTGTTTGCGCATCCTTGTTTGTACATCTTTGATTCTGTAATACTTGCGTATTTTCTTATATTTCCTTACCTTTTCCAGAATATTTTTTTCTCAAACCCTAGGTATTTGTTTCAAAATTTTCTCTCTATTTTCAAAACCTATGTATATATTTTCTCTTTCCTCATTTCTTCGGATCAATTTTAAAAAAAAAAACGAAAATCCTTTACTAAATTCTCCTCTATTTTCCAAAACTCCAGGTGATTTTCTTTCTTTTCTTCCTTTCTTCTAGATCTCGAATTTCTAACCTTATTTTCATCCTGCCTGCTATTCTTCTAAAAAACTGTGTATCTTTTTCTCTCTTTCTTTTTTCTCTTAGATTTTAATCCCTATATTTCGATCTTGTTTTCAAATCTCTTCACCTTACTTTTTTTAGTAAAATCCCCTGATCATTATAGTGAGAAACTGTCAACCCAAATCTTCTCATTCTTTCATCATGGTTAACGACCCCGCCTAGGCAACAATGCATATTTTTAGTCATTTACTTCCTTCGTGAAGTGATGACGCAATTTTCACGACTGTCGTGATGACCCAATCCCTAGTAATGGGATATCTTTTTCAAATTATCCACTTAATTCTCAAATATCTCCATCATCTTTCAAAAAAAAAATCAGTCTGAACCATCCCTTTTTTTCAAACAAAGAGCTTTGGCGTTGTCACGTGGTTCAAACGAAATCCAAGAAGAAAACAGTGATGCCTCAGTACAACATCAACAGCAGCAAAAAAGAGATGGATTCTCCATGATCGGCCAGAGGTCAGGGTCAGACAGGCGGCAATAACATCAATCCTGCCATGTACGATTTATTTCAAAAGATAATAATCAAGATGCAATCAGATCAAGCCATGGTAGGTTCAAGAAAGAGGCCATTCAAAAGGAAATCCAAGGAAAATCTCATGAAAAACCTGTCAAAGTTACCAAGAAAAAGGCTCAGCTTGACAACAATTCAGAAGGGGCAGATTTTGTGGAAAAAAACTCAGATAAAGAGCAAGAGGCATTTCTCCAGACTCCAAAGCTTGAGTCTACCAAACAGTCGAGGCCACAACCAGCAATCGATGATCCAATACAGCTTCAGCTGAAAGAGATGACCCGCATGGTCAAAGATCTGCAAGCTCAAGACAAAGGCAAGAAGGTCTACAAAAGCGAGGATTTCTATGATGGCCTCGAGGGGGATGACGACCAAGAAGATCTTCCCCGCAAATTTATCAAGTTCGATAGGAACGGAGATCCAAAAGCTCACCTTGCAATGTTCTTTACTGAATGCACCAGATTCAAGAGGGATAACCAGGCGTTGTTTAGATGCTTTCATTGTAGCTTGGAAGGCACATCAGCGAAGTGGTATGCCAAGCATATCAATCTAATTGAACTGCGAGAATTTGATAAGCTGGTCAATCTTTTCATTGAGTGTTTCTTGTTTAACACTGAAGCTTTGCCAACATTAAATCATATGTGCAATCTGAAACAAAATGACAATGAGAAAGCCAGAGACTTCATTTGCTGGTGGAGAGACACCTGCAACAAAATGAGAAACCCCATCTCAGAGGAGCACGCACTCTAGATTATCATGAACAACTTCTTTCAGCCTCTCAGAGGCCATATTTCCACTTCACCTTCCAAGTCTTTCATTGAGTTTACTAAACTAGATGAGTCGCTAGAGATGGGGATGGAGAACGGAGTCTATGAAGGCATCACCATTGTCAAGAATAGTCAGGATTCAAAGAAAAAGACAAATTTTACCTTCTCTGCCAACTCTGGCAGCAACGACAACAAAAGTGGCAAGAACAACCGTACAAGTTAGGGGGAAAAGTCTTCCAAGCTGAACAACAAGCCGATGCAGTCCAACCTCCAACCAAAGAAAAAGATAAAGCATGCTGGTTGGAGTAGCGGCTGCAAGTTTACTCCCTTAGAGTAGCCGCTCAAAAAAGTCCTTGAATACATGTTGACCAAGGGATTAGTGAAGCTCCCAAGAGCCACGGACCCTCCCACGATCATGGAAAAATTCATGAATCAGTTCTGCAAATTCCATTAGGCAGTAGGACATGATGTGGTGCCACAAACCCCGACCTTGGAAAAACCTTTGAATTTCTATGAAATTTTTTTTTTTGAAATGGTTTTACGATAAACAGCGGAAAGCAAGGGAAAATGGTAGCAAGGTAACAAGGCCGCAAGCCTGAGCGAGCCACAGGTAAGTAAAATAAATTCAACATGTTTCAAAATCCACAAGAGTACAAAATCTAAGTTCTGAGAAGTATACAACCCAAAGGTTAAAGATACTAAATGAGACAAGTACAACAAGTCTGTCAGTCTCTCAAAATAGGGGGATCATCCCCTCAAAACCCAAAACCAAACAGGAGCAGGGTTTGCAGCTAAGTGTGGGTTCTCAAGCCTCCATCGTGTGTCGTCGCATCGCTGTTGTACCTATTCATCACTTGCATCCCCATAAAACGGGGTCAGCACTCTTGCGAGGTGGTGAAGAATCAACAACATCATAATATATCTCTCAACGGAAAACAAGAAGCAAGAGTATCAAACAGGTGAACAACAGATATATGTGTCTGTGTCAAGTAAGTTTATGTGTAACAAGTGATAACAAAGTAAAGCAGTGAGCAGAACTAAGCAACTACTAAACGTGAGTAGCTAAGGAAAAGTAAAGGAAATGTAACAGGTATGGAAGCAGTGAAACAAGTAAAGCAACTACTACAGTACATTAGCTGTGATTGGTTAGTCTTTAAGTTCTTCTGATTACTCCTTCGAGTACGCGAAGGAACCTCACATTCTGTGAGTCATGCACCCGGCGTCTGTTATGCAAATTATAAGGTGATAACCGGGGATACTATAGACCGAGTAAACCTTATGCAAGCAGCATGCAGCTGAGAGAAACTCTCGCATAGGTAAGGATTGCAATCCATACTACTGCAGTAGTGAGGTACCTTAAAAGATCACCTCGACCTCCCTAACTCTGAGTAACTGAAGGTCAAAGGATGCTACAGCTCCTGTCAAAAACACGGGTCGTTGTAACGACTAGTCACTCAGTGTTGTATCATCCACCCTCTCTAAGGTGAACCATCTTATGAATGGGGCGCGGCAGGTTTATCTTTCTTAGGCTCATTTATCATGTCATACCTCTATTCGAGGTGTTTATGCCTCATGGTCCCCGCGGGGTACGCAAACGAGGACTTGGCCTACCCATTCACGTGCTCAACCTCACGCGGTGTACAAGAGCACATCGCTCATGAAAGTGATCAAAACCATATTATTCTTCTTTATTAGGGTATAGTCATATGTAAGTTCACTCATGAACAATGGACCATCGCCCAAAGATTCCAACTGAGTCCAAACACTAACAACATGTGTTTCTCATACACTGCGGTGTTTAAGTTCTTCTAATCATTCAGCACATCTAAGTGTATTGTGCACCACATGCACTTCTCTATGTCTCAAGCACGAGACTAACAATGTACCCTTTCGAGGTACAAAAAAAAATTATGCAAGTGTCAAAATGTGCTACGTGCAAGTGCGAGCTAAGAAGCACATGATTTCCAGTTACTCGCACCCATTTACCACAGAGGTGCGGATGCATAAGCATAACTCAGGAAAAATA
The DNA here is from genome assembly GCF_984573655.1 of Nuphar pumila. NCBI lineage: Eukaryota > Viridiplantae > Streptophyta > Magnoliopsida > Nymphaeales > Nymphaeaceae > Nuphar > Nuphar pumila. Next base: position 29,198,008 of record NC_143259.1, on the reverse strand, counting down.
CATTATTGTTATACGTGCAAGTGAGTGTATCATTTCATAGGTTCAGGTGATATGCATATTTAAGAATATTATGCAAACATCATCTCAAGTAAAACATGTTGAAACAAATATTGTAAGTACCTCAACTACACTATTAACAGTTCGATTCTTCAAAGTCCTTATTTGGTGTTTTCTCGTGAAACGACACCATTCTTATAGAAATGACTTACAATTTCGGTACGCTCCTTCATTAAGATTGAAATCTAAAATATTCTCATACAGGGATTCATGATTTTGACAAACTTACGTGACGAGGATGGAATATAGGATATTCCCAACTTATGGGAATAACATTAGCATTACCATGGTTTCGGGCGCTATGCCTGCAGAATCTGATAATGATATGAGGAAAAATTCTAAGTTTCATAACTGGTGGAAGGCTTTATGTCCATGCGGATGGCACGGAGCCCACCCGATTACTCCTGTTGGACCATCAACATGGTTACAAAAGAGGATATGGGGTCCACTCCGAACTCGTGCTTCAGTTCGGCTACCCCAGTAAACAACCACTAAGTACGAAACCCCTATGTGACATAAAACACCAAGTCTAATTCTAAGGATTTCAGTCAAAACATTTGGACAAGGCACAAGAGTGCCATGTGTCGGACTGGGTTTGTTGAGATAGTGGACTTATATTGCTTGACAATCCATATCTAAGCATGTTTATATATATATATATATATATATATATATATATATATATATATATATATTAAGTTGTTCTCACTATTCCACTCTTGGTACCTAATCGTCTCGTAACCCGAACAGTGGTACAAGGGCCGCAAATAAATACGGGGGAAAGACAAGGGAATTCAAGTCTGGTCCTTTGGACCGGACCACGGTCTTGGTTCAGCCATAGCTCGAATGTCCAAGTTCGGACTAGGTATCGATGGGTGGTAAACCACCAGCAAAAGGATAGGGGCACCCGAATAGGGTCTGCATACGGCAACCCAGTGCTGCGTCCCGGTGCACCTAATGGGGCTAGATAGGTGCAGATCTAGTCCTCTGGACCAGACCGTGGGTTTGACATGGGTTTTGGTCTAAACCCATGGTTCGAACCAGATGCCTAAGTTAAGACGTGGTAACCCGAATCTGTGCTACCCGCAACGGCTAACACATGGAAGGTGTCACGGCGTCAAGGCAAGGTATAGGGGTTTGTCATAGGTCTGATTCTTTGGACCAGACTGTAAACACCCCAAATTTTCACTCACCTCCCCAACATTTCCACCAAGCATCAACATCCAGCCTCTGAAATCGATGGAGGGCAAAATGGTCATTTTCTGAGCCCGGACCTTGCAAAAGTCTAAATTTCATCTGAAATTCTCAAAATTTCTCTAATTTTAACTCAGATGTTCAAAATTTTATTTCTGACAAGAGACAGACATCTCCAAGTCTTGATTCAAGATTGCATTTCATAAGACATGACATTGCATATCATTGCATGAGCATTTCAAATCACTGCACTGCACAGCATGTCATTTCGAGGTCCAGAACTCTCGATTTCAAAATTTTCAATCCAGATTAGAATTTCAACTCTTTTCAAAATTGATTTCAAAACCCTGGGTCTTCAAAATTATCAATTCTTTCCATTTTACCCCCAGGACTCTGAATTTCAAAATATTTTCTCAGGAAAACGATCTGGATAGTTTTAATGTGGATTTCAGTCACTTCACCTCAGATTTTGCCGTTTTTGACAATTTCAAATATCTTCCTTTTACAAAATCAACCTACAAGGGCCAACTCTTTCCAAAAAAATTTATTTTACCAATTATTCCAGATTTTATGAAAATTCCAAAAAAGAGGTTTTGTTATTTTATCCTTATTTCAGTAAATAAGCAATGTGGGACCCACACTGAGGTAGTGTCACACAAGCTTTTCTTTTGAAAATTTGAATTTTGAAAAACCCAAAAATATAGGAGCCTTGTCCCCTGGATTGGTGCCACTTGTCATTTCTCTCTCCTTCCATTTACATGCCATGTGTCAGCATAGGGTTCACCTAGAGTCGGTGCCACATGTCACCCTCCCTCTTCTGCCAAGTGTCAGTGTGGGGCTACCTTAAGAAGCCGCCACATGTCTGCCATGTGTCAGTATCCATCTTGCGCCATGTGTCAATCCAAGATTACCAGGAGATGCCAAGTGTCATAGGTTGTCCTGTCTAGAAAAAGTGGAGTTTGTCTCCTCTGAGGTGGCGCCACTTGAAGTGTGTCTCCTGCAGAGGACACGTGTCAACCCCTCCTTCCTTCTAGAAAAGTAGCCTGACACATGTCTCTCCCTACTTTTCTCAAAAAAGTAGGAGACATGTGTCACTCCTAAATTCCTACAGAAAAGGTAGGCTTGTCTCCTCTGAGGTGGCGCCATCTGGAGTGTCTCCTGCAGAGGACACGTGGCAAGCTCTCATTTCCTCAGAAAAAGCAAGTGCCATGTGTCATTTCCTGCTTTCTTCAGAAAAACTAGAATTCAAAAGTTCAAAACTCCTCATAGGTGGCGAAAATCCAGAACTTCTACCTTTTTCATCTTATCTGAGATGGCGCCACATGGCCTGGCCCACCTTCTCTTTCCTCTGCCACGTGTCATTCTCTGCTTCTTTCAGAAAAAGTAGAGGACACATGTCTTCTCCCTACTTCTTTCAGAAAAGTAGGAGACACATGTCACTCCTGGCTTTCTTCAGAAAAATCAAACCATTCAAAATTCAAACAAGGCACTAGGTGGCGAAAATCCTGAGCTCTGATTTTTCCAGATGGCCTGAGATGGCGCCACATGTCCTTTCCCTCCTTTTCCTCCTTCTTGCCACATGGCATTGTAGGAGCCACCCTGAGGTGGCGCCACATGTCCACCCTCCATTCCTCCAGGGCCAACCTCCATTTGAATTTCAAACTTCCCCCTGAGGTGGCGCCATTTGAGAAAGCCTCTCCAGACAGCTGACACTTGTCCGCCACATGTCCAGATCTCCTTTCACCAAAAAAAAAGCAAAATTCAAATTCCTCTGAGGTGGCGCCTTCTGAGCCCACTGCTCTGACCTTCTGACATGTGTCAAACACCTTTTGAGGTGGCACCATTCCAGGACTCCACTTGGCTCCATTTTTATTTTTTATTTTATTTTTAATAAAGGTAGCCCACCATGAGGTGGCGCCACCTGAAGACTCCCTACAAAAAGTGAATTTGAAATTCAAACTCCAAGAGAGCACCCTCTGAGGTGGCGCCTCCTGGGAGTTCCCTGCAGAGAGAATCAAGCAAACTTTTGAAAAATTCCAAATTCCCCCTGCTGAGGTGTCTCACCCACAAAATTTCCATTTTTTTATTTTTTTCAAAAAATCAAAATAGCCTTTTGAGGTGGCGCCACCTGAGGGCTCCCTGCAGAAGACAAATTCGAATTTCAAACCCCTCAGATGACACCCCCTGAGATGGCGCCACATGGAGGGCTCAGATCCAGCCTGTTTGAATTTCAAAATTTTTCAGAAAAGTTATAAAAACAAGGGTTCACGCCCAGCCTAAGGAGATCATTTTTTTTAGCTCTGGTGAACTTAGAAAATCTGACCTAGCCTTCCTAACATCTGATTTTGAACCTTGGAAATCGTGCCCCCTTTGGCGCATTGAAGAAGGTGGAGTAAAGTTCGTGCCGTGGCCAATCCGATTCAAATAGAGCTCGATTTTGGTGGACCATCCGAAGCTCGGAGCGAAGGACGAAGGAACCTCGTGATAGCTCCCCTTTCAAGAGCTCCTACGCTGCGTAACGAAGCAAGGTGCACTTCTTTTCCCCTTGATGTTATTCTATAATCCGAATCGGGAGTCGTTTGAAGAAAGAGCTCATCCGAGAGATGGATTGAGCTATTCTCATAAAATGACATATATAAAAATGTTTAATTATGCTTCCTTGATGATTTTTAACATTCATATAGTTAGTTAGGTTTAATTTGCATTTTATTTCATTCATTTAGCATATTTCATGAATTAATTAGGATTAATTTAGCCTTTATTTCAATTCTGCTTATTTTCAGTAGGTCTTTGTTTTTGTCAGTCAGTCCACACGTCATTTCATGCATTTTTTTTATTACAAATCCCAAAAAAATCACGTAATGCGCCTTTAGGTGTCCCTAAAATGTTGCCAAAAATTCGGAGGCATTTGAATTTGTTTACTGCGGTAAACATTCAAAATGGCAAGTCGGGTTTTGTCACCCGGGATGCGTTTTGAAAATCATTTGCCGACTTTTAAAATCGAGATATCCCTCATGGGAGATCCGATTTTCGATACGAAAAATGTTATGAACTTGGGAGAATGTCTAGTTTTTAATATGATTTTTTCAGAGTTTTCTGATTTTTTTTAATGTCTAACAAAAATCTGAGAGTTCGAGACACGTGTCAGAGCCTAATTTGGGCCTCTGAGATCTTGGATCTACTTAGGGCTATGGTTTATCTTTGTGTGTTGCTCCAAATCCAAAACTTTAAAAAGTGAAAGTTATTTCCATGGTGTCCTCTGTTTGAATATTAAAGCCTGTAATTTTTAGAACAGTGTTGACCCCTGATTCGGATTTTTCTTGTCAGCCCCCTGTTTTGTTACATTTGTCTGTTCTGTTAGTTTAGGCAGAAATAGTTATATTTTTATCTGTGTTTACGTTGATCAAATGCCGAAGTCATAAACATGAAAGTTGTTCATGTAGGTGTCGTGCATAACTCTGATTAATTTCATAAATTTACATGGCCTCTTTGTATTTCTTTAGCATTTTTCATCAGATTAGTGTGATTTTTACCTCTGTCAGAACTAAAGCTCTGTTATTGAACTCACCATGGCTCAAATCCCAAGGCTATAAAAACCAAAAATGTTCCATTTCGGGTCTTTTAGCAGTCTGCAAAATATCAGAAGTTTCCATGGTGTAAATCTTGCATTATCATATTAGGCATTGCATTTGGTTCGGATCCATAGGCAAAATCCATCATTTTTAATACTTTCCTTGAATTTTAACATTTAAATCATATCATTTCATGATTTTTAGCATTCTAAGTTGTTTATCAGAGTGTTTAGATGCTTCATACCGAATTTGGTACAATTTGGAATCCATTTGAGGTTCGGATCATCCATAATACCAAAACAGGGTCCCGCAGGACCCGGATCCAAGCGAAAAACAAGCGAAAATCGTTATTTTTGATAAATTGCAAAATACCAAATTCTGATTTTACAGCCTTAATGTGTCTAGCAGCATGTCATCATATCTCTTACTGCATTTTATCATCATTTGATTCAATTTGAACTTCAAAATCTCAATTTTACCAAGTTTTCCTTCAAAAAAACCCTGATTTTAAAGGCATAACTTTATAATTTGGGGTATTTTGGTCATTTTGACCCCAATTCCGAATTTCAAACTGTTTTCCACTGAATTCCCTGTATTTACATTATTTCAAATATCAAGGAAGCATGAGAATAGGGTTTATATCCAATTAAATCCAATAATTTCACAATATTATTGGAAAATCTTGGAAAAACCCACATATTTGAGCTAACCTTATTTCAAGTTTGGCAGGGACATTCAAAAGAAGGAGCATGAAGTCTGCCATTTCTCTTTATTTCATTTGATTAGTGATGTAATAATGTAAATTTTGGAATAAGAGATTTAATTTTCTGCTTAGACTAGGATGCATATCATATAGTTTGAATTTATGCAAATATCCTGCTTATGTGATGCATGCATCTTATTTCAACAGCACTATGGATGTTCACGAATGGCACGTACACCAACTCTTAGGGAGTTAATGGACTCGGTGGGATCCATATTTACGGCCCTAGTCGGAATATGGACGAGACCCAGATCCATCATCTTTCTACTAGTCACATAGAGCCTACACTCTTAGGCTATCTTAAAATGCACGTCATATTTCCAAAGTTTTCAAAATCATGTGCATCAAATCAACTAAGTTCTGAACATATTCATGGCCACGGTCAGAATATGTGAAGGACTTATTTGGGCTTAATGCATATTTTCCAACCAATTCCTCAGAGAATCTTTTCAAAAGGGCATTCATTCACTCATGTCATTTGCATCATGAAATCATTTTCTCAAGAAAACTTCATTCTCAAGAAATCGATTTCTCAAGAAACTCTATGGATTTTCCAAAATCTGTTTTCCCAAGTCAAGTTTTTCACAATTTTCCTTGGAAAATGATATTTTCTTAAAAGATTCAAAAGAGTTTTTCCAATCTTTCTTCAAGATCCAAAATCGATTTCCAAGTATTTCAAAAGGTAAAATTCCCAGGATTTCGATTCCCCAAGTTTTGAATTTTTTCTCCAATGAGTTTTCCTATAAATCTTCCATCATTTTCCTAAGAAAACTCTCAAAGTCCAAGTTTTCCTAAGAAGTGTTTCCCTTTTCAAAAGGTTCATCTTTTCTCAAGAATCACTCCCATTTTCCCAGGATTTTCAACTATTCCTGATTTTATCACATCTTTATAAGCTTTCTCATGTTTTCAAAAACCCTTTTTATATGAGTTTCCTGAGAAATTGAACTCTTTCCTGAGAGATTCTTTTCAACTCCAAATATTTTCCAAGCATACATCATGTTTTTCCAAGATGCATTTTACAAAATTCTCATAGCACATGCCTGAATTCTTTGTGCATTTAGGATAGAACATAATTTCGATGATCTTACTAAGTCAAGCACAATTTTGGTCCTTGGTTCGATTACCCCTGTTAAAGGCGGCAGGAACGGTCGAACCTCGTACCGACAGGTCGAGCCCCATCCCATGGATTTTCCCGCAATTTTCAAAACGGAGGCGAGTATTTCAAAACAATTTCCAAAATCCGGTCAAGTTTGAATCGCGAAAGCATTTTCCTTCCTTTTTCTCTTCCGCAAGGAAGGGAAGACGGGCGAAAAATTTCGCGACGACAACAGGTTTGGCGACCGTGATGGGACCTGTCCTCGTCTGATCAAAGTAATGCTTGACTTAGCTCAATTATCAAAATTATGTTCACAAAATGTCAGCTCTTTTACTTTCAATATCATGTGAGCCTAGGAGCCTAGATTCTGACCTAGCTGACATTGACTGCATATAGCTTAGGCATGGTTTGGTAGGACCATATTGAGGAGAAATTTTCATGCTCACATAGACTTAGGTCTAAATACAACTCTCCTCAATTTAGGATCTGAATGTAAACAATATATGCTTCTTCAAAGTTTTCAAAAGTCTATCTCTCTAGGATTTAGAACCCTCTATTTCTTGCATGTGATCATTTTTTCAAAACCTCAATTACCTATCATTACCCGGTCTTCACGTTGCTGGGCTCTCTTCCAGAACCATAGTTCGGGACAGAGCCTCACAACTGGGCCAACTATTTGGGTTAACACCCCCCTACCACGTACCGCGGGCCACAGTCCGAAGTATATCGGTAGGCGCTCAAGGATGTTGGAAAACCTTACCTTAGAACCGGAGTTGAAATTCTATGCCACGTACCTCAGATTTCGATTCGGGTATATCGGCATAACTGGATTGGACAAAGATGATCTGAACTTAGAGTTAGGATTAGGGTCCTACAGCTGTTTTCAAATTGATGCATCTAGAGTCAGCCTTTTAGGGAGTGCTGAATGTGCATAAATGTTTGTGCAGGATGTGATTGTATATATGATTTTCTCAATTCTTTATTTCCCAATGTTTTAACTCATTAGGCCTTTTTCAAAACATCCTTATTTTCCACAAGATGTTTTTCTCAAACCCTGGATGATTTTCTCAAATATCCAATTTCTTTCAAAACTCCAGGCGATTTTACATTCTACCTTTCTACTGGATCTCGAATTTCTAGCTGCATTTTTATCCTGCCTGCAAAATTTTTCAAAATTTCTCACATTTTCCTAAGTCTCATTCTGAGTCTTTCTCTGTTTTCAGTTCAATGGCATCCAGTCAAGTCGATCCTATCTTTCCTGAAGGTCACATCTCCTTCAAGGTGCGACAAGGTCGTCCTGAACATCGAGCCCTTAGCACCGGAACTTTCATTCCCCGGTGGTATTATTCCTGGCTAAAGAGCTTTTCCCGAATGTTCCCGGACCATTTGAGCGAGTGCGGATTAGAGCTGGCATCAGCAGTCGGAAAGCAGACCATCAATGGCAACCTGATCCATGCAGTGGCGGAGCGATGGAATCCTCGAACGTGTACCTTCTGGTTCCCATGGGGAGAAATGACCGTTTTAATGGATGAATTTTCAGAAATCATGGGATTACCAGAACCAGCCGGTCAACCAGGAGACCCCTTAGAGCATCAATTCCTTATCAATGTCAAGGGTTTGGACCCCCGAGACTCCTTAGCTCGTATGACAGGCCGTCGATCTTGGCCCCTGATCTAGTTAGAAGGAGATGAATATGTTGACCTACTTGAGTTGTACCGCCAGTACGGGACCTTCGTCGAAGTCAGCTCGCTTTCAAGAACAGCCAAAGAAAAGATTCAGAATGCAATGGTTCTATGCACTGTAGGACTGTCCCTTTTCCCAGATGGACAGAATTACATGGACATCAGAATAATCCAACTTATGAGAAGATGGGGAAGTCGGCAAACCAATCGCCTCTCCATAGCCATGGCAGTGCTCGCCTTCTTATATCGTGGTTTGACCCGATTCTCACTTGGAGAGTCCATTTTAGTTGAAGGATGCATCTACGCGCTTCAGTCCTGGTTTTTCCAGCATGTTCCAGCCCGAGCAAGCTCTTTCAGATACAATGGTCAAGAACTCCTTCCAGTGGCGCAGTACCGGTCTATGATCAACAACATTCAAGAGGATGACGTTGTTTGGGACTATTTTGATCGGCAAATATCTCCTCCCAGATATACGTACGCTTATGGCAAGCGGTTCAAGTTGCTGGGACCATTCTTCTGCACTTACTACCAACCAAAGAGATGTGTTCGACAGTTCTCTCAAAGGCAGCAGTACGTTGAAGCCCGACTGTTATCAGGAGCTATGGCAGAGTTCGATCTCACCTCCGCGCAATGGTCCGGGGCATATCATTCTGCCCGCTACGACTGGGATTCCTTTGTCTCTCTTAAAATCTTTCCAGGTCCTAGAGTGTCTGCCGACTATCGTGAATGGTGGCAAATTGTTTGTCCCCCACCTCTTTGTCAAGATCAATAAAATTTTATTCTTCTCATTTTAATAAAATTCTCTCTTTTCATTGTGGTTTGACGACCTCGCCTAGGTAACAAGGCATATTTTCGTTGTTTATTTCTTTTGCAGAAGGAATGGCAACACAATTGTCGTGATTCCCACGATGACTCAGTCCCTAGTAATGGGACATCTTTTCCAAATTGTCTACCATATTTTCAGCAAATATTTATTCCAAAAGCTAATTCCTTCAAAATCTAATCAGGTCTTTGCCCTACAGAGAGCATCCATACCATTTGATGGTTGAGACAAGATCAGGCAAAAGAACCACGGCATCCCAGTACTCGTCAGCCTCGGAAGAAGAGATGAGTTCCCCTCGATCTGAGAAGAGTCGAGAGCAGCAGCAAGAAGACGATGGCATAGACCCTCAAATGTATGCCATGTTCAGAAAAATGATGAACAAAATGATGAATGAGCAGCCCGGGACCAGCTCAGAAAGGAACCCATTCAGAGAAAAGTTCCATGGTCACAGGGGTAAGAAGGCTTCCAAGAAGCAAATCCAGCCAGAAGAGATTTCAGATGAATCAGACTCAACTGAAAACACAAATGAAGAATATGAGGTGCCTCCGGCATTTCAGAAGAGTGGCCAAAGTAAAAGCCGCAGATCAAAAAGCAGAGATAAAGAAGAGCCCCTGCAAGCACAATTCAAGGAAATGGCCAGAGTGGTCAAGGATCTGCAAGCTCGCGACAAGGGCAAGAAAGTCTTCACCAGCGAGGACTTCTACGACGGTTTAGAAGGGGATGATGATCTGGAGAATCTTCCCCGAAAATTCATCAAGTTCGATGGTTCTGGAGACCCAAAAGCCCATCTCGCCATGTTCTTCGCTGAATGCTCTAGGTTCAAAAGAGACAATAGAGCACTGTTCTTATGCTTTCCTCGCAGCCTGGAAGGAGTCGCGGCCAAATGGTACGCGGAACATGTCAATCCTATAGAACTGAAAGAGTTCGACAAAGTCGTGAATTTGTTCGTTGAACGATTCTTGTTCAATACTGAAGCGCTCCCAACATTGAGCCATCTCTGCAACCTAAGGCAGAATGAAAATGAAAAGGCAAGGGACTTCATTCGCAGATGGAGAGAGACCTGCAACAAAATGAGGGATCCTATATCAGAAAGACATGCTTTATCATTGATCCTCAATAATTTTTCGCAACCTCTGAGAGGATTAATTTCTACCTCACCATCCAAATCTTTCGTTGAACTCATTGAACGAGCAGAATGGCTCGAGTTGAGTGTGGAAAATGGAGTCTATGAAGGCTTCACATTTTCCAAGAATAACTCTCAAGGGGAACAAAAGAAGAAGGCTCACTTCACTTTTGCGTCTAAATCTTTCAATAATAGCAAAGGCAACAAGAATGATCATGGCAACAGTTTTCAGGGAATAAAAAAAACAAAAGGGGAAGGACATCAACAGTGATAAACCTCTCCAATCCAGCCCTCAGCATCAAAAGAAAGATCAAGAAAAATCAAAGCGCAAGGACTGGAGAACTGATCGAGAATTCACCCCTCTGGATCAGACACTCGAGAGTATCCTCGAGTATATGCTTGAGAAAGACCTTGTCCGATTGCCTAAAGCTGCTGATCCTCCAGCAATTATGGGCAGATTCAAAGAACAATTTTGCAAGTTTCATCGAGCAGTAGGGCATGATACAGAAAACTGCTTCGTCCTTAAGAACATTGTTCAAGATTGCATTGACAAGAAACTCCTCGTTGAAGATGAAAAGGAAGACTAGTCATCCTGACAAAGATTTTTTCTACAATCATTCAAGAAGATGACAATGCCAACAATTTCCCATTTCCCATCTTGCTTTTTCAAAAGAATAATGTAATCCCATTCTCTTTCCTTGATTTTAAAGCATCAATAAAGTCATCGAATTTTTCAATAGCTTGGTGTCGTCTTATTTACTTCCTCTTCCTTTTCATAATGTCTCTCTTGTGAAGAATATCTTGAGGATATCTATCAGTCAAGAAACTTGTCGCCTTATTCATCAATTCAAAATTTTCTCCCTAGTTACACTGGGGCATTTTTTTTTGGAAAATTTATCTTTACCTCAAAACATCCTGTATGCAGGCAGGACAAACCATTCTCTCATTTTGCATATATAAGCACTCATTTGCATTCATTTGCACTTCATTTGCATTTCATGTGCATGTGCATTGCATTTGCATGGACTATGCACCCAATTCCATTTCCCCTTCAGGTTAAGGGATAAACCTGAATCATTTTCCATAATTCTTCAATTTCGACCCTCGGGTCATCCAATTCTTCAATTTCGACCTCCGGGTTACCCAATTCCCAATTTTAAAATCACCAAAATTCTCAATTTCGATCGCCAGGTCATCCAATTTTCATTCCCCGTTCAGGATAAGGGGATAATCCTGAAACCATTCATAGAGGCGATTCAACTCTCTATAATGGTCCTTGTTCTTCATTGAACTGATAGTGTTCCAAACGAACTGATAGTCGTTCTTCATTGAACTGATAGTGTTCCTAACGAACTGATAGTCGTTCTTCACTGAACTCATAGTGTTCCAAGCGAACTGATAGTCGTTCCAAACGAGCTGATAGTTGTTCTTCATCGAACTGATAGTGTTCCAACCAAACTGATAGTGTTCAAGTGAACTGATAGTCGTTCTTCATTGAACTGATATTGTTCCCAGTGAACTGATAGTCGTTCTTCATTGAACTGATAGTATTCCAAGCGAACTGATAGTCGTTCTTCATCGAACTGATAGTGTTCCAAGTGAACTGATAGTCGTTCTTCATCGAACTGATAGTGTTCCAAGTGAACTGATAGTCGTTCTTCATCGAACTGATAGTGTTCCAAGTGAACTGATAGTTGTTCTTCATTGAACTGATAGTATTCCAAGCAAACTGATAGTCGTTCTTCATTGAATTGATAGTGTTCCAAGCGAACTGATAGTCGTTCTTAATTGAACTGATATTATTCCCACCGATGGTTGTTCTTAATTGAACTGATATTGTTCCCAGCAAACCGATGGGCGTTCTTAATTGAACTGATATTGTTTCCAGCAAACCGATGGTCGTTCTTAATTGAACTGATATTGTTCCCAGTGAACTGATAGTCACCTCCTTTGAGGAAAAGAGAGGAGAATTTTCGTCACGGATGTGTTAAGCTGGACCTCATGTGCTCTCTTTCATCAAGGATTTCAAGAAAATTTTGTCAATTTGTCAATCAATTGTTGATTTCAGAATCTCTATTGCACAAATCTTTATTTCAGTTTACCTTCAGCATTACTTCCAAAAGAGTGAAGCTTCTGCGAAAAGAGATTCAAACTTTAAATTCTTTCTATTGGCTAACCAAAAGGATGAAGGATAAATCCTCGATATGGCCAAAAAAAAAGAAGATTCAATGTTATTGAAAATTCGTAGATGATCGATATTGATCGCAGTCAATGGCGCATCTTTAAAGACTATTCTTGTAAAATGAGGCAGTGGAAATATCCTGAGTGCTAGAAAAGAGAGCATTTATCCAAGCCCTGTCTCCTCAGAATCACCTAAGCTGCAATTAAATATCCGCAAAAAGGATCTCTCACCTGTCGTCAAGATGAAGGTGAATTAGGCGAGTAGACCCCTGGGGCCAAAGAAGATTCGAAACATCTCCAAGATGACGGAGTTTGTGACGGGTCCTTCCAGGGAAAGTCTAAAGCACTGTCGAGATGAAGGCAGATGCGATGAACCTCTCGACAATCCCTAAAAGATATTTAATTTCAGCTATCATCCAAAGATCTCCAAACACATCGTCCAAGAAGGATCGAAACATCTCCAAGATGAAGGAGTTTGTGACGTACCCTTCCAAAAGAGAGCAAGAGAGGAAAAAGAAAGAGAGGAAAAAAAAGTCAAAATATCTCCAAAATGAAGGAGAGTGTAGCAAAAACCCAGAGAGCCAAAAGAGTGCAGAAAGATTATCAAGAGAGAAGCTCTCAGGATATCAAGCTGTCAGATTTATCAAGAATCCTCTTTAATCTTGTGAAATTCTATTATCAATACTCTTTCATCAATTGCTTTCATAATATCAAATTCTCTTTCTTGTTCATATCAAGGAAATTGATAACTTCCTTGAAGAAGGTCAATTGCAAGCAATTTGGATTTCAAGTCTCGATTCTACGAGGTGAACCTTGTTTGGAGGTAATGCTTTAGGTAGAAAAGAAGGAATGTCTTTGCAACAATGTGCAACATTTTCAAAAAATTTGAATCAACAAAAAAATTTCCAACATTTTGACAATATTTTCTAGTCATCCTGACGTGAAGTGAGAGCTTGATGTCCCTTTTTGATACATCCTGACACCAATTTTAAATCCCTCTTAAGGACTTGATTCCTTCCCTTCTTTGAGAGCATGAACTCTCAGATTGCACACTTCCCTGTGTCCCCACTGTCCCACCATAAACAGTCCCATTTCGGTTCGAGGTTGAACCACCAATCATTTTCTCGCAAAAGGCAATTTCAAAAGCTGATTTTAGTCTCAGCAATGAGACGCCCAAAACCAATCCCTTTTCAAGCTTTAGGGACCCCATTTTTTTTTCTTTTGCAAAACACCTGTGCAAAATCCGAAAGTTCCATCATGGTCTCTTCCTTCGAGGATTCCATTTCATTTTCCGCCCGATCAGGCTAAGGGTATAAACCTGAGCCTCAATCAAAGAGGTATTTCATTTTCCGCCCGATCAGGATAAGGGTACAAACCTGAGCCTCAATCAAAGAGGTATTCCATTTTCCGCCCGATCAGGATAAGGGTACAAACCTGAGCCTCATTCAAAGAGGTATTTCATATTCCGCCCGATCAGGATAAGGGTACAAACCTGAGCCTCATTTGATGAGGTATTTCATTTTCCGCCCGATCAGGCTAAGGGTATAAACCTGAGCCTCAATCAAAGAGGTATTTCATTTTCCGCCCGATCAGGATAAGGGTACAAACCTGAGCCTCATTCAAAGAGGTATTCCATTTTCCGCCCGATCAGGTTAAGGGTACAAACCTGAGTCTCATGTTATGAGATATTCCATCCCCAATCAGGTTAAGGGCCAAACCTGAGCTTCGTTCCATACGAGGTATTTCTGTCCCTTCCAGGGTAAGGGCATAAAACCTGAACTTCGCTCTCATAGAGCAAATCTTTCATCTTCATTCTTCGTTCTATATCTACCATCTTCCTCGGGCTAATTTCTTCACACCCAGTCAGATCCTTCAAACTGGGGCATTTTTTATGTATAGCCCAAATTTGGTGTGTTTTTCTTTGCCACTAAGCTCGGCCATGAGCCGGCTTAGTAGCAAAGAGGGGCATCTGTAAACACCCCAAATTTTCACTCACCTCCCCAACATTTCCACCAAGCATCAACATCCAGCCTCTGAAATCGCTGGAGGGCAAAATGGTCATTTTTTGAGCCCGGACCTTGCAAAAGTCTAAATTTCATCTGAAATTCTCAAAATTTCTCTAATTTTAACTCAGATGTTCAAAATTTTATTCCTGACAGGAGACAGACATCTCCAAGTCTTGATTCAAGATTGCATTTCATAAGACATGACATTGCATATCATTGCATGAGCATTTCAAATCACTGCACTGCACAGCATGTCATTTCGAGGTCCAGAACTCTCGATTTCAAAATTTTCAATCCAGATTAGAATTTCAACTCTTTTCAAAATTGATTTCAAAACCCTGGGTCTTCAAAATTATCAATTCTTCCCATTTTACCCCCAGGACTCTGAATTTCAAAATATTTTCTCAGGAAAACGATCTGGATAGTTTTAATGTGGATTTCAGTCACTTCACCTCAGATTTTGCCGTTTTTGACAATTTCAAATATCTTCCTTTTACAAAATCAACCTACAAGGGCCAACTCTTTCCAAAAAAATTTATTTTACCAATTATTCCAGATTTTATGAAAATTCCAAAAAAGAGGTTTTGTTATTTTATCCTTATTTCAGTAAATAAGCAATGTGGGACCCACACTGAGGTAGTGTCACACAAGCTTTTCTTTTGAAAATTTGAATTTTGAAAAACCCAAAAATATAGGAGCCTTGTCCCCTGGATTGGTGCCACTTGTCATTTCTCTCTCCTTCCATTTACATGCCATGTGTCAGCATAGGGTTCACCTAGAGTCGGTGCCACATGTCACCCTCCTTCTTCTGCCAAGTGTCAGTGTGGGGCTACCTTAAGAAGCCGCCACATGTCTGCCATGTGTCAGTATCCATCCTGCGCCATGTGTCAATCCAAGATTACCAGGAGATGCCAAGTGTCATAGGTTGTCCTGTCTAGAAAAAATGGAGTTTGTCTCCTCTGAGGTGGCGCCACTTGAAGTGTGTCTCCTGCAAAGGACACGTGTCAACCCCTCCTTCCTTCTAGAAAAGTAGCCTGACACATGTCTCTCCCTACTTTTCTCAAAAAAGTAGGAGACATGTGTCACTCCTAAATTCCTACAGAAAAGGTAGGCTTGTCTCCTCTGAGGTGGCGCCATCTGGAGTGTCTCCTGCAGAGGACACGTGGCAAGCTCTCATTTCCTCAGAAAAAGCAAGTGCCATGTGTCATTTCCTGCTTTCTTCAGAAAAACTAGAATTCAAAAGTTCAAAACTCCTCATAGGTGGCGAAAATCCAGAACTTCTACCTTTTTCATCTTATCTGAGATGGCGCCACATGGCCTGGCCCACCTTCTCTTTCCTCTGCCACGTGTCATTCTCTGCTTCTTTCAGAAAAAGTAGAGGACACATGTCTTCTCCCTACTTCTTTCAGAAAAGTAGGAGACACATGTCACTCCTGGCTTTCTTCAGAAAAATCAAACCATTCAAAATTCAAACAAGGCACTAGGTGGCGAAAATCCTGAGCTCTGATTTTTCCAGATGGCCTGAGATGGCGCCACATGTCCTTTCCCTCCTTCTTGCCACATGGCATTGTAGGAGCCACCCTGAGGTGGCGCCACATGTCCACCCTCCATTCCTCCAGGGCCAACCTCCATTTGAATTTCAAACTTCCCCCTGAGGTGGCGCCATTTGAGAAAGCCTCTCCAGACAGCTGACACTTGTCCGCCACATGTCCAGATCTCCTTTCACCAAAAAAAAAAAGCAAAATTCAAATTCCTCTGAGGTGGCGCCTTCTGAGCCCACTGCTCTGACCTTCTGACATGTGTCAAACACCTTTTGAGGTGGCACCATTTCAGGACTCCACTTGGCTCCATTTTTATTTTTTATTTTATTTTTAATAAAGGTAGCCCACCATGAGGTGGCGCCACCTGAAGACTCCCTACAAAAAGTGAATTTGAAATTCAAACTCCAAGAGAGCACCCTCTCAGGTGGCGCCTCCTGGGAGTTCCCTGCAGAGAGAATCAAGCAAACTTTTGAAAAATTCCAAATTCCCCCTGCTGAGGTGTCTCACCCACAAAATTTCCATTTTTTTTTTTTTTTCAAAAAATCAAAATAGCCTTTTGAGGTGGCGCCACCTGAGGGCTCCCTGCAGAAGACAAATTCGAATTTCAAACCCCTCAGATGACACCCCCTGAGATGGCGCCACATGGAGGGCTCAGATCCAGCCTGTTTGAATTTCAAAATTTTTCAGAAAAGTTATAAAAACAAGGGTTCACGCCCAGCCTAAGGAGATCATTTTTTTTAGCTCTGGTGAACTTAGAAAATCCGACCTAGCCTTCCTAACATCTGATTTTGAACCTTGGAAATCGTGCCCCCTTTGGCGCATTGAAGAAGGTGGAGTAAAGTTCGTGCCGTGGCCAATCCGATTCAAATAGAGCTCGATTTTGGTGGACCATCCGAAGCTCGGAGCGAAGGACGAAGGAACCTCGTGATAGCTCCCCTTTCAAGAGCTCCTACGCTGCGTAACGAAGCAAGGTGCACTTCTTTTCCCCTTGATGTGATTCTATAATCCGAATCGGGAGTCGTTTGAAGAAAGAGCTCATCCGAGAGATGGATTGAGCTATTCTCATAAAACGTCATATATAAAAATGTTTAATTATGCTTCCTTGATGATTTTTAACATTCATATAGTTAGTTAGGTTTAATTTGCATTTTATTTCATTCATTTAGCATATTTCATGAATTAATTAGGATTAATTTAGCCTTTATTTCAATTCTGCTTATTTTCAGTAGGTCTTTGTTTTTGTCAGTCAGTCCACACGTCATTTCATGCATTTTTTTTATTACAAATCCCAAAAAAATCACGTAATGCGCCTTTAGGTGTCCCTAAAATGTTGCCAAAAATTCGGAGGCATTTGAATTTGTTTACTGCGGTAAACATTCAAAATGGCAAGTCGGGTTTTGTCACCCGGGATGCGTTTTGAAAATCATTTGCCGACTTTTAAAATCGAGATATCCCTCATGGGAGATCCGATTTTCGATAAGAAAAATGTTATGAACTTGGGAGAATGTCTAGTTTTTAATATGATTTTTTCAGAGTTTTCTGATTTTTTTTAATGTCTGACAAAAATCCGAGAGTTCGAGACACGTGTCAGAGCCTAATTTGGGCCTCTGAGATCTTGGATCTACTTAGGGCTATGGTTTATCTTTGTGTGTTGCTCCAAATCCAAAACTTTAAAAAGTGAAAGTTATGTCCATGGTGTCCTCTGTTTGAATATTAAAGCCTGTAATTTTTAGAACAGTGTTGACCCCTGATTCGGATTTTTCTTGTCAGCCCCCTGTTTTGTTACATTTGTCTGTTCTGTTAGTTTAGGCAGAAATAGTTATATTTTTATCTGTGTTTACGTTGATCAAATGCCAAAGTCATAAACATGAAAGTTGTTCATGTAGGTGTCGTGCATAACTCTGATTAATTTCATAAATTTCCATGGCCTTTTTGTATTTCTTTAGCAGTTTTCATCAGATTAGTGTGATTTTTACCTCTGTCAGAACTAAAGCTCTGTTATTGAACTCACCATGGCTCAAATCCCAAGGCTATAAAAACCAAAAATGTTCCATGTTGGGTCTTTTAGCAGTCTGCAAAATATCAGAAGTTTCCATGGTGTAAATCTTGCATTATCATATTAGGCATTGCATTTGGTTCGGATCCATAGGCAAAATCCATCATTTTTAATACTTTCCTTGAATTTTAGCATTTAAATCATATCATTTCATGATTTTTAGCATTCTAAGTTGTTTATCAGAGTGTTTAAATGCTTCATACCGAATTTGGTACAATTTGGAATCCATTTGAGGTTCGGATCATCCATAATACCAAAACAGGGTCCCGCAGGACCGGGATCCAAGCGAAAAACAAGCGAAAATCGTTATTTTTGATAAATTGCAAAATACCAAATTCTGATTTTACAGCCTTAATGTGTCTAGCAGCATGTCATCATATCTCTTACTGCATTTTATCATCATTTGATTCAATTTGAACTTCAAAATCTCAATTTTACCAAGTTTTCCTTCAAAAAAACCCTGATTTTAAAGGCATAACTTTATAATTTGGGGTATTTTGGTCATTTTGACCCCAATTCCGAATTTCAAACTGTTTTCCACTGAATTCCCTGTATTTACATTATTTCAAATATCAAGGAAGCATGAGAATAGGGTTTATATCCAATTAAATCCAATAATTTCACAATATTATTGGAAAATCTTGGAAAAACCCACATATTTGAGCTAACCTTATTTCAAGTTTGGCAGGGACATTCAAAAGAAGGAGCATGAAGTCTGCCATTTCTCTTTATTTCATTTGATTAGTGATGTAATAATGTAAATTTTGGAATAAGAGATTTAATTTTCTGCTTAGACTAGGATGCATATCATATAGTTTGAATTTATGCAAATATCCTGCTTATGTGATGCATACATCTTATTTCAAAAGCACTATGGATGTTCACGAATGGCACGTGCACCAACTCTTAGGGAGTTAATGGACTCGGTGGGATCCATATTTACGGCCCTAGTCGGAATATGGACGAGACCCAGATCCATCATCTTTCTACTAGTCACATAGAGCCTACACTCTTAGGCTATCTTAAAATGCACGTCATATTTCCAAAGTTTTCAAAATCATGTGCATCAAATCAACTAAGTTCTGAACATATTCATGGCCACGGTCAGAATATGTGAAGGATTTATTTGGGCTTAATGCACATTTTCCAACCAATTCCTCAGAGAATCTTTTCAAAAGGGCATTCATTCACTCATGTCATTTGCATCATGAACTCATTTTCTCAAGAAAACTTCATTCTCAAGAAATCGATTTCTCAAGAAACTCTATGGATTTTCCAAAATCTGTTTTCCCAAGTCAAGTTTTTCACAATTTTCCTTGGAAAATGATATTTTCTTAAAAGATTCAAAAGAGTTTTTCCAATCTTTCTTCAAGATCCAAAATCGATTTCCAAGTATTTCAAAAGGTAAAATTCCCAGGATTTCGATTCCCCAAGTTTTGAATTTTTTTCTCCAATGAGTTTTCCTATAAATCTTCCATCATTTTCCTAAGAAAACTCTCAAAGTCCAAGTTTTCCTAAGAAGTGTTTCCCTTTTCAAAAGGTTCATCTTTTCTCAAGAATCACTCCCATTTTCCCAGGATTTTCAACTATTCCTGATTTTATCACATCTTTATAAGCTTTCTCATGTTTTCAAAAACCCTTTTTATATGAGTTTCCTGAGAAATTGAACTCTTTCCTGAGAGATTCTTTTCAACTCCAAATATTTTCCAAGCATACATCATGTTTTTCCAAGATGCATTTTACAAAATTCTCATAGCACATGCCTGAATTCTTTGTGCATTTAGGATAGAACATAATTTCGATGATCTTACTAAGTCAAGCACAATTTTGGTCCTTGGTTCGATTACCCCTGTTAAAGGCGGCAGGAACGGTCGAACCTCGTACCGACAGGTCGAGCCCCATCCCATGGATTTTCCCGCAATTTTCAAAACGGAGGCGAGTATTTCAAAACAATTTCCAAAATCCGGTCAAGTTTGAATCGCGAAAGCATTTTCCTTCCATTTTCTCTTCCGCAAGGAAGGGAAGACGGGGGAAAAATTTCGCGACGACAACAGGTTTGGCGACCGTGATGGGACCTGTCCTCGTCTGATCAAAGTAATGCTTGACTTAGCTCAATTATCAAAATTATGTTCACAAAATGTCAGCTCTTTTACTTTCAATATCATGTGAGCCTAGGAGCCTAGATTCTGACCTAGCTGACATTGACTGCATATAGCTTAGGCATGGTTTGGTAGGACCATATTGAGGAGAAATTTTCATGCTCACATAGACTTAGGTCTAAATACAACTCTCCTCATTTTAGGATCTGAATGCAAACAATATATGCTTCTTCAAAGTTTTCAAAAGTCTATCTCTCTAGGATTTAGAACCCTCTATTTCTTGCATGTGATCATTTTTTCAAAACCTCAATTACCTATCATTACCCGGTCTTCACGTTGCTGGGCTCTCTTCCAGAACCATAGTTCGGGACAGAGCCTCACAACTGGGCCAACTATTTGGGTTAACACCCCCCTACCACGTACCGCGGGCCACAGTCCGAAGTATATCGGTAGGCGCTCAAGGATGTTGGAAAACCTTACCTTAGAACCGGAGTTGAAATTCTATGCCACGTACCTCAGATTTCGATTCGGGTATATCGGCATAACTGGATTGGACAAAGATGATCTGAACTTAGAGTTAGGATTAGGGTCCTACAGCTGTTTTCAAATTGATGCATCTAGAGTCAGCCTTTTAGGGAGTGCTGAATGTGCATAAATGTTTGTGCAGGATGTGATTGTATATATGATTTTCTCAATTCTTTATTTCCCAATGTTTTAACTCATTAGGCCTTTTTCAAAACATCCTTATTTTCCACAAGATGTTTTTCTCAAACCCTGGATGATTTTCTCAAATATCCAATTTCTTTCAAAACTCCAGGCGATTTTACATTCTACCTTTCTACTGGATCTCGAATTTCTAGCTGCATTTTTATCCTGCCTGCAAAATTTTTCAAAATTTCTCACATTTTCCTAAGTCTCATTCTGAGTCTTTCTCTGTTTTCAGTTCAATGGCATCCAGTCAAGTCGATTCTATCTTTCCTGAAGGTCACATCTCCTTCAAGGTGCGACAAGGTCGTCCTGAACATCGAGCCCTTAGCACCGGAACTTTCATTCCCCGGTGGTATTATTCCTGGCTAAAGAGCTTTTCCCGAATGTTCCCGGACCATTTGAGCGAGTGCGGATTAGAGCTGGCATCAGCAGTCGGAAAGCAGACCATCAATGGCAACCTGATCCATGCAGTGGCGGAGCGATGGAATCCTCGAACGTGTACCTTCTGGTTCCCATGGGGAGAAATGACCGTTTTAATGGATGAATTTTCAGAAATCATGGGATTACCAGAACCAGCCGGTCAACCAGGAGACCCCTTAGAGCATCAATTCCTTATCAATGTCAAGGGTTTGGACCCCCGAGACTCCTTAGCTCGTATGACAGGCCGTCGATCTTGGCCCCTGATCCAGTTAGAAGGAGATGAATATGTTGACCTACTTGAGTTGTACCGCCAGTACGGGACCTTCGTCGAAGTCAGCTCGCTTTCAAGAACAGCCAAAGAAAAGATTCAGAATGCAATGGTTCTATGCACTGTAGGACTGTCCCTTTTCCCAGATGGACAGAATTACATGGACATCAGAATAATCCAACTTATGAGAAGATGGGGAAGTCGGCAAACCAATCGCCTCTCCATAGCCATGGCAGCGCTCGCCTTCTTATATCGTGGTTTGACCCGATTCTCACTTGGAGAGTCCATTTTAGTTGAAGGATGCATCTACGCGCTTCAGTCCTGGTTTTTCCAGCATGTTCCAGCCCGAGCAAGCTCTTTCAGATACAATGGTCAAGAACTCCTTCCAGTGGCGCAGTACCGGTCTATGATCAACAACATTCAAGAGGATGACGTTGTTTGGGACTATTTTGATCGGCAAATATCTCCTCCCAGATATACGTACGCTTATGGCAAGCGGTTCAAGTTGCTGGGACCATTCTTCTGCACTTACTACCAACCAGAGAGATGTGTTCGGCAGTTCTCTCAAAGGCAGCAGTACGTTGAAGCCCGACTGTTATCAGGAGCTATGGCAGAGTTCGATCTCACCTCCGCGCAATGGTCCGGGGCATATCATTCTGCCCGCTACGACTGGGATTCCTTTGTCTCTCTTAAAATCTTTTCAGGTCCTAGAGTGTCTGCCGACTATCGTGAATGGTGGCAAATTGTTTGTCCCCCACCTCTTTGTCAAGATCAATAAAATCTTATTCTTCTCATTTTAATAAAATTCTCTCTTTTCATTGTGGTTTAACGACCTCGCCTAGGTAACAAGGCATATTTTCGTTGTTTATTTCTTTTGCAGAAGGAATGGCAACACAATTGTCGTGATTCCCACGATGACTCAGTCCCTAGTAATGGGACATCTTTTCCAAATTGTCTACCATATTTTCAGCAAATATTTATTCCAAAAGCTAATTCCTTCAAAATCTAATCAGGTCTTTGCCCTACAGAGAGCATCCATACCATTTGATGGTTGAGACAAGATCAGGCAAAAGAACCACGGCATCCCAGTACTCGTCAGCCTCAGAAGAAGAGATGAGTTCCCCTCGATCTGAGAAGAGTCGAGAGCAGCAACAAGAAGACGATGGCATAGACCCTCAAATGTATGCCATGTTCAGAAAAATGATGAACAAAATGATGAATGAGCAGCCCGGGACCAGCTCAGAAAGGAACCCATTCAGAGAAAAGTTCCATGGTCACAGGGGTAAGAAGGCTTCCAAGAAGCAAATCCAGCCAGAAGAGATTTCAGATGAATCAGACTCAACTGAAAACACAAATAAAGAATATGAGGTGCCTCCGGCATTTCAGAAGCGTGGCCAAAGTAAAAGCCGCAGATCAAAAAGCAGAGATAAAGAAGAGCCCCTGCAAGCACAATTCAGGGAAATGGCCAGAGTGGTCAAGGATCTGCAAGCCCGCGACAAGGGCAAGAAAGTCTTCACCAGCGAGGACTTCTACGACGGTTTAGAAGGGGATGATGATCTGGAGAATCTTCCCCGAAAATTCATCAAGTTCGATGGTTCTGGAGACCCAAAAGCCCATCTCGCCATGTTCTTCGCTGAATGCTCTAGGTTCAAAAGAGACAATAGAGCACTGTTCTTATGCTTTCCTCGCAGCCTGGAAGGAGTCGCGGCCAAATGGTACGCGGAACATGTCAATCCTATAGAACTGAAAGAGTTCGACAAAGTCGTGAATTTGTTCGTTGAACGATTCTTGTTCAATACTGAAGCGCTCCCAACATTGAGCCATCTCTGCAACCTAAGGCAGAATGAAAATGAAAAGGCAAGGGACTTCATTCGCAGATGGAGAGAGACCTGCAACAAAATGAGGGATCCTATATCAGAAAGACATGCTTTATCATTGATCCTCAATAATTTTTCGCAACCTCTGAGAGGATTAATTTCTACCTCACCATCCAAATCTTTCGTTGAACTCATTGAACGAGCAGAATGGCTCGAGTTGAGTGTGGAAAATGGAGTCTATGAAGGCTTCACATTTTCCAAGAATAACTCTCAAGGGGAACAAAAGAAGAAGGCTCACTTCACTTTTGCGTCTAAATCTTTCAATAATAGCAAAGGCAACAAGAATGATCATGGCAACAGTTTTCAGGGAATAAAAAAAACAAAAGGGGAAGGACATCAACAATGATAAACCTCTCCAATCCAGCCCTCAGCATCAAAAGAAAGATCAAGAAAAATCAAAGCGCAAGGACTGGAGAACTGATCGAGAATTCACCCCTCTGGATCAGACACTCGAGAGTATCCTCGAGTATATGCTTGAGAAAGACCTTGTCCGATTGCCTAAAGCTGCTGATCCTCCAGCAATTATGGGCAGATTCAAAGAACAATTTTGCAAGTTTCATCGAGCAGTAGGGCATGATACAGAAAACTGCTTCGTCCTTAAGAACATTGTTCAAGATTGCATTGACAAGAAACTCCTCGTTGAAGATGAAAAGGAAGACTAGTCATCCTGACAAAGATTTTTTCTACAATCATTCAAGAAGATGACAATGCCAACAATTTCCCATTTCCCATCTTGCTTTTTCAAAAGAATAATGTAATCCCATTCTCTTTCCTTGATTTTAAAGCATCAATAAAGTCATCGAATTTTTCAATAGCTTGGTGTTGTCTTATTTACTTCCTCTTCCTTTTCATAATGTCTCTCTTGTGAAGAATATCTTGAGGATATCTATCAGTCAAGAAACTTGTCGCCTTATTCATCAATTCAAAATTTTCTCCCTAGTTACACTGGGGCATTTTTTTTTGGAAAATTTATCTTTACCTCAAAACATCCTGTATGCAGGCAGGACAAACCATTCTCTCATTTTGCATATATATGCACTCATTTGCATTCATTTGCACTTCATTTGCATTTCATGTGCATGTGCATTGCATTTGCATTGACTATGCACCCAATTCCATTTCCCCTTCAGGTTAAGGGATAAACCTGAATCATTTTCCATAATTCTTCAATTTCGACCCTCGGGTCATCCAATTCTTCAATTTCGACCTCCGGGTCACCCAATTCCCAATTTTAAAATCACCAAAATTCTCAATTTCGATCGCCAGGTCATCCAATTTTCATTCCCCGTTCAGGATAAGGGGATAATCCTGAAACCATTCATAGAGGCGATTCAACTCTCTATAATGGTCCTTGTTCTTCATTGAACTGATAGTGTTCCAAACGAACTGATAGTCGTTCTTCATTGAACTGATAGTGTTCCTAACGAACTGATAGTCGTTCTTCACTGAACTCATAGTGTTCCAAGCGAACTGATAGTCGTTCCAAACGAGCTGATAGTTGTTCTTCATCGAACTGATAGTGTTCCAACCAAACTGATAGTGTTCAAGTGAACTGATAGTCGTTCTTCATTGAACTGATATTGTTCCCAGTGAACTGATAGTCGTTCTTCATTGAACTGATAGTATTCCAAGCGAACTGATAGTCGTTCTTCATCGAACTGATAGTGTTCCAAGTGAACTGATAGTCGTTCTTCATCGAACTGATAGTGTTCCAAGTGAACTGATAGTCGTTCTTCATCGAACTGATAGTGTTCCAAGTGAACTGATAGTCGTTCTTCATTGAACTGATAGTATTCCAAGCAAATTGATAGTCGTTCTTCATTGAATTGATAGTGTTCCAAGCGAACTGATAGTCGTTCTTAATTGAACTGATATTATTCCCACCGATGGTTGTTCTTAATAGAACTGATATTGTTCCCAGCAAACCGATGGGCGTTCTTAATTGAACTGATATTGTTTACAGCAAACCGATGGTCGTTCTTAATTGAACTGATATTGTTCCCAGTGAACTGATAGTCACCTCCTTTGAGGAAAAGAGAGGAGAATTTTCGTCACGGATGTATTAAGCTGGACCTCATGTGCTCTCTTTCATCAAGGATTTCAAGAAAATTTTGTCAATTTGTCAATCAATTGTTGATTTCAGAATCTCTATTGCACAAATCTTTATTTCAGTTTACCTTCAGCATTACTTCCAAAAGAGTGAAGCTTCTGCGAAAAGAGATTCAAACTTTAAATTCTTTCTATTGGCTAACCAAAAGGATGAAGGATAAATCCTCGATATGGCCAAAAAAAAAAGAAGATTCAATGTTATTGAAAATTCGTAGATGATCGATATTGATCGCAGTCAATGGCGCATCTTTAAAGACTATTCTTGTAAAATGAGGCAGTGGAAATATCCTGAGTGCTAGAAAAGAGAGCATTTATCCAAGCCCTGTCTCCTCAGAATCACCTAAGCTGCAATTAAATATCCGCAAAAAGGATCTCTCACCTGTCGTCAAGATGAAGGTGAATTAGGCGAGTAGACCCCTGGGGCCAAAGAAGATTCGAAACATCTCCAAGATGACGGAGTTTGTGACGGGTCCTTCCAGGGAAAGTCCAAAGCACTGTCGAGATGAAGGCAGATGCGATGAACCTCTCGACAATCCCTAAAAGATATTTAATTTCAGCTATCATCCAAAGATCTCCAAACACATCGTCCAAGAAGGATCGAAACATCTCCAAGATGAAGGAGTTTGTGACGTACCCTTCCAAAAGAGAGCAAGAGAGGAAAAAGAAAGAGAGGAAAAAAAAGTCAAAATATCTCCAAAATGAAGGAGAGTGTAGCAAAAGCCCAGAGAGCCAAAAGAGTGCAGAAAGATTATCAAGAGAGAAGCTCTCAGGATATCAAGCTGCCAGATTTATCAAGAATCCTCTTTAATCTTGTGAAATTCTATTATCAATACTCTTTCATCAATTGCTTTCATAATATCAAATTCTCTTTCTTGTTCATATCAAGGAAATTGATAACTTCCTTGAAGAAGGTCAATTGCAAGCAATTTGGATTTCAAGTCTCGATTCTACGAGGTGAACCTTGTTTGGAGGTAATGCTCTAGGTAGAAAAGAAGGAATGTCTTTGCAACAATGTGCAACATTTTCAAAAAATTTGAATCAACAAAAAAATTTCCAACATTTTGACAATATTTTCTAGTCATCCTGACGTGAAGTGAGAGCTTGATGTCCCTTTTTGATACATCCTGACACCAATTTTAAATCCCTCTTAAGGACTTGATTCCTTCCCTTCTTTGAGAGCATGAACTCTCAGATTGCACACTTCCCTGTGTCCCCACTGTCCCACCATAAACAGTCCCATTTCGGTTCGAGGTTGAACCACCAATCATTTTCTCGCAAAAGGCAATTTCAAAAGCTGATTTTAGTCTCAGCAATGAGACGCCCAAAACCAATCCCTTTTCAAGCTTTAGGGACCCCATTTTCCTTCGTTTTGCAAAACACCTGTGCAAAATCCGAGGATTCCATTTCATTTACTGTGCAAAATCCGAAAGTTCCATCATGGTCTCTTCCTTCGAGGATTCCATTTCATTTTCCGCCCGATCAGGCTAAGGGTATAAACCTAAGCCTCAATCAAAGAGGTATTTCATTTTCCGCCCGATCAGGATAAGGGTACAAACCTGAGCCTCAATCAAAGAGGTATTCCATTTTCCGCCCGATCAGGATAAGGGTACAAACCTGAGCCTCATTCAAAGAGGTATTTCATATTCCGCCCAATCAGGATAAGGGTACAAACCTGAGCCTCATTTGATGAGGTATTTCATTTTCCGCCCGATCAGGCTAAGGGTATAAACCTGAGCCTCAATCAAAGAGGTATTTCATTTTCCGCCCGATCAGGATAAGGGTACAAACCTGAGCCTCATTCAAAGAGGTATTCCATTTTCCGCCCGATCAGGTTAAGGGTACAAACCTGAGTCTCATGTTATGAGATATTCCATCCCCAATCAGGTTAAGGGCCAAACCTGAGCTTCGTTCCATACGAGGTATTTCTGTCCCATCCAGGGTAAGGGCATAAAACCTGAACTTCGCTCTCATAGAGCAAATCTTTCCTCTTCATTCTTCGTTTTATATCTACCATCTTCCTCGGGCTAATTTCTTCACACCCAGTCAGATCCTTCTAACTGGGGCATTTTTTATGTATAGCCCAAATTTGGTGTGTTTTTCTTTGCCACTAAGCTCGGCCATGAGCCGGATTAGTAGCAAAGAGGGGCATCTGTAAACACCCCAAATTTTCACTCACCTCCCCAACATTTCCACCAAGCATCGACATCCAGCCTTTGAAATCGCTGGAGGGCAAAATGGTCATTTTCTGAGCCCGGACCTTGCAAAAGTCTAAATTTCATCTGAAATTCTCAAAATTTCTCTAATTTTAACTCAGATGTTCAAAATTTTATTCCTGACAGGAGACAGACATCTCCAAGTCTTGATTCAAGATTGCATTTCATAAGACATGACATTGCATATCATTGCATGAGCATTTCAAATCACTGCACTGCACAGCATGTCATTTCGAGGTCCAGAACTCTCGATTTCAAAATTTTCAA
The DNA here is from genome assembly GCF_984573655.1 of Nuphar pumila. Lineage (NCBI taxonomy): Eukaryota > Viridiplantae > Streptophyta > Magnoliopsida > Nymphaeales > Nymphaeaceae > Nuphar > Nuphar pumila. The sequence continues at coordinate 29,169,953 of NC_143259.1, read as the reverse complement.
TCCAGATTAGAATTTCAACTCTTTTCAAAATTGATTTCAAAACCCTGGGTCTTCAAAATTATCAATTCTTCCCATTTTACCCCCAGGACTCTGAATTTCAAAATATTTTCTCAGGAAAACGATCTGGATAGTTTTAATGTGGATTTCAGTCACTTTACCTCAGATTTTGCCGTTTTTGACAATTTCAAATATCTTCCTTTTACAAAATTGCCCTACAAGGGCCAACTCTTTCCAAAAAAATTTATTTTACCAATTATTCCAGATTTTATGAAAATTCCAAAAAAGAGGTTTTGTTATTTTATCCTTATTTCAGTAAATAAGCAATGTGGGACCCACACTGAGGTAGTGTCACACAAGCTTTTCTTTTGAAAATTTGAATTTTGAAAAACCCAAAAATATAGGAGCCTTGTCCCCTGGATTGGTGCCACTTGTCATTTCTCTCTCCTTCCATTTACATGCCATGTGTCAGCATAGGGTTCACCTAGAGTCGGTGCCACATGTCACCCTCCCTCTTCTGCCAAGTGTCAGTGTGGGGCTACCTTAAGAAGCCGCCACATGTCTGCCATGTGTCAGTATCCATCCTGCGCCATGTGTCAATCCAAGATTACCAGGAGATGCCAAGTGTCATAGGTTGTCCTGTCTAGAAAAAATGGAGTTTGTCTCCTCTGAGGTGGCGCCACTTGAAGTGTGTCTCCTGCAGAGGACACGTGTCAACCCCTCCTTCCTTCTAGAAAAGTAGCCTGACACATGTCTCTCCCTACTTTTCTCAAAAAAGTAGGAGACATGTGTCACTCCTAAATTCCTACAGAAAAGGTAGGCTTGTCTCCTCTGAGGTGGCGCCATCTGGAGTGTTTCCTGCAGAGGACACGTGGCAAGCTCTCATTTCCTCAGAAAAAGCAAGTGCCATGTGTCATTTCCTGCTTTCTTCAGAAAAACTAGAATTCAAAAGTTCAAAACTCCTCATAGGTGGCGAAAATCCAGAACTTCTACCTTTTTCATCTTATCTGAGATGGCGCCACATGGCCTGGCCCACCTTCTCTTTCCTCTGCCACGTGTCATTCTCTGCTTCTTTCAGAAAAAGTAGAGGACACATGTCTTCTCCCTACTTCTTTCAGAAAAGTAGGAGACACATGTCACTCCTGGCTTTCTTCAGAAAAATCAAACCATTCAAAATTCAAACAAGGCACTAGGTGGCGAAAATCCTGAGCTCTGATTTTTCCAGATGGCCTGAGATGGCGCCACATGTCCTTTCCCTCCTTCTTGCCACATGGCATTGTAGGAGCCACCCTGAGGTGGCGCCACATGTCCACCCTCCATTCCTCCAGGGCCAACCTCCATTTGAATTTCAAACTTCCCCCTGAGGTGGCGCCATTTGAGAAAGCCTCTCCAGACAGCTGACACTTGTCCGCCACATGTCCAGATCTCCTTTCACCAAAAAAAAAAAGCAAAATTCAAATTCCTCTGAGGTGGCGCCTTCTGAGCCCACTGCTCTGACCTTCTGACATGTGTCAAACACCTTTTGAGGTGGCACCATTCCAGGACTCCACTTGGCTCCATTTTTATTTTTTATTTTATTTTTAATAAAGGTAGCCCACCATGAGGTGGCGCCACCTGAAGACTCCCTACAAAAAGTGAATTTGAAATTCAAACTCCAAGAGAGCACCCTCTGAGGTGGCGCCTCCTGGGAGTTCCCTGCAGAGAGAATCAAGCAAACTTTTGAAAAATTCCAAATTCCCCCTGCTGAGGTGTCTCACCCACAAAATTTCCATTTTTTTATTTTTTTCAAAAAATCAAAATAGCCTTTTGAGGTGGCGCCACCTGAGGGCTCCCTGCAGAAGACAAATTCGAATTTCAAACCCCTCAGATGACACCCCCTGAGATGGCGCCACATGGAGGGCTCAGATCCAGCCTGTTTGAATTTCAAAATTTTTCAGAAAAGTTATAAAAACAAGGGTTCACGCCCAGCCTAAGGAGATCATTTTTTTTAGCTCTGGTGAACTTAGAAAATCTGACCTAGCCTTCCTAACATCTGATTTTGAACCTTGGAAATCGTGCCCCCTTTGGCGCATTGAAGAAGGTGGAGTAAAGTTCGTGCCGTGGCCAATCCGATTCAAATAGAGCTCGATTTTGGTGGACCATCCGAAGCTCGGAGCGAAGGACGAAGGAACCTCGTGATAGCTCCCCTTTCAAGAGCTCCTACGCTGCGTAACGAAGCAAGGTGCACTTCTTTTCCCCTTGATGTTATTCTATAATCCGAATCGGGAGTCGTTTGAAGAAAGAGCTCATCCGAGAGATGGATTGAGCTATTCTCATAAAACGACATATATAAAAATGTTTAATTATGCTTCCTTGATGATTTTTAACATTCATATAGTTAGTTAGGTTTAATTTGCATTTTATTTCATTCATTTAGCATATTTCATGAATTAATTAGGATTAATTTAGCCTTTATTTCAATTCTGCTTATTTTCAGTAGGTCTTTGTTTTTGTCAGTCAGTCCACACGTCATTTCATGCATTTTTTTTATTACAAATCCCAAAAAAATCACGTAATGCGCCTTTAGGTGTCCCTAAAATGTTGCCAAAAATTCGGAGGCATTTGAATTTGTTTACTGCGGTAAACATTCAAAATGGCAAGTCGGGTTTTGTCACCCGGGATGCGTTTTGAAAATCATTTGCCGACTTTTAAAATCGAGATATCCCTCATGGGAGATCCGATTTTCGATACGAAAAATGTTATGACCTTGGGAGAATGTCTAGTTTTTAATATGATTTTTTCAGAGTTTTCTGATTTTTTTTAATGTCTGACAAAAATCCGAGAGTTCGAGACACGTGTCAGAGCCTAATTTGGGCCTCTGAGATCTTGGATCTACTTAGGGCTATGGTTTATCTTTGTGTGTTGCTCCAAATCCAAAACTTTAAAAAGTGAAAGTTATGTCCATGGTGTTCTCTGTTTGAATATTAAAGCCTGTAATTTTTAGAACAGTGTTGACCCCTGATTCGGATTTTTCTTGTCAGCCCCCTGTTTTGTTACATTTGTCTGTTCTGTTAGTTTAGGCAGAACTAGTTATATTTTTATCTGTGTTTACGTTGATCAAATGCCGAAGTCATAAACATCAAAGTTGTTTATGTAGGTGTCTTGCATAACTCTGATTAATTTCATAAATTTACATGGCATTTTTGTATTTCTTTAGCATTTTTCATCAGATTAGTGTGATTTTTACCTCTGTCAGAACTAAAGCTCTGTTATTGAACTCACCATGGCTCAAATCCCAATGCTATAAAAACCAAAAATGTTCCATTTCGGGTCTTTTAGCAGTCTGCAAAATATCAGAAGTTTCCATGGTGTAAATCTTGCATTATCATATTAGGCATTGCATTTGGTTCGGATCCATAGGCAAAATCCATCATTTTTAGGACTTTCCTTGAATTTTAGCATTTAAATCATATCATTTCATGATTTTTAGCATTCTAAGTTGTTTATCAGAGTGTTTAGATGCTTCATACCGAATTTGGTACAATTTGGAATCCATTTGAGGTTCGGATCATCCATAATACCAAAACAGGGTCCCGCAGGACCCGGATCCAAGCGAAAAACAAGCGAAAATCGTTATTTTTGATAAATTGCAAAATACCAAATTCTGATTTTACAGCCTTAATGTGTCTAGCAGCATGTCATCATATCTCTTACTGCATTTTATCATCATTTGATTCAATTTGAACTTCAAAATCTCAATTTTACCAAGTTTTCCTTCAAAAAAACCCTGATTTTAAAGGCATAACTTTATAATTTGGGGTATTTTGGTCATTTTGACCCCAATTCCGAATTTCAAACTGTTTTCCACTGAATTCCCTGTATATACATTATTTCAAATATCAAGGAAGCATGAGAATAGGGTTTATATCCAATTAAATCCAATAATTTCACAATATTATTGGAAAATCTTGGAAAAACCCACATATTTGAGCTAACCTTATTTCAAGTTTGGCAGGGACATTCAAAAGAAGGAGCATGAAGTCTGCCATTTCTCTTTATTTCATTTGATTAGTGATGTAATAATGTAAATTTTGGAATAAGAGATTTAATTTTCTGCTTAGACTAGGATGCATATCATATAGTTTGAATTTATGCAAATATCCTGCTTATGTGATGCATACATCTTATTTCAAAAGCACTATGGATGTTCACGAATGGCACGTGCACCAACTCTTAGGGAGTTAATGGACTCGGTGGGATCCATATTTACGGCCCTAGTCGGAATATGGACGAGACCCAGATCCATCATCTTTCTACTAGTCACATAGAGCCTACACTCTTAGGCTATCTTAAAATGCACGTCATATTTCCAAAGTTTTCAAAATCATGTGCATCAAATCAACTAAGTTCTGAACATATTCATGGCCACGGTCAGAATATGTGAAGGATTTATTTGGGCTTAATGCACATTTTCCAACCAATTCCTCAGAGAATCTTTTCAAAAGGGCATTCATTCACTCATGTCATTTGCATCATGAAATCATTTTCTCAAGAAAACTTCATTCTCAAGAAATCGATTTCTCAAGAAACTCTATGGATTTTCCAAAATCTGTTTTCCCAAGTCAAGTTTTTCACAATTTTCCCTGGAAAATGATATTTTCTTAAAAGATTCAAAAGAGTTTTTCCAATCTTTCTTCAAGATCCAAAATCGATTTCCAAGTATTTCAAAAGGTAAAATTCCCAGGATTTCGATTCCCCAAGTTTTGAATTTCCTTCTCCAATGAGTTTTCCTATAAATCTTCCATCATTTTTCTAAGAAAACTCTCAAAGTCCAAGTTTTCCTAAGAAGTGTTTCCCTTTTCAAAAGGTTCATCTTTTCTCAAGAATCACTCCCATTTTCCCAGGATTTTCAACTATTCCTGATTTTATCACATCTTTATAAGCTTTCTCATGTTTTCAAAAACCCTTTTTATATGAGTTTCCTGAGAAATTGAACTCTTTCCTGAGAGATTCTTTTCAACTCCAAATATTTTCCAAGCATACATCATGTTTTTCCAAGATGCATTTTACAAAATTCTCATAGCACATGCCTGAATTCTTTGTGCATTTAGGATAGAACATAATTTCGATGATCTTACTAAGTCAAGCACAATTTTGGTCCTTGGTTCGATTACCCCTGTTAAAGGCGGCAGGAACGGTCGAACCTCGTACCGACAGGTCGAGCCCCATCCCATGGATTTTCCCGCAATTTTCAAAACGGAGGCGAGTATTTCAAAACAATTTCCAAAATCCGGTCAAGTTTGAATCGCGAAAGCATTTTCCTTCCTTTTTCTCTTCCGCAAGGAAGGGAAGACGAGGGAAAAATTTCGCGACGACAACAGGTTTAGCGACCGTGATGGGACCTGTCCTCGTCTGATCAAAGTAATGCTTGACTTAGCTCAATTATCAAAATTATGTTCACAAAATGTCAGCTCTTTTACTTTCAATATCATGTGAGCCTAGGAGCCTAGATTCTGACCTAGCTGACATTGACTGCATATAGCTTAGGCATGGTTTGGTAGGACCATATTGAGGAGAAATTTTCATGCTCACATAGACTTAGGTCTAAATACAACTCTCCTCATTTTAGGATCTGAATGCAAACAATATATGCTTCTTCAAAGTTTTCAAAAGTCTATCTCTCTAGGATTTAGAACCCTCTATTTCTTGCATGTGATCATTTTTTCAAAACCTCAATTACCTATCATTACCCGGTCTTCACGTTGCTGGGCTCTCTTCCAGAACCATAGTTCGGGACAGAGCCTCACAATTGGGCCAACTATTTGGGTTAACACCCCCCTACCACGTACCGCGGGCCACAGTCCGAAGTATATCGGTAGGCGCTCAAGGATGTTGTAAAACCTTACCTTAGAACCGGAGTTGAAATTCTATGCCACGTACCTCGGATTTCGATTCGGGTATATCGGCATAACTGGATTGGACAAAGATGATCTGAACTTAGAGTTAGGATTAGGGTCCTACAGCTGTTTTCAAATTGATGCATCTAGAGTCAGCCTTTTAGGGAGTGCTGAATGTGCATAAATGTTTGTGCAGGATGTGATTGTATGTATGATTTTCTCAATTCTTTATTTCCCAATGTTTTAACTCATTAGGCCTTTTTCAAAACATCCTTATTTTCCACAAGATGTTTTTCTCAAACCCTGGATGATTTTCTCAAATATCCAATTTCTTTCAAAACTCCAGGCGATTTTACATTCTACCTTTCTACTGGATCTCGAATTTCTAGCTGCATTTTTATCCTGCCTGCAAAATTTTTCAAAATTTCTCACATTTTCCTAAGTCTCATTCTGAGTCTTTCTCTGTTTTCAGTTCAATGGCATCCAGTCAAGTCGATCCTATCTTTCCTGAAGGTCACATCTCCTTCGAGGTGCGACAAGGTCGTCCTGAACATCGAGCCCTTAGCACCGGAACTTTCATTCCCCAGTGGTATTATTCCTGGCTAAAAAGCTTTTCCCGAATGTTCCCGGACCATTTGAGCGAGTGCGGATTAGAGCTGGCATCAGCAGTCGGAAAGCAGACCATCAATGGCAACCTGATCCATGCAGTGGCGGAGCGATGGAATCCTCGAACGTGTACCTTCTGGTTCCCATGGGGAGAAATGACCGTTTTAATGGATGAATTTTCAGAAATCATGGGATTACCAGAACCAGCCGGTCAACCAGGAGACCCCTTAGAGCATCAATTCCTTATCAATGTCAAGGGTTTGGACCCCCGAGACTCCTTAGCTCGTATGACAGGCCGTCGATCTTGGCCCCTGATCCAGTTAGAAGGAGATGAATATGTTGACCTACTTGAGTTGTACCGCCAGTACGGGACCTTCGTCGAAGTCAACTCGCTTTCAAGAACAACCAAAGAAAAGATTCAGAATGCAATGGTTCTATGCACTGTAGGACTGTCCCTTTTCCCAGATGGACAGAATTACATGGACATCAGAATAATCCAACTTATGAGAAGATGGGGAAGTCGGCAAACCAATCGCCTCTCCATAGCCATGGCAGCGCTCGCCTTCTTATATCGTGGTTTGACCCGATTCTCACTTGGAGAGTCCATTTTAGTTGAAGGATGCATCTACGCGCTTCAGTCCTGGTTTTTCCAGCATGTTCCAGCCCGAGCAAGCTCTTTCAGATACAATGGTCAAGAACTCCTTCCAGTGGCGCAGTACCGGTCTATGATCAACAACATTCAAGAGGATGACGTTGTTTGGGACTATTTTGATCGGCAAATATCTCCTCCCAGATATACGTACGCTTATGGCAAGCAGTTCAAGTTGCTGGGACCATTCTTCTGCACTTACTACCAACCAGAGAGATGTGTTCGGCAGTTCTCTCAAAGGCAGCAGTACGTTGAAGCCCGACTGTTATCAGGAGCTATGGCAGAGTTCGATCTCACCTCCGCGCAATGGTCCGGGGCATATCATTCTGCCCGCTACGACTGGGATTCCTTTGTCTCTCTTAAAATCTTTCCAGGTCCTAGAGTGTCTGCCGACTATCGTGAATGGTGGCAAATTGTTTGTCCCCCACCTCTTTGTCAAGATCAATAAAATCTTATTCTTCTCATTTTAATAAAATTCTCTCTTTTCATTGTGGTTTAACGACCTCGCCTAGGTAACAAGGCATATTTTTGTTGTTTATTTCTTTTGCAGAAGGAATGGCAACACAATTGTCGTGATTCCCACGATGACTCAGTCCCTAGTAATGGGACATCTTTTCCAAATTGTCTACCATATTTTCAGCAAATATTTATTCCAAAAGCTAATTCCTTCAAAATCTAATCAGGTCTTTGCCCTACAGAGAGCATCCATACCATTTGATGGTTGAGACAAGATCAGGCAAAAGAACCACGGCATCCCAGTACTCGTCAGCCTCAGAAGAAGAGATGAGTTCCCCTCGATCTGAGAAGAGTCGAGAGCAGCAACAAGAAGACGATGGCATAGACCCTCAAATGTATGCCATGTTCAGAAAAATGATGAACAAAATGATGAATGAGCAGCCCGGGACCAGCTCAGAAAGGAACCCATTCAGAGAAAAGTTCCATGGTCACAGGGGTAAGAAGGCTTCCAAGAAGCAAATCCAGCCAGAAGAGATTTCAGATGAATCAGACTCAACTGAAAACACAAATGAAGAATATGAGGTGCCTCCGGCATTTCAGAAGCGTGGCCAAAGTAAAAGCCGCAGATCAAAAAGCAGAGATAAAGAAGAGCCCTTGCAAGCACAATTCAGGGAAATGGCCAGAGTGGTCAAGGATCTGCAAGCCCGCGACAAGGGCAAGAAAGTCTTCACCAGCGAGGACTTCTACGACGGTTTAGAAGGGGATGATGATCTGGAGAATCTTCCCCGAAAATTCATCAAGTTCGATGGTTCTGGAGACCCAAAAGCCCATCTCGCCATGTTCTTCGCTGAATGCTCTAGGTTCAAAAGAGACAATAGAGCACTGTTCTTATGCTTTCCTCGCAGCCTGGAAGGAGTCGCGGCCAAATGGTACGCGGAACATGTCAATCCTATAGAACTGAAAGAGTTCGACAAAGTCGTGAATTTGTTCGTTGAACGATTCTTGTTCAATACTGAAGCGCTCCCAACATTGAGCCATCTCTGCAACCTAAGGCAAAATGAAAATGAAAAGGCAAGGGACTTCATTCGCAGATGGAGAGAGACCTGCAACAAAATGAGGGATCCTATATCAGAAAGACATGCTTTATCATTGATCCTCAATAATTTTTCGCAACCTCTGAGAGGATTAATTTCTACCTCACCATCCAAATCTTTCGTTGAACTCATTGAACGAGCAGAATGGCTCGAGTTGAGTGTGGAAAATGGAGTCTATGAAGGCTTCACATTTTCCAAGAATAACTCTCAAGGAGAACAAAAGAAGAAGGCTCACTTCACTTTTGCGTCTAAATCTTTCAATAATAGCAAAGGCAACAAGAATGATCATGGCAACAGTTTTCAGGGAATAAAAAAAACAAAAGGGGAAGGACATCAACAATGATAAACCTCTCCAATCCAGCCCTCAGCATCAAAAGAAAGATCAAGAAAAATCAAAGCGCAAGGACTGGAGAACTGATCGAGAATTCACCCCTCTGGATCAGACACTCGAGAGTATCCTCGAGTATATGCTTGAGAAAGACCTTGTCCGATTGCCTAAAGCTGCTGATCCTCCAGCAATTATGGGCAGATTCAAAGAACAATTTTGCAAGTTTCATCGAGCAGTAGGGCATGATACAGAAAACTGCTTCGTCCTTAAGAACATTGTTCAAGATTGCATTGACAAGAAACTCCTCGTTGAAGATGAAAAGGAAGACTAGTCATCCTGACAAAGATTTTTTCTACAATCATTCAAGAAGATGACAATGCCAACAATTTCCCATTTCCCATCTTGCTTTTTCAAAAGAATAATGTAATCCCATTCTCTTTCCTTGATTTTAAAGCATCAATAAAGTCATCGAATTTTTCAATAGCTTGGTGTCGTCTTATTTACTTCCTCTTCCTTTTCATAATGTCTCTCTTGTGAAGAATATCTTGAGGATATCTATCAGTCAAGAAACTTGTCGCCTTATTCATCAATTCAAAATTTTATCCCTAGTTACACTGGGGCATTTTTTTTTGGAAAATTTATCTTTACCTCAAAACATCCTTTATGCAGGCAGGACAAACCATTCTCTCATTTTGCATATAAATGCACTCATTTGCACTTCATTTGCATTTCATGTGCATGTGCATTGCATTTGCATTGACTATGCACCCAATTCCATTTCCCCTTCAGGTTAAGGGATAAACCTGAATCATTTTCCATAATTCTTCAATTTCGACCCTCGGGTCATCCAATTCTTCAATTTCGACCTCCGGGTCACCCAATTCCCAATTTTAAAATCACCAAAATTCTCAATTTCGATCGCCAGGTCATCCAATTTTCATTCCCCGTTCAGGATAAGGGGATAATCCTGAAACCATTCATAGAGGCGATTCAACTCTCTATAATGGTCCTTGTTCTTCATTGAACTGATAGTGTTCCAAACGAACTGATAGTCGTTCTTCATTGAACTGATAGTGTTCCTAACGAACTGATAGTCGTTCTTCACTGAACTCATAGTGTTCCAAGCGAACTGATAGTCGTTCCAAACGAGCTGATAGTTGTTCTTCATCGAACTGATAGTGTTCCAACCAAACTGATAGTGTTCAAGTGAACTGATAGTCGTTCTTCATTGAACTGATATTGTTCCCAGTGAACTGATAGTCGTTCTTCATTGAACTGATAGTATTCCAAGCGAACTGATAGTCGTTCTTCATCGAACTGATAGTGTTCCAAGTGAACTGATAGTCGTTCTTCATCGAACTGATAGTGTTCCAAGTGAACTGATAGTCGTTCTTCATCGAACTGATAGTGTTCCAAGTGAACTGATAGTCGTTCTTCATTGAACTGATAGTATTCCAAGCAAACTGATAGTCGTTCTTCATTGAATTGATAGTGTTCCAAGCGAACTGATAGTCGTTCTTAATTGAACTGATATTATTCTCACCGATGGTTGTTCTTAATTGAACTGATATTGTTCCCAGCAAACCGATGGGCGTTCTTAATTGAACTGATATTGTTTCCAGCAAACCGATGGTCGTTCTTAATTGAACTGATATTGTTCCCAATGAACTGATAGTCACCTCCTTTGAGGAAAAGAGAGGAGAATTTTCGTCACGGATGTGTTAAGCTGGACCTCATGTGCTCTCTTTCATCAAGGATTTCAAGAAAATTTTGTCAATTTGTCAATCAATTGTTGATTTCAGAATCTCTATTGCACAAATCTTTATTTCAGTTTACCTTCAGCATTACTTCCAAAAGAGTGAAGCTTCTGCGAAAAGAGATTCAAACTTTAAATTCTTTCTATTGGCTAACCAAAAGGATGAAGGATAAATCCTCGATATGGCAAAAAAAAAAAGAAGATTCAATGTTATTGAAAATTCGTAGATGATCGATATTGATCGCAGTCAATGGCGCATCTTTAAAGACTATTCTTGTAAAATGAGGCAGTGGAAATATCCTGAGTGCTAGAAAAGAGAGCATTTATCCAAGCCCTGTCTCCTCAGAATCACCTAAGCTGCAATTAAATATCCGCAAAAAGGATCTCTCACCTGTCGTCAAGATGAAGGTGAATTAGGCGAGTAGACCCCTGGGGCCAAAGAAGATTCGAAACATCTCCAAGATGACGGAGTTTGTGACGGGTCCTTCCAGGGAAAGTCCAAAGCACTGTCGAGATGAAGGCAGATGCGATGAACCTCTCGACAATCCCTAAAAGATATTTAATTTCAGCTATCATCCAAAGATCTCCAAACACATCGTCCAAGAAGGATCGAAACATCTCCAAGATGAAGGAGTTTGTGACGTACCCTTCCAAAAGAGAGCAAGAGAGGAAAAAGAAAGAGATGAAAAAAAAGTCAAAATATCTCCAAAATGAAGGAGAGTGTAGCAAAAACCCAGAGAGCCAAAAGAGTGCAGAAAGATTATCAAGAGAGAAGCTCTCAGGATATCAAGCTGCCAGATTTATCAAGAATCCTCTTTAATCTTGTGAAATTCTATTATCAATACTCTTTCATCAATTGCTTTCATAATATCAAATTCTCTTTCTTGTTCATATCAAGGAAATTGATAACTTCCTTGAAGAAGGTCAATTGCAAGCAATTTGGATTTCAAGTCTCGATTCTACGAGGTGAACCTTGTTTGGAGGTAATGCTTTAGGTAGAAAAGAAGGAATGTCTTTGCAACAATGTGCAACATTTTCAAAAAATTTGAATCAACAAAAAAATTTCCAACATTTTGACAATATTTTCTAGTCATCCTGACGTGAAGTGAGAGCTTGATGTCCCTTTTTGATACATCCTGACACCAATTTTAAATCCCTCTTAAGGACTTGATTCCTTCCCTTCTTTGAGAGCATGAACTCTCAGATTGCACACTTCCCTGTGTCCCCACTGTCCCACCATAAACAGTCCCATTTCGGTTCGAGGTTGAACCACCAATCATTTTCTCGCAAAAGGCAATTTCAAAAGCTGATTTTAGTCTCAGCAATGAGACGCCCAAAACCAATCCCTTTTCAAGCTTTAGGGACCCCATTTTCCTTCCTTTTGCAAAACACCTGTGCAAAATCCGAAAGTTCCATCATGGTCTCTTCCTTCGAGGATTCCATTTCATTTCCGCCCGATCAGGCTAAGGGTATAAACCTGAGCCTCAATCAAAGAGGTATTTCATTTTCCGCCCGATCAGGATAAGGGTACAAACCTGAGCCTCAATCAAAGAGGTATTCCATTTTCCGCCCGATCAGGATAAGGGTACAAACCTGAGCCTCATTCAAAGAGGTATTTCATATTCCGCCCGATCAGGATAAGGGTACAAACCTGAGCCTCATTTGATGAGGTATTTCATTTTCCGCCCGATCAGGCTAAGGGTATAAACCTGAGCCTCAATCAAAGAGGTATTTCATTTTCCGCCCGATCAGGATAAGGGTACAAACCTGAGCCTCATTCAAAGAGGTATTCCATTTTCCGCCCGATCAGGTTAAGGGTACAAACCTGAGTCTCATGTTATGAGATATTCCATCCCCAATCAGGTTAAGGGCCAAACTTGAGCTTCGTTCCATACGAGGTATTTCTGTCCCATCCAGGGTAAGGGCATAAAACCTGAACTTCGCTCTCATAGAGCAAATCTTTCCTCTTCATTCTTCGTTTTATATCTACCATCTTCCTCGGGCTAATTTCTTCACACCCAGTCAGATCCTTCTAACTGGGGCATTTTTTATGTATAGCCCAAATTTGGTGTGTTTTTCTTTGCCACTAAGCTCGGCCATGAGCCGGCTTAGTAGCAAAGAGGGGCATCTGTAAACACCCCAAATTTTCAGTCACCTCCCCAACATTTCCACCAAGCATCAACATCCAGCCTCTGAAATCGCTGGAGGGCAAAATGGTCATTTTCTGAGCCCGGACCTTGCAAAAGTCTAAATTTCATCTGAAATTCTCAAAATTTCTCTAATTTTAACTCAGATGTTCAAAATTTTATTCCTGACAGGAGACAGACATCTCCAAGTCTTGATTCAAGATTGCATTTCATAAGACATGACATTGCATATCATTGCATGAGCATTTCAAATCACTGCACTGCACAGCATGTCATTTCGAGGTCCAGAACTCTCGATTTCAAAATTTTCAATCCAGATTAGAATTTCAACTCTTTTCAAAATTGATTTCAAAACCCTGGGTCTTCAAAATTATCAATTCTTCCCATTTTACCCCCAGGACTCTGAATTTCAAAATATTTTCTCAAGAAAACGATCTGGATAGTTTTAATGTGGATTTCAGTCACTTCACCTCAGATTTTGCCATTTTTGACAATTTCAAATATCTTCCTTTTACAAAATCGCCCTACAAGGGCCAACTCTTTCCAAAAAAATTTATTTTACCAATTATTCTAGATTTTATGAAAATTCCAAAAAAGAGGTTTTGTTATTTTATCCTTATTTCAGTAAATAAGCAATGTGGGACCCACACTGAGGTAGTGTCACACAAGCTTTTCTTTTGAAAATTTGAATTTTGAAAAACCAAAAAATATAGGAGCCTTGTCCCCTGGATTGGTGCCACTTGTCATTTCTCTCTCCTTCCATTTACATGCCATGTGTCAGCATAGGGTTCACCTAGAGTCGGTGCCACATGTCACCCTCCCTCTTCTGCCAAGTGTCAGTGTGGGGCTACCTTAAGAAGCCGCCACATGTCTGCCATGTGTCAGTATCCATCCTGCGCCATGTGTCAATCCAAGATTACCAGGAGATGCCAAGTGTCATAGGTTGTCCTGTCTAGAAAAAATGGAGTTTGTCTCCTCTGAGGTGGCGCCACTTGAAGTGTGTCTCCTGCAGAGGACACGTGTCAACCCCTCCTTCATTCTAGAAAAGTAGCCTGACACATGTCTCTCCCTACTTTTCTCAAAAAAGTAGGAGACATGTGTCACTCCTAAATTCCTACAGAAAAGGTAGGCTTGTCTCCTCTGAGGTGGCGCCATCTGGAGTGTCTCCTGCAGAGGACACGTGGCAAGCTCTCATTTCCTCAGAAAAAGCAAGTGTCATGTGTCATTTCCTGCTTTCTTCAGAAAAACTAGAATTCAAAAGTTCAAAACTCCTCATAGGTGGCGAAAATCCAGAACTTCTACCTTTTTCATCTTATCTGAGATGGCGCCACATGGCCTGGCCCACCTTCTCTTTCCTCTGCCACGTGTCATTCTCTGCTTCTTTCAGAAAAAGTAGAGGACACATGTCTTCTCCCTACTTCTTTCAGAAAAGTAGGAGACACATGTCACTCCTGGCTTTCTTCAGAAAAATCAAACCATTCAAAATTCAAACAAGGCACTAGGTGGCGAAAATCCTGAGCTCTGATTTTTCCAGATGGCCTGAGATGGCGCCACATGTCCTTTCCCTCCTTTTCCTCCTTCTTGCCACATGGCATTGTAGGAGCCACCCTGAGGTGGCGCCACATGTCCACCCTCCATTCCTCCAGGGCCAACCTCCATTTGAATTTCAAACTTCCCCCTGAGGTGGCGCCATTTGAGAAAGCCTCTCCAGACAGCTGACACTTGTCCGCCACATGTCCAGATCTCCTTTCACCAAAAAAAAAAAGCAAAATTCAAATTCCTCTGAGGTGGCGCCTTCTGAGCCCACTGCTCTGACCTTCTGACATGTGTCAAACACCTTTAGAGGTGGCACCATTCCAGGACTCCACTTGGCTCCATTTTTATTTTTTATTTTATTTTTAATAAAGGTAGCCCACCATGAGGTGGCGCCACCTGAAGACTCCCTACAAAAAGTGAATTTGAAATTCAAACTCCAAGAGAGCACCCTCTGAGGTGGCGCCTCCTGGGAGTTCCCTGCAGAGAGAATCAAGCAAACTTTTGAAAAATTCCAAATTCCCCCTGCTGAGGTGTCTCACCCACAAAATTTCCATTTTTTTATTTTTTTCAAAAAATCAAAATAGCCTTTTGAGGTAGCGCCACCTGAGGGCTCCCTGTAGAAGACAAATTCGAATTTCAAACCCCTACGATGACACCCCCTGAGATGGCGCCACATGGAGGGCTCAGATCCAGCCTGTTTGAATTTCAAAATTTTTTAGAAAAGTTATAAAAACAAGGGTTCACGCCCAGCCTAAGGAGATCATTTTTTTTAGCTCTGGTGAACTTAGAAAATCCGACCTAGCCTTCCTAACATCTGATTTTGAACCTTGGAAATCGTGCCCCCTTTGGCGCATTGAAGAAGGTGGAGTAAAGTTCGTGTCGTGGCCAATCCGATTCAAATAGAGCTCGATTTTGGTGGACCATCCGAAGCTCGGAGCGAAGGACGAAGGAACCTCGTGATAGCTCCCCTTTCAAGAGCTCCTACGCTGCGTAACGAAGCAAGGTGCACTTCTTTTCCCCTTGATGTTATTCTATAATCCGAATCGGGAGTCGTTTGAAGAAAGAGCTCATCCGAGAGATGGATTGATCTATTCTCATAAAACGACATATATAAAAATGTTTAATTATGCTTCCTTGATGATTTTTAACATTCATATAGTTAGTTAGGTTTAATTTGCATTTTATTTCATTCATTTAGCATATTTCATGAATTAATTAGGATTAATTTAGCCTTTATTTCAATTCTGCTTATTTTCAGTAGGTCTTTGTTTTTGTCAGTCAGTCCACACGTCATTTCATGCATTTTTTTTTATTACAAATCCCAAAAAAATCACGTAATGCGCCTTTAGGTGTCCCTAAAATGTTGCCAAAAATTCGGAGGCATTTGAATTTGTTTACTGCGGTAAACATTCAAAATGGCAAGTCGGGTTTTGTCACCCGGGATGCGTTTTGAAAATCATTTGCCGACTTTTAAAATCGAGATATCCCTCATGGGAGATCCGATTTTCGATACGAAAAATGTTATAAACTTGGAAGAATGTCTAGTTTTTAATATGATTTTTTCAGAGTTTTCTGATTTTTTTTAATGTCTGACAAAAATCCGAGAGTTCGAGACACGTGTCAGAGCCTAATTTGGGCCTCTGAGATCTTGGATCTACTTAGGGCTATGGTTTATCTTTGTGTGTTGCTCAAAATCCAAAACTTTAAAAAGTGAAAGTTATTTCCATGGTGTCCTCTGTTTGAATATTAAAGCCTGTAATTTTTAGAACAGTGTTGACCCCTGATTCGGATTTTTCTTGTCAGCCCCCTGTTTTGTTACATTTGTCTGTTCTGTTAGTTTAGGCAGAAATAGTTATATTTTTATCTGTGTTTACGTTGATCAAATGCCAAAGTCATAAACATGAAAGTTGTTCATGTAGGTGTCGTGCATAACTCTGATTAATTTCATAAATTTCCATGGCCTTTTTGTATTTCTTTAGCATTTTTCATCAGATTAGTGTGATTTTTACCTCTGTCAGAACTAAAGCTCTGTTATTGAACTCACCATGGCTCAAATCCCAAGGCTATAAAAACCAAAAATGTTCCATTTCGGGTCTTTTAGCAGTCTGCAAAATATCAGAAGTTTCCATGGTGTAAATCTTGCATTATCATATTAGGCATTGCATTTGGTTCGGATCCATAGGCAAAATCCATCATTTTTAGGACTTTCCTTGAATTTTAGCATTTAAATCATATCATTTCATGATTTTTAGCATTCTAAGTTGTTTATCAGAGTGTTTAGATGCTTCATACCGAATTTGGTACAATTTGGAATCCATTTGAGGTTCGGATCATCCATAATACCAAAACAGGGTCCCGTAGGACCCGGATCCAAGCGAAAAACAAGCGAAAATCGTTATTTTTGATAAATTGCAAAATACCAAATTCTGATTTTACAGTCTTAATGTGTCTAGCAGCATGTCATCATATCTCTTACTGCATTTTATCATCATTTGATTCAATTTGAACTTCAAAATCTCAATTTTACCAAGTTTTCCTTCAAAAAAACCCTGATTTTAAAGGCATAACTTTATAATTTGGGGTATTTTGGTCATTTTGACCCCAATTCCGAATTTCAAACTGTTTTCCACTGAATTCCCTGTATTTACATTATTTCAAATATCAAGGAAGCATGAGAATAGGGTTTATATCCAATTAAATCCAATAATTTCACAATATTATTGGAAAATCTTGGAAAAACCCACATATTTGAGCTAACCTTATTTCAAGTTTGACAGGGACATTCAAAAGAAGGAGCATGAAGTCTGCCATTTCTCTTTATTTCATTTGATTAGTGATGTAATAATGTAAATTTTGGAATAAGAGATTTAATTTTCTGCTTAGACTAGGATGCATATCATATAGTTTGAATTTATGCAAATATCCTGCTTATGTGATGCATACATCTTATTTCAAAAGCACTATGGATGTTCACGAATGGCACGTGCACCAACTCTTAGGGAGTTGATGGACTCGGTGGGATCCATATTTACGGCCCTAGTCGGAATATGGACGAGACCCAGATCCATCATCTTTCTACTAGTCACATAGAGCCTACACTCTTAGGCTATCTTAAAATGCACGTCATATTTTCAAAGTTTTCAAAATCATGTGCATCAAATCAACTAAGTTCTGAACATATTCATGGCCACAGTCAGAATATGTGAAGGATTTATTTGGGCTTAATGCACATTTTCCAACCAATTCCTCAGAGAATCTTTTCAAAAGGGCATTCATTCACTCATGTCATTTGCATCATGAAATCATTTTCTCAAGAAAACTTCATTCTCAAGAAATCGATTTCTCAAGAAACTCTATGGATTTTCCAAAATCTGTTTTCCCAAGTCAAGTTTTTCACAATTTTCCCTGGAAAATGATATTTTCTTAAAAGATTCAAAAGAGTTTTTCCAATCTTTCTTCAAGATCCAAAATCGATTTCCAAGTATTTCAAAAGGTAAAATTCCCAGGATTTCGATTCCCCAAGTTTTGAATTTCCTTCTCCAATGAGTTTTCCTATAAATCTTCCATCATTTTCCTAAGAAAACTCTCAAAGTCCAAGTTTTCCTAAGAAGTGTTTCCCTTTTCAAAAGGTTCATCTTTTCTCAAGAATCACTCCCATTTTCCCAGGATTTTCAACTATTCCTGATTTTATCACATCTTTATAAGCTTTCTCATGTTTTCAAAAACCCTTTTTATATGAGTTTCCTGAGAAATTGAACTCTTTCCTGAGAGATTCTTTTCAACTCCAAATATTTTCCAAGCATACATCATGTTTTTCCAAGATGCATTTTACAAAATTCTCATAGCACATGCCTGAATTCTTTGTGCATTTAGGATAGAACATAATTTCGATGATCTTACTAAGTCAAGCACAAATTTGGTCCTTGGTTCGATTACCCCTGTTAAAGGCGGCAGGAACGGTCGAACCTCGTACCGACAGGTCGAGCCCCATCCCATGGATTTTCCCGCAATTTTCAAAACGGAGGCGAGTATTTCAAAACAATTTCCAAAATTCGGTCAAGTTTGAAGCGCGAAAGCATTTTCCTTCCTTTTTCTCTTCCGCAAGGAAGGGAAGACGGGGGAAAAATTTCGCGACGACAACAGGTTTGGCGACCGTGATGGGACCTGTGCTCGTCTGATCAAAGTAATGCTTGACTTAGCTCAATTATCAAAATTATGTTCACAAAATGTCAGCTCTTTTACTTTCAATATCATGTGAGCCTAGGAGCCTAGATTCTGACCTAGCTGACATTGACTGCATATAGCTTAGGCATGGTTTGTTAGGACCATATTGAGGAGAAATTTTCATGCTCACATAGACTTAGGTCTAAATACAACTCTCCTCAATTTAGGATCTGAATGCAAACAATATATGCTTCTTCAAAGTTTTCAAAAGTCTATCTCTCTAGGATTTAGAACCCTCTATTTCTTGCATGTGATCATTTTTTCAAAACCTCAATTACCTATCATTACCCGGTCTTCACGTTGCTGGGCTCTCTTCCAGAACCATAGTTCGGGACAGAGCCTCACAATTGGGCCAACTATTTGGGTTAACACCCCCCTACCACGTACCGCGGGCCACAGTCCGAAGTATATCGGTAGGCGCTCAAGGATGTTGTAAAACCTTACCTTAGAACCGGAGTTGAAATTCTATGCCACGTACCTCGGATTTCGATTCGGGTATATCGGCATAACTGGATTGGACAAAGATGATCTGAACTTAGAGTTAGGATTAGGGTCCTACAGCTGTTTTCAAATTGATGCATCTAGAGTCAGCCTTTTAGGGAGTGCTGAATGTGCATAAATGTTTGTGCAGGATGTGATTGTATGTATGATTTTCTCAATTCTTTATTTCCCAATGTTTTAACTCATTAGGCCTTTTTCAAAACATCCTTATTTTCCACAAGATGTTTTTCTCAAACCCTGGATGATTTTCTCAAATATCCAATTTCTTTCAAAACTCCAGGCGATTTTACATTCTACCTTTCTACTGGATCTCGAATTTCTAGCTGCATTTTTATCCTGCCTGCAAAATTTTTCAAAATTTCTCACATTTTCCTAAGTCTCATTCTGAGTCTTTCTCTGTTTTCAGTTCAATGGCATCCAGTCAAGTCGATCCTATCTTTCCTGAAGGTCACATCTCCTTCGAGGTGCGACAAGGTCGTCCTGAACATCGAGCCCTTAGCACCGGAACTTTCATTCCCCGGTGGTATTATTCCTGGCTAAAGAGCTTTTCCCGAATGTTCCCGGACCATTTGAGCGAGTGCGGATTAGAGCTGGCATCAGCAGTCGGAAAGCAGACCATCAATGGCAACCTGATCCATGCAGTGGCGGAGCGATGGAATCCTCGAACGTGTACCTTCTGGTTCCCATGGGGAGAAATGACCGTTTTAATGGATGAATTTTCAGAAATCATGGGATTACCAGAACCAGCCGGTCAACCAGGAGACCCCTTAGAGCATCAATTCCTTATCAATGTCAAGGGTTTGGACCCCCGAGACTCCTTAGCTCGTATGACAGGCCGTCGATCTTGGCCCCTGATCCAGTTAGAAGGAGATGAATATGTTGACCTACTTGAGTTGTACCGCCAGTACGGGACCTTCGTCGAAGTCAGCTCGCTTTCAAGAACAACCAAAGAAAAGATTCAAAATGCAATGGTTCTATGCACTGTAGGACTGTCCCTTTTCCCAGATGGACAGAATTACATGGACATCAGAATAATCCAACTTATGAGAAGATGGGGAAGTCGGCAAACCAATCGCCTCTCCATAGCCATGGCAGCGCTCGCCTTCTTATATCGTGGTTTGACCCGATTCTCACTTGGAGAGTCCATTTTAGTTGAAGGATGCATCTACGCGCTTCAGTCCTGGTTTTTCCAGCATGTTCCAGCCCGAGCAAGCTCTTTTAGATACAATGGTCAAGAACTCCTTCCAGTGGCGCAGTACCAGTCTATGATCAACAACATTCAAGAGGATGACGTTGTTTGGGACTATTTTGATCGGCAAATATCTCCTCCCAGATATACGTACGCTTATGGCAAGCAGTTCAAGTTGCTGGGACCATTTTTCTGCACTTACTACCAACCAGAGAGATGTGTTCGGCAGTTCTCTCAAAGGCAGCAGTACGTTGAAGCCCGACTGTTATCAGGAGCTATGACAGAGTTCGATCTCACCTCCGCGCAATGGTCCGGGGCATATCATTCTGCCCGCTACGACTGGGATTCCTTTGTCTCTCTTAAAATCTTTCCAGGTCCTAGAGTGTCTGCCGACTATCGTGAATGGTGGCAAATTGTTTGTCCCCCACCTCTTTGTCAAGATCAATAAAATCTTATTCTTCTCATTTTAATAAAATTCTCTCTTTTCATTGTGGTTTGACGACCTCGCCTAGGTAACAAGGCATATTTTCGTTGTTTATTTCTTTTGCAGAAGGAATGGCAACACAATTGTCGTGATTCCCACGATGACTCAGTCCCTAGTAATGGGACATCTTTTCCAAATTGTCTACCATATTTTCAGCAAATATTTATTCCAAAAGCTAATTCCTTCAAAATCTAATCAGGTCTTTGCCCTGCAGAGAGCATCCATACCATTTGATGGTTGAGACAAGATCAGGCAAAAGAACCACGGCATCCCAGTACTCGTCAGCCTCGGAAGAAGAGATGAGTTCCCCTCGATCTGAGAAGAGTCGAGAGCAGCAGCAAGAAGACGATGGCATAGACCCTCAAATGTATGCCATGTTCAGAAAAATGATGAACAAAATGATGAATGAGCAGCCCGGGACCAGCTCAGAAAGGAACCCATTCAGAGAAAAGTTCCATGGTCACAGGGGTAAGAAGGCTTCCAAGAAGCAAATCCAGCCAGAAGAGATTTCAGATGAATCAGACTCAACTGAAAACACAAATGAAGAATATGAGGTGCCTCCGGCATTTCAGAAGCGTGGCCAAAGTAAAAGCCGCAGATCAAAAAGCAGAGATAAAGAAGAGCCCCTGCAAGCACAATTCAGGGAAATGGTCAGAGTGGTCAAGGATCTGCAAGCCCGCGACAAGGGCAAGAAAGTCTTCACCAGCGAGGACTTCTACGACGGTTTAGAAGGGGATGATGATCTGGAGAATCTTCCCCGAAAATTCATCAAGTTCGATGGTTCTGGAGACCCAAAAGTCCATCTCGCCATGTTCTTCGCTGAATGCTCTAGGTTCAAAAGAGACAATAGAGCACTGTTCTTATGCTTTCCTCGCAGCCTGGAAGGAGTCGCGGCCAAATGGTACGCGGAACATGTCAATCCTATAGAACTGAAAGAGTTCGACAAAGTCGTGAATTTGTTCGTTGAACGATTCTTGTTCAATACTGAAGCGCTCCCAACATTGAGCCATCTCTGCAACCTAAGGCAGAATGAAAATGCAAAGGCAAGGGACTTCATTCGCAGATGGAGAGAGACCTGCAACAAAATGAGGGATCCTATATCAGAAAGACATGCTTTATCATTGATCCTCAATAATTTTTCGCAACCTCTGAGAGGATTAATTTCTACCTCACCATCCAAATCTTTCGTTGAACTCATTGAACGAGCAGAATGGCTCGAGTTGAGTGTGGAAAATGGAGTCTATGAAGGCTTCACATTTTCCAAGAATAACTCTCAAGGGGAACAAAAGAAGAAGGCTCACTTCACTTTTGCGTCTAAATCTTTCAATAATAGCAAAGGCAACAAGAATGATCATGGCAACAGTTTTCAGGGAATAAAAAAAACAAAAGGGGAAGGACATCAACAATGATAAACCTCTCCAATCCAGCCCTCAGCATCAAAAGAAAGATCAAGAAAAATCAAAGCGCAAGGACTGGAGAACTGATCGAGAATTCACCCCTCTGGATCAGACACTCGAGAGTATCCTCGAGTATATGCTTGAGAAAGACCTTGTCCGATTGCCTAAAGCTGTTGATCCTCCAACAATTATGGGCAGATTCAAAGAACAATTTTGCAAGTTTCATCGAGCAGTAGGGCATGATACAGAAAACTGCTTCGTCCTTAAGAACATTGTTCAAGATTGCATTGACAAGAAACTCCTCGTTGAAGATGAAAAGGAAGACTAGTCATCCTGACAAAGATTTTTTCTATAATCATTCAAGAAGATGACAATGCCAACAATTTCCCATTTCCCATCTTGCTTTTTCAAAAGAATAATGTAATCCCATTCTCTTTCCTTGATTTTAAAGCATCAATAAAGTCATCGAATTTTTCAATAGCTTGGTGTCGTCTTATTTACTTCCTCTTCCTTTTCATAATGTCTCTCTTGTGAAGAATATCTTGAGGATATCTATCAGTCAAGAAACTTGTCGCCTTATTCATCAATTCAAAATTTTCTCCCTAGTTACACTGGGGCATTTTTTTTTGGAAAATTTATCTTTACCTCAAAACATCCTGTATGCAGGCAGGACAAACCATTCTCTCATTTTGCATATATATGCACTCATTTGCATTCATTTGCACTTCATTTGCATTTCATGTGCATGTGCATTGCATTTGCATGGACTATGCACCCAATTCCATTTCCCCTTCAGGTTAAGGGATAAACCTGAATCATTTTCCATAATTCTTCAATTTCGACCCTCGGGTCATCCAATTCTTCAATTTCGACCTCCGGGTCACCCAATTCCCAATTTTAAAATCACCAAAATTCTCAATTTCGATCGCCAGGTCATCCAATTTTCATTCCCCGTTCAGGATAAGGGGATAATCCTGAAACCATTCATAGAGGCAATTCAACTCTCTATAATGGTCCTTGTTCTTCATTGAACTGATAGTGTTCCAAACGAACTGATAGTCGTTCTTCATTGAACTGATAGTGTTCCTAACGAACTGATAGTCGTTCTTCACTGAACTCATAGTGTTCCAAGCGAACTGATAGTCGTTCCAAACGAGCTGATAGTTGTTCTTCATCGAACTGATAGTGTTCCAACCAAACTGATAGTGTTCAAGTGAACTGATAGTCGTTCTTCATTGAACTGATATTGTTCCCAGTGAACTGATAGTCGTTCTTCATTGAACTGATAGTATTCCAAGCGAACTGATAGTCGTTCTTCATCGAACTGATAGTGTTCCAAGTGAACTGATAGTCGTTCTTCATCGAACTGATAGTGTTCCAAGTGAACTGATAGTCGTTCTTCATCGAACTGATAGTGTTCCAAGTGAACTGATAGTCGTTCTTCATTGAACTGATAGTAATCCAAGCAAACTGATAGTTGTTCTTCATTGAATTGATAGTGTTCCAAGCGAACTGATAGTCGTTCTTAATTGAACTGATATTATTCCCACCGATGGTTGTTCTTAATTGAACTGATATTGTTCCCAGCAAACCGATGGGCGTTCTTAATTGAACTGATATTGTTTCCAGCAAACCGATGGTCGTTCTTAATTGAACTGATATTGTTCCCAGTGAACTGATAGTCACCTCCTTTGAGGAAAAGAGAGGAGCATTTTCGTCACGGATGTGTTAAGCTGGACCTCATGTGCTCTCTTTCATCAAGGATTTCAAGAAAATTTTGTCAATTTGTCAATCAATTGTTGATTTCAGAATCTCTATTGCACAAATCTTTATTTCAGTTTACCTTCAGCATTACTTCCAAAAGAGTGAAGCTTCTGCGAAAAGAGATTCAAACTTTAAATTCTTTCTATTGGCTAACCAAAAGGATGAAGGATAAATCCTCGATATGGCAAAAAAAAAAAGAAGATTCAATGTTATTGAAAATTCGTAGATGATCGATATTGATCGCAGTCAATGGCGCATCTTTAAAGACTATTCTTGTAAAATGAGGCAGTGGAAATATCCTGAGTGCTAGAAAAGAGAGCATTTATCCAAGCCCTGTCTCCTCAGAATCACCTAAGCTGCAATTAAATATCCGCAAAAGGATCTCTCACCTGTCGTCAAGATGAAGGTGAATTAGGCGAGTAGACCCCTGGGGCCAAAGAAGATTCGAAACATCTCCAAGATGACGGAGTTTGTGACGGGTCCTTCCAGGGAAAGTCCAAAGCACTGTCGAGATGAAGGCAGATGCGATGAACCTCTCGACAATCCCTAAAAGATATTTAATTTCAGCTATCATCCAAAGATCTCCAAACACATCGTCCAAGAAGGATCGAAACATCTCCAAGATGAAGGAGTTTGTGACGTACCCTTCCAAAAGAGAGCAAGAGAGGAAAAAGAAAGAGAGGAAAAAAAAGTCAAAATATCTCCAAAATGAAGGAGAGTGTAGCAAAAGCCCAGAGAGCCAAAAGAGTGCAGAAAGATTATCAAGAGAGAAGCTCTCAGGATATCAAGCTGCCAGATTTATCAAGAATCCTCTTTAATCTTGTGAAATTCTATTATCAATACTCTTTCATCAATTGCTTTCATAATATCAAATTCTCTTTCTTGTTCATATCAAGGAAATTGATAACTTCCTTGAAGAAGGTCAATTGCAAGCAATTTGGATTTCAAGTCTCGATTCTACGAGGTGAACCTTGTTTGGAGGTAATGCTTTAGGTAGAAAAGAAGGAATGTCTTTGCAACAATGTGCAACATTTTCAAAAAATTTGAATCAACAAAAAAATTTCCAACATTTTGACAATATTTTCTAGTCATCCTGACGTGAAGTGAGAGCTTGATGTCCCTTTTTTATACATCCTGACACCAATTTTAAATCCCTCTTAAGGACTTGATTCCTTCCCTTCTTTGAGAGCATGAACTCTCAGATTGCACACTTCCCTGTGTCCCCACTGTCCCACCATAAACAGTCCCATTTCGGTTCGAGGTTGAACCACCAATCATTTTCTCACAAAAGGCAATTTCAAAAGCTGATTTTAGTCTCAGCAATGAGACGCCCAAAACCAATCCCTTTTCAAGCTTTAGGGACCCCATTTTCCTTCCTTTTGCAAAACACCTGTGCAAAATCCGAAAGTTCCATCATGGTCTCTTTCTTCGAGGATTCCATTTCATTTTCCGCCCGATCAGGCTAAGGGTATAAACCTGAGCCTCAATCAAAGAGGTATTTCATTTTCCGCCCGATCAGGATAAGGGTACAAACCTGAGCCTCAATCAAAGAGGTATTCCATTTTCCGCCCGATCAGGATAAGGGTACAAACCTGAGCCTCATTCAAAGAGGTATTTCATATTCCGCCCGATCAGGATAAGGGTACAAACCTGAGCCTCATTTGATGAGGTATTTCATTTTCCGCCCGATCAGGCTAAGGGTATAAACCTGAGCCTCAATCAAAGAGGTATTTCATTTTCCGCCCGATCAGGATAAGGGTACAAACCTGAGCCTCATTCAAAGAGGTATTCCATTTTCCGCCCGATCAGGTTAAGGGTACAAACCTGAGTCTCATGTTATGAGATATTCCATCCCCAATCAGGTTAAGGGCCAAACCTGAGCTTCGTTCCATACGAGGTATTTCTGTCCCATCCAGGGTAAGGGCATAAAACCTGAACTTCGCTCTCATAGAGCAAATCTTTCCTCTTCATTCTTCGTTCCATATCTACCATCTTCCTCGGGCTAATTTCTTCACACCCAGTCAGATCCTTCTAACTGGGGCATTTTTTATGTATAGCCCAAATTTGGTGTGTTTTTCTTTGCCACTAAGCTCGGCCATGAGCCGGCTTAGTAGCAAAGAGGGGCATCTGTAAACACCCCAAATTTTCACTCACCTCCCCAACATTTCCACCAAGCATCAACATCCAGCCTCTGAAATCGCTGGAGGGCAAAATGGTCATTTTCAGAGCCCGGACCTTGCAAAAGTCTAAATTTCATCTGAAATTCTCAAAATTTCTCTAATTTTAACTTAGATGTTCAAAATTTTATTCCTGACAGGAGACAGACATCTCCAAGTCTTGATTCAAGATTGCATTTCATAAGACATGACATTGCATATCATTGCATGAGCATTTCAAATCACTGCACTGCACAGCATGTCATTTCGAGGTCCAGAACTCTCGATTTCAAAATTTTCAATCCAGATTAGAATTTCAACTCTTTTCAAAATTGATTTCAAAACCCTGGGTCTTCAAAATTATCAATTCTTCCCATTTTAACCCCAGGACTCTGAATTTCAAAATATTTTCTCAGGAAAACGATCTGGATAGTTTTAATGTGGATTTCAGTCACTTCACCTCAGATTTTGCCGTTTTTGACAATTTCAAATATCTTCCTTTTACAAAATCGCCCTACAAGGGCCAACTCTTTCCAAAAAAATTTATTTTACCAATTATTCCAGATTTTATGAAAATTCCAAAAAAGAGGTTTTGTTATTTTATCCTTATTTCAGTAAATAAGCAATGTGGGACCCACACTGAGGTAGTGTCACACAAGCTTTTCTTTTGAAAATTTGAATTTTGAAAAACCCAAAAATATAGGAGCCTTGTCCCCTGGATTGGTGCCACTTGTCATTTCTCTCTCCTTCCATTTACATGCCATGTGTCAGCATAGGGTTCACCTAGAGTCGGTGCCACATGTCACCCTCCCTCTTCTGCCAAGTGTCAGTATCCATCCTGCGCCATGTGTCAATCCAAGATTACCAGAAGATGCCAAGTGTCATAGGTTGTCCTGTCTAGAAAAAGTGGAGTTTGTCTCCTCTGAGGTGGCGCCACTTGAAGTGTGTCTCCTGCATAGGACACGTGTCAACCCCTCCTTCCTTCTAGAAAAGTAGCCTGACACATGTCTCTCCCTACTTTTCTCAAAAAAGTAGGAGACATGTGTCACTCCTAAATTCCTACAGAAAAGGTAGGCTTGTCTCCTCTGAGGTGGCGCCATCTGGAGTGTCTCCTACAGAGGACACGTGGCAAGCTCTCATTTCCTCAGAAAAAGCAAGTGCCATGTGTCATTTCCTGCTTTCTTCAGAAAAACTAGAATTCAAAAGTTCAAAACTCCTCATAGGTGGCGAAAATCCAGAACTTCTACCTTTTTCATCTTATCTGAGATGGCGCCACATGGCCTGGCCCACCTTCTCTTTCCTCTGCCACGTGTCATTCTCTGCTTCTTTCAGAAAAAGTAGAGGACACATGTCTTCTCCCTACTTTCAGAAAAGTAGGAGACACATGTCACTCCTGGCTTTCTTCAGAAAAATCAAACCATTCAAAATTCAAACAAGGCACTAGGTGGCGAAAATCCTGAGCTCTGATTTTTCCAGATGGCCTGAGATGGCGCCACATGTCCTTTCCCTCCTTCTTGCCACATGGCATTGTAGGAGCCACCCTGAGGTGGCGCCACATGTCCACCCTCCATTCCTCCAGGGCCAACCTCCATTTGAATTTCAAACTTCCCCCTGAGGTGGCGCCATTTGAGAAAGCCTCTCCAGACAGCTGACACTTGTCCGCCACATATCCAGATCTCCTTTCACCAAAAAAAAAAAGCAAAATTCAAATTCCTCTGAGGTGGCGCCTTCTGAGCCCACTGCTCTGACTTTCTGACATGTGTCAAACACCTTTTGAGGTGGCACCATTCCAGGACTCCACTTGGCTCCATTTTTATTTTTTATTTTATTTTTAATAAAGGTAGCCCACCATGAGGTGGCGCCACCTGAAGACTCCCTACAAAAAGTGAATTTGAAATTCAAACTCCAAGAGAGCACCCACTGAGGTGGCACCTCCTGGGAGTTCCCTGCAGAGAGAATCAAGCAAACTTTTGAAAAATTCCAAATTCCCCCTGCTGAGGTGTCTCACCCACAAAATTTCCATTTTTTTATTTTTTTCAAAAAATCAAAATAGCCTTTTGAGGTGGCGCCACCTGAGGGCTCCCTGCAGAAGACAAATTCGAATTTCAAACCCCTCAGATGACACCCCCTGAGATGGCGCCACATGGAGGGCTCAGATCCAGCCTGTTTGAATTTCAAAATTTTTCAGAAAAGTTATAAAAACAAGGGTTCACGCCCAGCCTAAGGAGATCATTTTTTTTAGCTCTGGTGAACTTAGAAAATCCGACCTAGCCTTCCTAACATCTGATTTTGAACCTTGTAAATCATGCCCCCTTTGGCGCATTGAAGAAGGTGGAGTAAAGTTCGTGCCGTGGCCAATCCGATTCAAATAGAGCTCGATTTTGGTGGACCATCCGAAGCTCGGAGCGAAGGACGAAGGAACCTCGTGATAGCTCCCCTTTCAAGAGCTCCTACGCTGCGTAACGAAGCAAGGTGCACTTCTTTTCCCCTTGATGTGATTCTATAATCCGAATCGGGAGTCGTTTGAAGAAAGAGCTCATCTGAGAGATGGATTGAGCTATTCTCATAAAACGACATATATAAAAATGTTTAATTATGCTTCCTTGATGATTTTTAACATTCATATAGTTAGTTAGGTTTAATTTGCATTTTATTTCATTCATTTAGCATATTTCATGAATTAATTAGGATTAATTTAGCCTTTATTTCAATTCTGCTTATTTTCAGTAGGTCTTTGTTTTTGTCAGTCAGTCCACACGTCATTTCATGCATTTTTTTTTATTACAAATCCCAAACAAATCACGTAATGCGCCTTTAGGTGTCCCTAAAATGTTGCCAAAAATTCGGAGGCATTTGAATTTGTTTACTGCGGTAAACATTCAAAATGGCAAGTCGGGTTTTGTCACCCGGGATGCGTTTTGAAAATCATTTGCCGACTTTTAAAATCGAGATATCCCTCATGGGAGATCTGATTTTCGATACGAAAAATGTTATGAACTTGGGAGAATGTCTAGTTTTTAATATGATTTTTTCAGAGTTTTCTGATTTTTTTTAATGTCTGACAAAAATCCGAGAGTTCGAGACACGTGTCAGAGCCTAATTTGGGCCTCTGAGATCTTGGATCTACTTAGGGCTATGGTTTATCTTTGTGTGTTGCTCCAAATCCAAAACTTTAAAAAGTGAAAGTTATGTCCATGGTGTCCTCTGTTTGAATATTAAAGCCTGTAATTTTTAGAACAGTGTTGACCCCTGATTCGGATTTTTCTTGTCAGCCCTCTGTTTTGTTACATTTGTCTGTTCTGTTAGTTTAGGCAGAAATAGTTATATTTTTATCTGTGTTTACGTTGATCAAATGCCGAAGTCATAAACATGAAAGTTGTTCATGCAGGTGTCGTGCATAACTCTGATTAATTTCATAAATTTCCATGGCCTTTTTGTATTTCTTTAGCATTTTTCATCAGATTAGTGTGATTTTTACCTCTGTCAGAACTAAAGCTCTGTTATTGAACTCACCATGGCTCAAATCCCAAGGCTATAAAAACCAAAAATGTTCCATTTCAGGTCTTTTAGCAGTCTGCAAAATATCAGAAGTTTCCATGGTGTAAATCTTGCATTATCATATTAGGCATTGCATTTGGTTCGGATCCATAGGCAAAATCCATCATTTTTAGGACTTTCCTTGAATTTTAGCATTTAAATCATATCATTTCATGATTTTTAGCATTCTAAGTTGTTTATCAGAGTGTTTAGATGCTTCATACCGAATTTGGTACAATTTGGAATCCATTTGAGGTTCGGATCATCCATAATACCAAAACAGGGTCCCGTAGGACCCGGATCCAAGCGAAAAACAAGCGAAAATCGTTATTTTTGATAAATTGCAAAATACCAAATTCTGATTTTACAGTCTTAATGTGTCTAGCAGCATGTCATCATATCTCTTACTGCATTTTATCATCATTTGATTCAATTTGAACTTCAAAATCTCAATTTTACCAAGTTTTCCTTCAAAAAAACCCTGATTTTAAAGGCATAACTTTATAATTTGGGGTATTTTGGTCATTTTGACCCCAATTCCGAATTTCAAACTGTTTTCCACTGAATTCCCTGTATTTACATTATTTCAAATATCAAGGAAGCATGAGAATAGGGTTTATATCCAATTAAATCCAATAATTTCACAATATTATTGGAAAATCTTGGAAAAATCCACATATTTGAGCTAACCTTATTTCAAGTTTGGCAGGGACATTCAAAAGAAGGAGCATGAAGTCTGCCATTTCTCTTTATTTCATTTGATTAGTGATGTAATAATGTAAATTTTGGAATAAGAGATTTAATTTTCTGCTTAGACTAGGATGCATATCATATAGTTTGAATTTATGCAAATATCCTGCTTATGTGATGCATACATCTTATTTCAAAAGCACTATGGATGTTCACGAATGGCACGTGCACCAACTCTTAGGGAGTTGATGGACTCGATGGGATCCATATTTACGGCCCTAGTCGGAATATGGACGAGACCCAGATCCATCATCTTTCTACTAGTCACATAGAGCCTACACTCTTAGGCTATCTTAAAATGCACGTCATATTTTCAAAGTTTTCAAAATCATGTGCATCAAATCAACTAAGTTCTGAACATATTCATGGCCACAGTCAGAATATGTGAAGGATTTATTTGGGCTTAATGCACATTTTCCAACCAATTCCTCAGAGAATCTTTTCAAAAGGGCATTCATTCACTCATGTCATTTGCATCATGAAATCATTTTCTCAAGAAAACTTCATTCTCAAGAAATCGATTTCTCAAGAAACTCTATGGATTTTCCAAAATCTGTTTTCCCAAGTCAAGTTTTTCACAATTTTCCCTGGAAAATGATATTTTCTTAAAAGATTCAAAAGAGTTTTTCCAATCTTTCTTCAAGATCCAAAATCGATTTCCAAGTATTTCAAAAGGTAAAATTCCCAGGATTTCGATTCCCCAAGTTTTGAATTTCCTTCTCCAATGAGTTTTCCTATAAATCTTCCATCATTTTCCTAAGAAAACTCTCAAAGTCCAAGTTTTCCTAAGAAGTGTTTCCCTTTTCAAAAGGTTCATCTTTTCTCAAGAATCACTCCCATTTTCCCAGGATTTTCAACTATTCCTGATTTTATCACATCTTTATAAGCTTTCTCATGTTTTCAAAAACCCTTTTTATATGAGTTTCCTGAGAAATTGAACTCTTTCCTGAAAGATTCTTTTCAACTCCAAATATTTTCCAAGCATACATCATGTTTTTCCAAGATGCATTTTACAAAATTCTCATAGCACATGCCTGAATTCTTTGTGCATTTAGGATAGAACATAATTTCGATGATCTTACTAAGTCAAGCACAAATTTGGTCCTTGGTTCGATTACCCCTGTTAAAGGCGGCAGGAACGGTCGAACCTCGTACCGACAGGTCGAGCCCCATCCCATGGATTTTCCCGCAATTTTCAAAACGGAGGCGAGTATTTCAAAACAATTTCCAAAATCCGGTCAAGTTTGAAGCGCGAAAGCGTTTCCTCTTTTCCTCTTTCACAAGGAAGGGAAGACGAGGGAAAAATTTCGCGACGATAACAGCCACCCAGGTCTGCTGGAAGGTATGGTATGAACCCATGGTTCAGACCGGTCCCAAGGTGGTAAAGCAGGGGTTCAACAGACTAACCTGGAGCGGCCAGCATTGGTCGGCTACCTTGGTGCCAAGGCTAGACAGACTGTACTGGAACTTGGGTCTGGTCCTTTGGACCAGACCAAGGGGTCTTAACAAGGGTTTTGGTCTGAACCCATGGTTTAGACCAGACGCCCTGGTCATGTGACCGACGTCCCCAAAGAGTCTGGCCTACCTGAGTGCCTTTGGCCCCGGGTGACCCGTTATGCAAAACAAATGGGCCAAGGGCCCCTTCCCTAGATGGGGCCCAGGCCACGCCATGGCCCTGGTCAAGGTCCCAAAGGGGGGGGGGGTCACACCTGTCCCAAGGGTCTGAACCCAGCGCCCCAAAGTGGCAGGCTAACCGGTTGCACCTGGCATCCAATCGCGCGCCAAGAGAGAGCACCAAGGGTCTGGGTGCACCTGGTCGAGCCCAGCTCGGACCAGGGTGTACCCAACAAGGTTTGTCATGAAAAGGGACAGACCCACCATTCCCAGCAACCGAAAAAAAAATCAGAAGCATAAAGAAAAACACAGTGGAAAATAAATAAGGGGAAATAATGGGCGATTCCCATCGAGAAAACAAAGTAGACACTGATATGACAAAACACAAAGCTTTCATAATATTTGAGTCCCTCTTTTTTTTTTCAGAACTGCAACGCATAGCTCAAGTGCAACAAGAGAAAAAGAAAAGATGTGCTAGAACCATACGTAAATAAAAAAAAACCCAATGAGACGCACAAAATAACAATCCACTCATTGGGAAGCACCCTCTTGTTTCCATGCATCGAGAATAGGGGAGGCACTTGGCAAAATAAAAAAAAACAATTAGGAAGAAGAAGAACACCACTAAATCCACCGGTAAAACTTGCATACACGGATGCATGGGCTTCGAGGTTTCATGGTCCGATTACATGAAATTTCTAAAAGAAGTAAAACAAGGTAAATATATTGAATCTTCTCCTTGACATGGTAGGGAGAGGGACTAGGATGCACGAGCTTCACAAGGGTGGTGGTTGTGCCACAGTCCACGGCTAGGGGAGGCTGGAGGGAGTGAGAGAAAGAGGGAGAGAGAGAGAGAAAGAAAGTCTAAAAAAAATCGCCCTTTTGGGCTTCTCATTTTTTTCAAAGGGGCTTAAGTAGGTTGGTGAGGTGAACGGACGGTTGAGATTTTTCCAATAGGATAAAGGGTTGGGAGTGGGTAATGACTTCCCACAGCCGCCCAGCTCTTCCACTAGGAAAACGAGATTCAAAAAGGGTTTCTACAAATTGCAAGGGTGCCATGGGGCTGCCGCCCATGCACCCAATGAGGCGCTACCTCCCTCATAATGACCTCCTTGAAGAAAAATGAGAAAGGGATTTTCAAAATCCCTTGGGACACCACCCTAAGCATTTGCCTTGGAGTGTGCCCAACCCTCATAATGAGACCTCATGCCTCATTGTGAGGTCATGTAGATGGTGGGCTGGGCCAACCGTGGCCCTCCCTCAAAAATTCGGCCCACACATATAACCAAACTGCCATTACTCAAACTGGTCAACTTGATCAGCTGGTCTAATGGCCAAAATCGTCTCATTGTAGTCCTGAGTGGTCGACCAAGGGCTTGGTCGACCCTTGACTAACTATCTCAAAGAAAGAAAAGAAAGCTTTATAATTTATTTTATTAAGTAAGATTAAAATGAACTATGCCATATACATTAGTTTTATTTTAAATTTTCAATACAATTATATTTCCAAAGCTTATCCAAGAGGAAATTTTCCTCTTCTTACAAAATGGCTCTCGTATAGGCCCTCGTTAAATCGCTAAGTGATCTCCCGTAAATCACATGCATTGACGGGGTTTTTTCATCGTTTAGGTCTCGAATTTGGAGACAACCCAAATATACGTATAATAAACTTGCACTTCAAATTTAAGAGGTTAATTCATCATGGATTTCTCTCAATTGCTATTTCCGTTCTACTTACGCGATTTTCAACTTCGTATATTTACAAAGGCACAAAATGAAAAGTTCGTGAATCATATAAGAAATTTCCATTCTCAGCAACACTTCGCATAATATTACCTCAAAATTATCGTGGACCTTACATCCTTCCCTCCTTGAAAAGGATTTCGTCCGCGAAATCACCCAAATTAGGTTACAAAAAGATCTGAATACTTCTCTTTCATACTCGCTTCTAGTTCCCACGTGCATTCTTCAATGCCATGGTGTTGCCAACATACTTTAACTAATGGAATAGTCTTCATACGCAACACTTGATCTCGTCGATCAACAATCTCAATTGGATGCTCTGTCATCGTCAGATCTTCTTGAACTTCTATGTCTTCATAACGAATGATGTGCGATGGATCCGAAATGTACTTCCTTAACATCGACACATGAAAAATATTGTGAATATGGGCATACTGTTGAGGTAGCTCAACACGATATGCTACTTCACCGATCCTTGCTAAAATCTCGAATGGTTCTACATACTATAAACACCCCAACTTTTCCTCATCCATTCTCAAACAATCCTCCTCGTGCAGTGCCAACCCTGTTAGGTCAATGTAGGAGTCAAACCCCGAGCCAGTTTCAAAAAATCACCACTTTACCCATTTTCATTAGGAAAATTACCATTTTACCACTAGGTCATCCCGGACCCAGTCAGTCGGAGTCAACCAGGCTCGTTGGTCAGTTCAAAACATTTAGAACATCAGTCATTTCAAGCTCACCTGAGCTCACAATGAGAAGACCATTTTCATTTTTTGACCATTCCTGCCAAAATGGGATCATTTCTCACTCAAATCCAAGTCAATTGTCTTCGAGTCAGTCAGTCATATTCCCGAGAGTCTAACTTGAGCTCACCAAGAGTTTGAGTGCTCCAGTTTCAGTTCAAAACCATTTTCAAGTGTCTAGGAGCCCATTTTAGCCTGTTTCAGCTCTTTCAGCTGAAATTGAGTTGAGTTTAGTCAGTTAAGCTAGTGTTTGAGCTTTGATTTTAGTTCATATCAGTATTACTGACCTTTGTTCTAGCTCAAAGCTAGCTCAGATCTGTAATTCACTTCACTCCAATGACCATTTCGTACCATTTCTCTAAAAATGGCAGTATTTCTTGAAAATTTAGTCGAAGAGTCCAGTTGAGTCAGTATCTTGTCAGTCCAGTCGAGTTTTGAAACTCAAAAACCCAGCTCAATCCAGTTCAAATTAGTTCAAACCCTAATTTTCAGTGTCACTCTAATCCAGTAGAGTCCAAAAACCATTTCTTGAACAATTTTGCAAATTTTATCAATTTTAACACCTTTTGAACTGGTGCAATTGTCAATTGGGGTTTAACATCCAAAATTCTTCATTCAAGGTCTGCATTTCGCATAACACTTCATGTCATTTCTCATCATTTCATATCATTTCTCAGCATTTCATAAAATTTCATCACATTTCATTTCATTTTCGAAATCTGGAACTCCAGTTTTATAAATTTCAATCCAGATTGAGTTTTAAAAGTTTTCAGAAATCAATTTCAAACCTTGGGTTTTTAAAATTAACATTTTTACCCCCAGAAGTCTAAATTTGGAAATATTTTCTCGAGAAAAACAATCTAGATTTATTTCAAACTCAAATTTTCAAATTCTATACTGGATTTGCTTCGCAATGAGGTATTGAACTTCAAAATCCGAGCTCGTTTCAAAAACTGCCAAAAATAACTTGTTTCGTCTGGAAATTTTCTTAAAAGACTATTTTACCCTTCTAATCGTCAAAATGAATTTCAAAACTGCAATTTGGACCCGCTCTGAGATGGCCCATCCATTTGCATTTGCCTTTTTAATTTATATGTAGAAAAGAAAAAAAAATTATTACCTTTTCTTTATTTTCTTTATTTTTATTTTTATTTTACCTAAGGTGGGACCCACAAGGGGGTCGACCCCCCTAGCCCCTCTCTCTTCTTCTCCTTTTCTTTTTCTTCTTTCTTTTCTTTCCTTTCTTCTTATTTCTTTTCCTTCTTTCTTTCTTTTCTTCCTTTCTTCTTCTTCTTTCTTTTCTTGCTTTCTTTCTTTTTCTTCTTTCCTTCCTCCTTTCTTTCTTCTCCAGCCCACTCACGTAGAGTTCCCCTTCCTTCTCTTCCTTTCCCTCTTCTTTCTTCCCTCCCTCTTCTTTCCTTTTCCCCTTTTTCTTTCTTCTTTCATTTTTCCTTCTCCTTTTCTTTCCTTCTTTCTTTCTCTCCTTTCTTGCTTCCCTTTTTCATTGCTCAACCACCATAAGACATGGCCTTCTTACCTATTCCCAAAAAAATAAAAAAATTCACGTACTCTCCAGATCTTCCCCTTCTCCCTTCTCATTAAACAAACTAAAACTTAGAGAAAAATTAATTTTTTCCTAAGTTACCAATCTAAACCACATTACACGCTCAACCCCTTGGATTCCTATCTCACGCCCAACCTCTCACGCACATCCCTCTTAGCCCCTTGCTCTTTCTCTTCACCTCCTCACACAACACCTCCTTCAGCTTGGGTTCCAGCCACCATCAGCTA